>NC_053397.1:5894176-6245176 GCF_905171765.1 Bufo bufo | reverse complement strand
TATATCAAAAGGAGGAACTCCGATGGATGACATTATGGAGTGGAGGGAGGCAGATTGAGAACATTATAGGGGGGAGGGACACTGGGGAGGACATTATGGAATGGAGGGACGCAGAATGAGAACATTATAGGGGGAATGGACACTGGGGAGGACATTATGGAGTGAAGGGACGCAGAATGAGAACATTATAGGGGGGAAGGACGCTGATGGAGGACATTATGGAGTGGAGGGACGCTGATGGAGGGTATATTGTGGGGGAGATGGACGCAGATGAAGGGTGTATTGTGGGGGAGATGGACGCTAATGAAGGATATTATGGAATGAAGGACATTAGAGGGGGGAAGGACACTGGGAAGGACATGTGTAAGTGGTGCACATTCTGTGTATCTGGTGCACAGTCTGGGGATCATTGTGTGTATGTGTCGCAATTTTGGCGTAATTGATAATCTTGAACACTGACGTCAGATAAAGCGAATTCCCTATTTGTTATACAACCGTTATGTGCCAAAAATGAATCTAAGTGACACAGTCACCCAAGTTTTTCTTTACAAAATATTTTATTATTATGTCAAAATACATTGAAATGCTTGATAACAATGTAAACTGCTTGAAAGCAAAGTAAATAGACACTGTTTTAATTTTTTTACTTTTTTCTATTCCAGTAGCACATTGCTGCGATTCCTGCTCACTTTACAGCGTGTCATCGGGTTGAGTCGTGAAACCGATCCACTGACATCCGTTACTGAAATCCGTACTCCTGGTGCCTGCTTTCAACGGTAATTGATTATGATTTTTGTTCTTCACACTAGTGATTTTGCAAATATTTGACCGAAATACAGACAATCAGTAATACCTTCTCAAATGTATCGCTAGGATGTGACCCCGTTGGATGATAGGTGTGGTTCTGATGGCTGTGCAGATGCCACCGCCATGTACTTCAGTGCGGCCCACGCACATAGTTTGCCTAATTTCAATGTCCACACTGCAGTGAACAGAAGGCGGCTGCGTAAGCCGAGTCCGCTCTTTATGACTTCACTTAGTCCGTTTACCAGATGGATGAGTGGTTCCATAGGTGCAAAAACCACACCTATGGTCTACTGGGGGCATATGCAATCAAGATGCCACCAGTGTCTGAGATTGAAATACATATCTATTTTTTGAACATTTTAAAACTTTTTTTTTTTTTTTTGTTTAGTTTTTTTAAATCATTTTTTTTTCTTTTTCTGTTATAGATGACTCATTTCTGAATTGAGAACATGCCCTCGTGCATTATAAAAGGGATGTACACACACCTGGAGGGACAAAGGGAAAAATATCATAATGCATGTTTTTCCCCAAAATCATAGAATTATCTGTAAATGGATTGAGCAGGCTTCCGATCATTTTCCCAAGGAGGATGAATGGGTAGAAAAAAATCATGGATTCCAGACAAAAACATGACAATTATCGATTGTGCTATAAGCACTTTGAATATTTTGCTAATGAAGAAGGTGGCTTACGTAAAAAAATTACGTCCTGACGTTGTGCCCACTATTTTCCCTAAAACCCTTGATAGTACACAGTATTCGTCAGATGCAACTGCAGGGAAAGCCAAAGAAAGCCCATCAACCTCTGAATCATTCCTGAGTTCAGACTCGCGATCTGCTACCCCTTCTGCACATATTTCTGAAGAAAAAGTCGGTGGACAAAGTAGCGCTGCAGCTGTAACAGTGCCCACGTTACCGGTTACGCCATCTGTCAGAAGGAGAACTAAAAAAAGAAAGCAAATATGCCTAATACCCAAGTTAGGTCTTATCCTGTTATTTCAACAGGTAACGTAATTCTGACGGGGGAAATGAATCTGCTTGGAAGCACGATACAACTGCACCTACCATTGACTGTTACTGTAACAGACACTGATGTTCAGATTGCTAGTCAGAGTTTGCCATCAAAGGAAGACAAAGCGACCAATACAGACTTGTATTGGTGAAAAGATCACAATAGATTTGTTTTTGATACCAGTTTTGTTAAAGTCAATATTGGTATTCAAACCAAAACCATTAACTCTCGACAACGTGGGACAAACTGCCGTTTATTTGTGGAACCGTTTAAAATTGTCAATGCTCCTGTTTCAAGAGTGACTAAGAGAAAAGTAACATCTATTAAAAAACCAGCAATGGAAACTGATAAAGCAATGGTTGAATGAAACAAAGAGTTCAGATAATGGGCACAGTGAACTGTCTTCTGAAGCAGATATTGAATAGCAATAATGATTCCGTCAAGGAAGACATAGAAGCCATAGCACTGTCGCAAAGTATATTTTCATCCACCCCATTTGAGTGCATCCAAAATGTGCAGCAGAATAGAAATCCCACCTATGTCACCTTGTGAAAAAAACAAGAAATAGACTGGCACGGAGACATGAAGGGCAAGAGGAAATAAATGAAATCGAAGAAGACCCACAGTTTACTCCGGTTGACATTTTAGAATCAGAGGACGAGGAAGATGAGGATTTATCTGCATTCATTGATGATGAGATCGAAACACTAGAGGAAGTAACTACAGATCCGGATCAAATGGATATTATAGGTGGCGATATAAAAGACCCTGTTGCAGATTAAAAAAAGTTGCCTGGAAAGTTTGATCTTTATGATACCATGCCAGTACAGAAAAACATGTGGTACAAAACTAACACATATGAAGAGGAGACAGATAGGATCAGCTACAAACTTGGATGTCAAATGTGTACAGGGACACATTCAAGAACTGTGGCCCAGCCGGCCTATCGAATTGGGGCTGGCAACCTTATCTTGTCCAGTGCAATTGTTCTAAGTCAGGGATGCCCAACCAGTGGCCCTCCAGCTGTTGCAAACCTACAACTCTCAGCATGCCCGGACAGCCTACAGCTATCAGCCAACAGGAGGGCATGATGGGAGTTGTAGTTTTACAACAGCTGTAGGGCCGCAGGTTGAGCATCCCAGTTCTAAGTGGTAGACATTTCCAGAAAAAATAAAATAAAATTTGAGCTAATCAATGTGTCGATGATATCAAAGTCAACTCATTACTCAGCCCAAGTATATCTTTCCGATCATAAGCGAAGAATGGCAAAAAGAACGTGCCCAAATAATATCCACACTGGGAAGGACACTAGTATGCTTGGCAGGGGGCGGTCAAGCAACAGTACAAAATATTGTATCTACACAATTATGGAGACGGACCCTGGAAAAATACTCGACTTCAGTGTACAACAAATTATTCCACTGGCCACTTCTGTAAGTCTTGAAAAAAAAGATTTTAAAGATATTATTGACCGAATTATTGACAGCAAGGTTAATATGCGAATAGTGGCAACTGATCGGCATGTAGAATATCCACGTATCAGGCATCAATTCCATGTACGGCATCTGGCCAAGTCGGTTGGACAGAAGCCCCTAACTGCTTCTAAAAGGAAACATTGTGCCTCACTGTCTCCATGGATACCATCCATTATAAATCATCTTTGGTGGCGCTCCAGCAGACCCAGCTGAATTAGTAGTAAGATGGAAGTCCGTTTTAAAACAAGTGATAAATATTGATGAATGGGAATCTGAAAATGAGTACTCAGGGGGCCATCATCAACCCGGAATACAGGACACAAAGAGGCTCAGTGTCGACTCCACCGGATCTGACAAACTAAAAAGGATTGTTATAAATCAATCATTTCTGAAGGACATCGAACATCTTTGTTTTTTTTCCACATCGGAGAATTATAGCAGTGGCGTAACTAGAAATGACTGGGCCCCACAGCAAATTTTTAAATGGGCCCCTAACTCTGAAACGTCTGTGCAACCACCTCCTCCCTTTCAATCCCAATTCCTGTGGCGAGTCAAGATAGCTTTCGCAGACGAGGCCACGTTTTCTACAGTGCGTCTGTATATAATGTAATTGTATAATACAGTTGAGGAGGCCCAGACAATAAAATATTTTAGTCCTCCTCCTGTATGGGTCCCTTCTGAGTTCGGGCCCCAAAGTAACCGCTTCCCCTATAGCTACGCCCATGAATTTGAGGTTTTCCATTCAAATGTACTCAAGTACCGTCCTAAATGGGTACATTGTTATTATGATGCCATGCTTGCTAGAACAATGCTAGCTAGAAAATAAAAATGATGTAAAGCTATTATAACATAACAACAAATTATTTAAAAAGTGTTTGTTGACTTCCGGTTCCGGCGCCCGCATGTAAGGCAGCAGGAAAGAACAGCTCCCGCCATCCCCGACTAAAACGATCAGCATAAAGCCATAACTACCTACATTTGGAGCGCAAAGATAAGGGCATCCGCATATAAGAGGCCGCGAGGCTTTTTATGGACCGGTACGTGCTCAATATGGGCAAGAAACTACGGGGAAAGGGCGCGAACAACCCGCAAGCGGAGAGGCCAGAGGCAGCGGACATGATACCGAGCAGTTTGCCAAACTCCACGGAGATTAACAACGGCTCCGAAAACGGCCAGTCCTCACCCCTACATGATTTGAAGGACTTAGATTATAAGACTTTAGCTCTAGAGGTGGCAGCACACTTAGCCACAGATCTTCAATCCACGTTGGTGACGGCCATTAAAGACTCTATGCAGCAAATACAGGAGGAAGCAGCAGAGCGCGCGAATTGAAGAGACGGAATCCCGAGTGCATGCGCTTGAAATCAATACAGACGCGAACCAGTCGCAAACTAGACGGCTAATTATAGAAAACAAGAAGCTATGGGAACGCATAGAAGACCTCGAAAACGGTTCCCGACGCAACAATTTAAGGATTGTAGGGATCCCAGAGGAGGTTCCGGCAAAGGACTTGCTTCATGTTTGTGAGTCGGTGCTTCCCGAGCTACTAGGCATACCAGAGAGGTGTATTGTGGAGAGGGCACACAGAGTGGGCCCAGACACTAGAGTAACAACCCTGGACAAACACAGGGACAGAAGGATGGATAATAGACCCAGACAGGTCATTGTTAAATACCGGAACTTTAAAGACAACGTGACCATTTTACGACACTTCAAAAGAAAATCTGGGAGCCTTGAATGGAAAGGAGCTAGACTCCTTATATTTGGAGATTACTCTGCAGAAGTGGCTAAACGCAGGAGGGCTTTTTCTAAAATATGCACGGAACTATACCAACGTAGCACCAGATTTGCATCAATGTACCCAGCGATCCTGCGGATCTATAGGGCTGATGGAAGCATGGAGACATTTGAATCACCAGAGGAACCGCTGCAAATAGACAAGTTGGATCCCTCCTGGAACAGATCGGCGGGAAAGAAAAAAGAAGCGCGGGATCGGCCAGACAAATCCCCGCAGACGAAACGCCTCAGAGATCATCTGGAGATGTCTGCGTCACACAAGCCAGTTGAGAATCGAGACTGGACGGAGGACTGATGGGACTAAAAGGTGCCCTTAGCACACGTAAGAGACTCCCAAGGTGTGATGTTAGTGTGGCTGAACAGGTGGACACTGAGCCCAGGGGTCACACATGTTCATAGAAATACTAGTTGTGTTTGGGACATTCATTTACTGTCCGTTATGAGGGGGGTCCCTGGAAAAGGCTTATTATTGGGGTTTATATTGGTCGGGGGTGGGGGGAGGGGGAAAGTGATCTAGGTAGAATGAATAACATGTACGGCTCTATTGCTACAAAGCAGGAAAAAAGAGAAGTCGAGATGGAGAATGAAGCAGATTCGGTTCTGGCATCAAATCTGCTTAGTCCAACCGAGTTTATGTTCATTGTAAACTGCTTATTCAGTTTTGTGTTTTTGGGGAAGGGTCTGTTTAATCTCTGGATGTGTGCTCTTGCCTTACATAGACATTTTTTCCATGCGCCTAACTCCTAATGCGTGTAGTTTCCTGGAATGTAAAAGGGCTACGTTCACCTTCAAAACATAATATGATCCTCCATCACCTAAAATGCATTAAACCGGACCGAATGGAGAAAATGGATCCTTTTCTAACTCCCTAGGTCGGGTGGTAGGAAATGAAACAGCAGGAAATATGATAGTAGGATGAGATATGATAGTAGGATGAGATATGAATACAGTAGTGGATTATAGAGAAGATAAGAAAGCATCTCACGGTAAGAAGGTTCCCCAAGGTGTACGAGATAGGGTATTAGACAGATTCATGAGAGATAATGGATTGGTAGATCCTTGGGGGAGAGGTAACCCAGAGGGAAGGGAGCATACCTTCTATTCTACACCACATGATTCCTGGTCTAGAATAGACTATATTCTGGTCTCTTCAGATTTGATTCTCCAGACTCATTCCACTGCCATATTAGATATGGTTATCTCGGATCATTGCCCTGTACAGTTGGAACTATATGATAAAATTCTGAAAGGTTCTGATTATATTTGGCGCTTCCCAACGTACCTAGCAATTAATGAGAATTTTCAAGAATTAGTGAAAGCATGGTACCTGGAATATATGAGTGACAATGAGGGGCATGTGGAGGACCCAACTTTGCTGTGGGATGTCGCCAAAGCAGTATTAAGGGGAAGAATAATTTCACGTGTACATGCAATGAAAAAGAAGACAAAACAGAAAATAGATGAAACCGCTGATACGCTACGTAAGGCGTACACATCTTTCTTAAATAATGGCACGGCAGAGCTTAAGCAGGCCTGGCCAACTGGCCAAGAAAGACTATGAACTCTGGTACACTAGGTGGGAGGAGATGCATAGAACTAAAAAAGAATCCATGTTCTTTAAATATGGCAAAAAGGTGGCAGAATCCTGGCAAGGCTATCTAGGGGAACTAGAGAACAATTGTGTATTCCTTCCTTGAAAGACAAATCAGGGCACTTACAGACATCCCCAGAATTAGTACTAGAAGTATTTAGAACTTACTACCAAAGCCTGTATTCTAGAGATGACCCACCACAATCATTGACAGACACCCTCTTAGATAAAGTATCCCTTCTGAGAGTAACGGAGGAACAACTAGCTGACTCAAATAAATTAATCTCGCAGGAGGAGGTCTCAAAGACAATACGGTCATTAAAGTCAGGAAAGGCACCGGGACCCGAAGGCTACACGGGTGAATTTTACAAGGTGCTGGGAAACAATGTTTCTCAATTATTGATGAAACAATATAACCGTATACTGAAGGGGGAACAAGCGCAATTGACCGATAATACTGCATACATACGTTTAATACCAAAGCAAGGGAAAGATCCAACACTGCCGGCCTCATACCGGCCCATTTCTCTCATAAATGTGGATCAAAAAATTCTATCAAAGATTATGGCAGATAGACTAGCCAATATTTTACCAAGCTTGATAGGTCCATCCCAGGTTGAGTTTGTCAAGGGCAGAGCAGCTGTATTTAATCTCAGAAAAGTGCTGACGATATTAGATCACTCTTACCGCAAAACAACTGACCTGACGAACCCAGCGCTGCTAACCATAGATGCCGAAAAGGCTTTCGGCAACGTAAGATGGGATTGGTTGGTGGCAGTGTTGGAAAAGATGGGAGTCACGGGAGTATTTCGAGTATTCTTTCTAGCATTGTATGCAGATCCTAGAGCGCGGATAGCATTGCCAGGATTTTTGTCTCGCCCCTTCCAGTTATTGAAAGGCACACGGCAGGGGTGCCCTTTGTCACCGTTATTGTTTAACATTGCAATGGAACCCCTGGCGAGATACCTGGAGTCAAAAGAGATCTTTGAAGGAATCACAATAGGGTCCAAAATGGTCTCTGCGTCGCTTTTTGCAGGCGATATCATTATATACCTAGCTAATCCAAATTTGAAGCGTTACGTGAGTTTGGATTGTATTCGGGCTTTAAAGTAAATATTGCTAAATGTGAGTTATTATTTCTAAGAGGACACGCGGGGAAGCAGTCAGACACTATACAAAAGTCCCCAGTCAAAGTAGCTAAGGAATATATTACATATCTCGGAATAAAAATAGGCAAGTCTCCCCATTCCTTATACGCTCTCAATTACGCACCATTGATCCGTAAAATTCAACAGGAATTAAATAGATGGAGAAACCTACCATTGTCACTACTAGGAAAATGCCACTTAATAAAGATGATAACCTTCCCAAAATTGCTGTATCCGATGCAAACAATACCAATTCTTATACGTCACAAAGACATAATGGCACTTAATAAAGCTTTTACAGACTTTATCTGGTCCGGGAAAAGGGCTCGCATTGGGATGAAAAGGTTATGGCGAACATTGAGAGCGGGAGGTGTACAATTTCCAGACATAAGAAGGTACAATCTGGCAGGGATTTTCCGCCACTGTAGAGACTGGTTAAACCAGACCTCACACTACTCCAATGTGGTACTAGAAAAACATGGAAAGAAATAAGAAAGATGTATGGCCTATCCTTTTTAGCGTCCAAACATATGACATTATTTGGACACCCGGAGTTTGAATTGGGCAGAACCAATAAATTGTTCCGGACCTGGATGCCCAAGGGAATAGTTAATCTACAACAGGTCGTGCATGACAAAGATTCAAGATATTTGACCTTTAGAGAGATGCAAGAAAAGTATAATCTATCTGAGGGACAAGTTCTTCCCTATTTGCAGGTCATCCTCTTTTGTAAGAACGGGCTGAAAGACATGAAAAATGAATATGTGTCGAACCAATTTGATAATTTACTGAAAAACAAGGATCGTAAAATATCCTTGTCTGAAGTGTATAAGGAGATAAGGGACAGGGAGGATAAGAAAACGGAGTCCAAGTTGTTTCAGCAATGGGAATCACTTCTAGGTAAATCAGAGTGGAAGTATAACATTATGGATGGATGGATGGGAGTAAGAAAAGCTGTGACATGTGAAAAATGGAGGGAATCCCAGTTTAAATTGCTCCACAGGGCCATATACGCCTTTAATATGCCCCAAAATGCTGCTCATCCTAATAGATTAGTGATGTCTCCTAAGTGTAAAGAACCAAGAGCCAACCTGGATCATTGTGTTTGGAAGTGTTTAATGACACTGAGGTATTGGAAGGAGATACTTACATGGATTAAGCAAACGTGGAATATTGAACTGGCTTGTGAGCCACAAGTGGTACTTTTTCATGTGTATGAGGACCAAATGGTGGATGGGACACTCTTAGTAGCGCTGAGATGCTTGCTTAGTAAGTGGTTAGAGCCTCAAACCCCATCTATGACAGAGTTTGTGGGACAGATGAAACATTTCTCGCTAATGGAACAATTGGAAGCAGAATCACACAAGAATAGCACGTCGACACATTTCTTAAACAAATGGAAAACATTTATTAGTAAAAACCTGTCAGGAGAGGATATTCAAAGGATCATGAAGAACTTTAGACATGCAGAATGGTATCTAACAGGGGATCTAAGAGGAACGCTGAGGAGAGTGCACTAAATGGGGAAAAATAAAGAATTAAAAGAAAGAGAAGGAGTAAAGTGAAAGGAGGCCCATCCAGAGAGGGTTGAGGGTGGGGGGAAGTTTGGGGAATAAAATGGTGAAAACATGTTACATATCTATAAAAATATGTGCTCATCTCGAGAAAATAAGTTGTAAAGGGGCACTACTGGAACTGTATCAGAATAATGATTGTGTAATCATTTATATTACATGCTTTGAAAACGCTAATAAAAAAAGTGTAAATTTTTTTTTTTTTACATTTTTATAGGTGTCCCCGGTGGTACCTACATGTGTGAAAGGCTGTGTTGATAGAGGGATTCATATATGCAAATTATCGGTATTGATACCCACTTTTGTGCCCCCTTTACCAGACATACTTTTGTTACAGGGATATTCAAATAGCGTTTCTGTAGGATATATACCCATGGAATGATAAGTGTGGGTCTAGCACCTATGGGAACAATCAGCCATCTGGTAAACGAACCCAGTGAAGTCCTGGACGGGCGGACAGTGCTCGCGGAGCAGTACTACATTGATGCAGATATTGACATTGAAAATTGCTTGTAATTAAAAAGTCTAAACAATGAATTCACTTTTTAATTATTTATTTATAATAATTTAAAATTTTTATATATATATATATATATATATATATATATATATATATATATAGTAAAATATATACAATTTTAGCAGCATAACTAAACCAGAACAGAATAACTCCAAACTGAAAACAAGGCAAAAGTTGGAAATTAAGTGCTTCCGTGGTGCTTCTGTCCGTGCCTCCGCACCGCAAAAAAATAGAACTTGCTCTATATTTTTGCGGTGCGGACGGATCATGGACCTATACAAGTTGAATCCGTCCGCATGGACGTTGCCCGTGTATTGTGGACTGCAAATTGCTGTCCCCAATGCACGGAACGGACGCACAACGATGGGATCGGTATCCGTATATGTTTTCCGAGGTATCCATAAATCCAGGTGGTAAATTGTCGATAAGCTGTAAGTCGAAGCCAAATAAATAAAAATAAATGATTAGTTTGGCAGATGCTATCCAGCTGTATTGGCAGACATCGCTATTTATCTTGATGGAAGAAAGTACACGCTCACATCCGCAGTGGGATTGACTGGCTGTAAATACAACTTTTAGAAATGTCAGCCACCGCCCCTACCCCACAAGCACTGTGGATGTCACTACCACTGATGGTCAGCGAACACATGCGGACTGCCATCTTTAGTAAGGTAGACTCACCCGTCCGGCGATGCACAGGTAAGCCCTTACCTGTGCCTGTGTCGGGAGCCGGTCTGAAATCAAACGCAGTCACAGGGAGCAGGCAGTGCTGAGAACAGCCGCCGGGGGCCTTTATCTGGCTGTTCTCGGAACTGCCTGCTCCCGGTGACTGCGTTTGATTTCAGACCGGCTCCCGGCACAGGCACAGGTAAGGGCTTACCTGTGCATCGCCGGACGGGTGAGTCTACCTTACTAAAGATGGCAGCCTGCATGTGTTCACTGGTGAACGCTGCAAACTGACCATCACTGGTCACTACTTCATTTATGTCTTCCCCGCCCCCACCAGCTCTGTGGCTGAATCATCTCATATACAGCTCTGCTACATCTGTCTTCTCTTGTTCTCCATCAGCAATGTGGCTGAACCACTTCATATACTGCGCTACTACATCTGTCTATTCCCCTCCCCCACCAGCAATGTGGCAGTCTAGCTATAGCTGCACATACTGCCCTGCTATATTTATTAGACAGAAACACTCCAATAACTAAAGTAAGGTGCTACATCGGCTCTGCTGTATGGAAATGCAGCAGTACTGTGTATGTGATGTAGCACCTTACTTTACTAGTATCAGTCAGGCTACTTTCACACTTGCGTTCAGAGCGGATCCGTCTGGTGTCTGCTGAGACGGATCCGCTCCTATAATGCAGACGTTTGGATCCGTTCAGAACGGATCCGTCTGCATTATAGTTTAGAAAAAATGCTAAGTGTGAAAGTAGCCTGAACGGATCCGTCCAGACTTTACATTGAAAGTCAATGGGGGACGGATCCGTTTGAAAATTGAGCCATATTGTGTCATCTTCAAACGGATCTGTCCCCATTGACTTACATTGTAAGTCTGGACGGATCCGCTCGCCTCCGCACGGCCAGGCGGACACCCGAACGCTGCAAGCAGCGTTCAGGTGTCCGCTTGATGAGCGGAGCAGAGGCTGAACGCTGCCAGACTGATGCATTCTCAGCGGATCCGCGTCCACTGAGAATGCATTGGGGCTGGACGTTCGGGGCCGCTCGTGAGAGCCTTCAAACAGAGCGCACGAGCGGAGCCCCGAACGCAAGTGTGAAAGTAGCCTAAGTTGGTTTCTGTCTACCACATACAGCAGGACAGTATTCGTAGCTATACCTACAAAGCCATAGTGCTGGTGGGGGAGGGGAATAGACAGATGTAGCAGAGCTGTATATGAAGCAGTTCAGCCAAAGTGTTAGTGGTGAAAAAGGGAAGACAGATGTAGTAGAGCTGTATATATAGTGGTTCAGGGAGGACAGGTGTAGCAGAGCTGTATATATAGTGGTTCAGGGAGGACAGATGTAGTAGAGCTGTATATATAGTGGTTCAGGGAAGACAGATGTAGTAGAGCTGTATATATAGTGGTTCAGGGAAGACAGATGTAGCAGAGCTGTATATATAGCGGTTCAGGGAGGACAGGTGTAGCAGAGCTGTATATATAGTGGTTCAGGGAGGACAGATGTAGCAGAGCTGTATATATAGTGGTTCAGGGAAGACAGATGTAGCAGAGCTGTATATATAGTGGTTCAGGGAAGACAGATGTAGCAGAGCTGTATATATAGTGGTTCAGGGAAGACAGATGTAGTAGAGCTGTATATATATAGTGGTTCAGGGAGGACAGGTGTAGCAGAGCTATATATCAGGCGGTTCAGCCACAGTGCTAGAGGTGGAGGGGAAGACAGATGTAGTAGAGCTGTATATATATATAGTGGTTCAGGGAAGACAGATGTAGTAGAGCTGTATATATAGTGGTTCAGGGAAGACAGATGTAGCAGAGCTGTATATATAGTGGTTCAGGGAAGACAGATGTAGCAGAGCTGTATATATAGTGGTTCAGGGAAGACAGATGTAGCAGAGCTGTATATATAGTGGTTCAGGGAGGACAGGTGTAGCAGAGCTATATATCAGGCGGTTCAGCCACAGTGCTAGAGGTGGAGGGGAAGACAGATGTAGTAGAGCTGTATATATATATATAGTGGTTCAGGGAAGACAGATGTAGTAGAGCTGTATATATATATAGTGGTTCAGGGAAGACAGATGTAGTAGAGCTATATATATAGTGGTTCAGTGAGGACAGGTGTAGCAGAGCTATATATCAGGCGGTTCAGCCACAGTGCTAGAGGTGGAGGGGAAGACAGATGTAGTAGAGCTGTATATATAGTGGTTCAGGGAAGACAGATGTAGCAGAGCTGTATATATAGTGGTTCAGGGAAGACAGATGTAGCAGAGCTGTATATATAGTGGTTCAGGGAAGACAGATGTAGCAGAGCTGTATATATAGTGGTTCAGGGAGGACAGGTGTAGCAGAGCTATATATCAGGCGGTTCAGCCACAGTGCTAGAGGTGGAGGGGAAGACAGATGTAGTAGAGCTGTATATATAGTGGTTCAGGGAAGACAGATGTAGCAGAGCTGTATATATATATAGTGGTTCAGGGAAGACAGATGTAGCAGAGCTGTATATATAGTGGTTCAGGGAAGACAGATGTAGCAGAGCTGTATATATAGTGGTTCAGGGAAGACAGATGTAGTAGAGCTGTATATATAGTGGTTCAGGGAGGACAGGTGTAGTAGAGCTGTATATATATAGTGGTTCAGGGAGGACAGGTGTAGCAGAGCTATATATCAGGCGGTTCAGCCACAGTGCTAGAGGTGGAGGGGAAGACAGATGTAGCAGAGCTGTATATATAGTGGTTCAGGGAAGACAGATGTAGCAGAGCTGTATATATAGTGGTTCAGGGAGGACAGGTGTAGCAGAGCTGTATATATAGTGGTTCAGGGAAGACAGATGTAGCAGAGCTGTATATATATAGTGGTTCAGGGAAGACAGATGTAGCAGAGCTGTATATATAGTGGTTCAGGGAGGACAGGTGTAGCAGAGCTGTATATATAGTGGTTCAGGGAAGACAGATGTAGCAGAGCTGTATATATAGTGGTTCAGAGAAGACAGATGTAGCAGAGCTGTATATATAGTGGTTGAGGGAGGACAGGTGTAGCAGAGCTGTATATATATAGTGGTTCAGGAAAGACAGATGTAGCAGAGCTGTATATATAGTGGTTCAGGGAGGACAGGTGTAGCAGAGCTGTATATATATAGTGGTTCAGGGAAGACAGATGTAGCAGAGCTGTATATATAGTGATTCAGGGAGGACAGGTGTAGCAGAGCTGTATATATAGTGGTTCAGGGAAGACAGATGTAGCAGAGCTGTATATATAGTGGTTCAGGGAAGACAGATGTAGCAGAGCTGTATATATAGTGGTTCAGGGAAGACAGATGTAGCAGAGCTGTATATATAGTGGTTCAGGGAGGACAGGTGTAGCAGAGCTGTATATATAGTGGTTCAGGGAAGACAGATGTAGCAGAGCTGTATATATAGTGGTTCAGGGAAGACAGATGTAGTAGAGCTGTATATATAGTGGTTCAGGGAGGACAGGTGTAGCAGAGCTATATATCAGGCGGTTCAGCCACAGTGCTAGAGGTGGACGGGAAGACAGATGTAGTAGAGCTGTATATATAGTGGTTCAGGGAGGACAGGTGTAGCAGAGCTGTATATATATATAGTGGTTCAGGGAAGACAGATGTAGCAGAGCTGTATATATAGTGGTTCAGGGAAGACAGATGTAGCAGAGCTGTATATATAGTGGTTCAGGGAAGACAGATGTAGTAGAGCTGTATATATAGTGGTTCAGGGAGGACAGGTGTAGTAGAGCTGTATATATATAGTGGTTCAGGGAGGACAGGTGTAGCAGAGCTATATATCAGGCGGTTCAGCCACAGTGCTAGAGGTGGAGGGGAAGACAGATGTAGCAGAGCTGTATATATAGTGGTTCAGGGAAGACAGATGTAGCAGAGCTGTATATATAGTGGTTCAGGGAGGACAGGTGTAGCAGAGCTGTATATATAGTGGTTCAGGGAAGACAGATGTAGCAGAGCTGTATATATATAGTGGTTCAGGGAAGACAGATGTAGCAGAGCTGTATATATAGTGGTTCAGGGAGGACAGGTGTAGCAGAGCTGTATATATAGTGGTTCAGGGAGGACAGATGTAGCAGAGCTGTATATATAGTGGTTGAGGGAGGACAGGTGTAGCAGAGCTGTATATATATAGTGGTTCAGGAAAGACAGATGTAGCAGAGCTGTATATATAGTGGTTCAGGGAGGACAGGTGTAGCAGAGCTGTATATATATAGTGGTTCAGGGAAGACAGATGTAGCAGAGCTGTATATATAGTGGTTCAGGGAGGACAGGTGTAGCAGAGCTGTATATATAGTGGTTCAGGGAAGACAGATGTAGCAGAGCTGTATATATAGTGGTTCAGGGAAGACAGATGTAGCAGAGCTGTATATATAGTGGTTCAGGGAAGACAGATGTAGCAGAGCTGTATATATAGTGGTTCAGGGAAGACAGATGTAGTAGAGCTGTATATATATAGTGGTTCAGGGAAGACAGATGTAGCAGAGCTGTATATATAGTGGTTCAGGGAGGACAGGTGTAGCAGAGCTGTATATATAGTGGTTCAGGGAAGACAGATGTAGCAGAGCTGTATATATAGTGGTTCAGGGAAGACAGATGTAGCAGAGCTGTATATATAGTGGTTCAGGGAAGACAGATGTAGCAGAGCTGTATATATAGTGGTTCAGGGAAGACAGATGTAGTAGAGCTGTATATATAGTGGTTCAGGGAGGACAGGTGTAGCAGAGCTGTACAGGGAGTGCAGAATTATTAGGCAAGTTGTATTTTTGAGGATTAATTTTATTATTGAACAACAACCATGTTCTCAATGAACCCAAAAAACTCATTAATATCAAAGCTGAATATTTTTGGAAGTAGTTTTTAGTTTGTTTTTAGTTTTAGCTATTTTAGGGGGATATCTGTGTGTGCAGGTGACTATTACTGTGCATAATTATTAGGCAACTTAACAAAAAACAAATATATACCCATTTCAATTATTTATTTTTACCAGTGAAACCAATATAACATCTCAACATTCACAAATATACATTTCTGACATTCAAAAACAAAACAAAAACAAATCAGTGACCAATATAGCCACCTTTCTTTGCAAGGACACTCAAAAGCCTGCCATCCATGGATTCTGTCAGTGTTTTGATCTGTTCACCATCAACATTGCGTGCAGCAGCAACCACAGCCTCCCAGACACTGTTCAGAGAGGTGTACCGTTTTCCCTCCTTGTAAATCTCACATTTGATGATGGACCACAGGTTCTCAATGGGGTTCAGATCAGGTGAACAAGGAGGCCATGTCATTAGATTTTCTTCTTTTATACCCTTTCTTGCCAGCCACGCTGTGGAGTACTTGGACGCGTGTGATGGAGCAATGTCCTGCATGAAAATCATGTTTTTCTTGAAGGATGCAGACTTCTTCCTGTACCACTGCTTGAAGAAGGTGTCTTCCAGAAACTGGCAGTAGGACTGGGAGTTGAGCTTGACTCCATCCTCAACCCGAAAAGGCCCCACAAGCTCATCTTTGATGATACCAGCCCAAACCAGTACTCCACCTCCACCTTGCTGGCGTCTGAGTCGGACTGGAGCTCTCTGCCCTTTACCAATCCAGCCACGGGCCCATCCATCTGGCCCATCAAGACTCACTCTCATTTCATCAGTCCATAAAACCTTAGAAAAATCAGTCTTGAGATATTTCTTGGCCCAGTCTTGACTTTTAAGCTTGTGTGTCTTGTTCAGTGGTGGTCGTCTTTCAGCCTTTCTTACCTTGGCCATGTCTCTGAGTATTGCACACCTTGTGCAGCATACGGGTAGGTTACCCGACACTGCTAGATTGTGAGGTGTGTTTCCCTTTAAGCCAGTTAGGCCTGGTGCAGGCAATCTTTATTCCAGCCAGCAGAGGGAGCCCCCCCAGTTCAGTATAAATAGGCTAGGGCCTAGGCAGGAAGGGAGTTCTGAAGTTTCTAGAGCCTGAGGAAACTGAGAGAGAGACAGAGGCAAGTCAAGAAAAGCAAGAGGTACTCAAGACAACAGAGGAGGTGCTTGATAGAGATAAAACCAAGGATATACGCCAGAGCTAGGGCATTGGACCTTGGAGAAGAGTTTCTATGATCCAGGATCAGTCAGGAATAGAGTGCAAGCTGCCTGTACTGCAAGTCCTGTGTTTAACACTCTAAAGTCACCTTGCTATATATATATATATTGCCTGCATCAACTGTATTAAAAATCAACTGTCTTCAAAGAAACTGCGCTTCCGTCAATGTCCCTAAATGATGACTACTAAAGTTTGAATTCTTTTTTAACATCACGTGGTTCCTCAGTTATTCCTGCTATCAGCA
Source organism: Bufo bufo (assembly GCF_905171765.1). NCBI lineage: Eukaryota > Metazoa > Chordata > Amphibia > Anura > Bufonidae > Bufo > Bufo bufo. The sequence continues at coordinate 6,228,234 of NC_053397.1, read as the reverse complement.
AACGGCGTGCCACCGTTTAATTGGCACTGGCGTCACGAACATTTCTCATCATCACCTGCCCTTGCAGAGAGTCAGCCGTCTCAGGTTAGTGTCTATTGCACTACAACACCCAGGAACATTTCTAAACCTAACTTGAGTACGCTGCACCTCTCTTTTGGCGTCACGAACAGGATACGCACGCTTTCTAGTGCAAGAAGCGTGAACTTTGTGCCTTATACAGTTGCCCTTTGACCAAAGTGACAAATTGCCTGTTTTATTAAAGTGGACTTTGTGGACTGAAAAACATACCCAAAGTGTCCCTAAAACCTCCAAAAAGCGCTGTGCAGTGTTGCGCTATCAAGAGGAAAGAAATCGCCACACCGGAGTGTGGTTTTATGGACTTTTTATCATCCTGCTTGCTGTCAGTGAATAGACAGCGGATTTTGCTAAAAGATGGCCACCGGCCGCCTGGAGTAAAGTTTCCCGCGCTGCTGAGGACCTTCGTGGGCGGATCCCTTCAAAGACACAGAAAATCCCGCCCCTCGTCATCATCGCACCGCCGCGGCCCGGTTTCTTCTACGTCATCGCGTACTCAGGACGTCCAGAATCTCTCGAGACTTGGCCGGCGCAAGCCCGGCGATACCGGTAAGAACTTGTAACCGGAGGGAAGGGGATTGTTCCGGCCCCTTTAGTCACCAGCGGCCACATCGCAATAAGCTAACATGTCAAAACCGGGAGAGCTTGCGGCTCCTAATCATTCTATAGCCCACAGCATGATGCCCTTTACCATGCCTTACTATTTCGGGGCCCCATGGTTTCCCCGCTATAAAGGAGAGACCCATACCCTAAGAGACTTTAAAGAAAAGTTGCTGGCATTATTCAAACTGTACCCCATAAATGCCGATCAGCAAATGGAAATCCTGCTAGCGCAACTGGAGGGAGCTGCCCGCAGGGAGGTATTATCCTGGCCTGCTACTGAGCGGAGTACTCTAGAACAGATATTCACCCGCCTCAGGGCCACTTTTGAAACTAGGACTGCCTCAGAGATAAAGATGCACTTCTTTGGCAAGAAACAGAAGTCCGGTGAGTCCCTCCGTGACTATGCCCTATCACTTCAGGAGGCTTTAGGGGCTGTAATTCAGATAGATCCCAAAGAGGCTGATAATCAGGACCAGACCTTGAGGGAACAATTTATCAACGGGGTGTCTAGTGAGCAAATAAGGACCCAACTAAAGATGCTGTCCGCCCAGCACCCTAACAGTACCTTTCTGGGCTTTAAAGAACTGGCTATAAAAATTCTGGGGTCAGCAGTATCTCCGGAGTTGAGCACCCTACCTGAATCACCAGCCTGCAGGCCAAAACCGCTTGTCACTAACCGAGCTGAGGCCGGTCAAGCTGTTCAAGCTTCAGCTACCGATACTATTGCCATGCTGACAGAGCAAGTAAATCACCTCACTAAAAGTCTAGAGAGAGTGTGCAGAAAAATAGAGGAATGGGAAAAACCCATAATGTCAGAAGAAGAGTTCCTGTCACCTCCTAGGCCGTTCCCACCTCCATACCAAGAGACTCACCCCAGGGATCCTGGGAGGCGTAATAGAGGTCGCAAGAGGCCCGTGTGTACATACTGCAAAAAGCTGGGACACACAGAATCCACGTGCTGGCAGTTAAACGGGCAACCCCTGAGGCTGAGGACCACCCCTCGGGAGGTAGAACACTAGGTCCAGAGGATCCAAATTGGATGCCACGTTATGTAGGATCCCATCCTAAAATCAATATAGAGATCAACGGGGTCCCCTTTGAAGCCCTATTAGATACTGGGTCTCAAGTCACTACTATTCAGCTGCCCGCCTTTGAAAGATTCTGGGACACCAACCAATTGACCCAGCCGCCTGAATCCTGGGTGGAAATTATCGCCAGCAATGGCAAACCAGTAAAGATTCACGGATACTGGGAACCCACCTTGCAGGTGGGAGAAGTAACCTTGCCTCAACAGGGCGTGATAGTAGTACAGGCCGGCGACAGAGGAGGACATCCTGTCATTCTAGGCACCAATGTCTTCAAAAACTGTTATTCAGAAATACTGGCCGTATTACACCAGACTCTGCCCACTGCTTCCTCTGCATCCAAGAGGGTGATTCAAAAGACTATTACTGTGTTAAGTGCCCAGCAGAGGTTTGCTAATGGGAAAGGAGAAATTTGTACTGCCAGGATTAGTGATATTAAGCCTGTGACTTTGCCTCCTAATTCTCAAACTCTTTTATGGTGTCGTGCTGTCCTGGGAGTCCAAGGCCGAGATTATCCAGCCCTGGTGGAACCAATCCAGATGGAGGATTACCCTTATGTGAGAGCTGCCAAGTGCCTGGTGAACGTCTCCCAAGGTAAAGTACCTGTCCGTCTGATTAACCTGAGTGATCATCCTGTTGCGCTTACTAAGCATTGCCGTGTTGGCCAGCTGTCCCAGGTGTCCTTCCAAGACGTCATTCGTCTTCCAGTGACAGAAAAGCCGCCAGCTGCAGTCAGCGGACGTCCGTCGGTGACCCAGCCACAAGTGCCCTGGTGGGAAGAGCTCCATGTGGGGGACGAGACTACCCCCCAACAACAACAAGAAGGGATTATACAGCTTGTCAAAGAGCACCACCAGGCCTTCAGTAAGCATGCTACTGACTATGGAGAGGTTAGTGCCATACAACACACCATACCTACTGGCTCTCATCCTCCTATCAAGGAGAGATACAGACCCTTACCGCCTACTTCATATCAGACTGTAAAAGAAATGATCCAAGAGATGAAAGACTCTAATGTCATCCGGGACAGCCGTAGTCCGTGGGCTGCACCCCTGGTCCTTGTAAAGAAGAAGGACGGTGGTATCCGTTTCTGTGTGGATTATAGGAAAATTAATCAAATAACCCACAAAGATGCATACCCACTGCCCCGCATTGAGGAGTCACTAACTGCTCTGGGCTCCTCTGCCTATTTCTCCACCTTGGACTTGACCAGTGGCTACTGGCAAGTACCCATGGCCCCTGCAGATAGGGAAAAGACTGCTTTCACCACTCCCATGGGCCTGTATGAATTCAATTGTATGCCGTTCGGGCTATGTAATGCCCCAGGAACTTTCCAGAGACTAATGGAGCGGTGTTTGGGTCACAAAAACTTCGAAACAGTGCTGCTGTATCTAGATGACGTCATTGTGTACTCAAAAACATATGAAGACCATCTGAAACATTTGGCAGAAGTATTTGAAATCCTTATCAAATATGGCTTGAAGGTAAAGCCATCCAAGTGTCACCTGCTCAAACCTGCAGTAAGATACCTGGGGCATGTGGTAAGCGGAGAGGGCGTGCAACCTGACCCTGATAAGTTAGCGGCTGTCCGTAATTGGCCAGTTCCTACTACCGTCAAGGAAGTGAGGGGTTTCCTTGGTTTTGCAGGCTACTATAGACGTTTTATCCCCCATTTTGCTCAAATAGCTGATCCTATCCAGGAGCTCTTGAGGGGGCAACCCAAGAAAAGTCCTAGAACTCCTGTGCCCATTGAGTGGAATGAGGAAAGAGAGATAGCGTTCCAATTGCTAAAAAAGAAACTGACCGAGCCTCCTGTGTTAGGTTATCCAGACTACAGCAAGCCCTTCCATCTGTATACTGATGCTAGCAAGCGAGGCCTGGGAGCTGTGTTAGCCCAAGTCCAAGAGGGAAAAGAAAGAGTGATAGCTTATGCAAGCCGCTCCCTGAAAGGAGCTGAGAAAAATGACCAGAATTATAGTTCCTTCAAACTAGAGTTCCTGGCATTAGTGTGGGCAGTGACGGAGAAATTCAAAGATTATCTAGCCGCCACCCCGTTCATTGCATTCACTGACAATAACCCTCTGGCACATCTAAATACAGCTAAATTAGGGGCCTTGGAGCAGAGATGGGCCTCTCGCCTCGCCAACTATGATTTCTCTGTAAAATATCGTGCTGGACGTACTAATGATAATGCTGATGCTTTATCCAGGCTTCCCACAGAGACAGCTCCTGATGATGTGCGAGATGCTTGGGAAGATGTAGAGATGCCGGCTTTCTATAACAAATTTGCTCAGCAGGATCAGGCTCGAGCTACCAATGACAGAGCTGCAGTTCCTTCACCCTCCAGTAGGCCTGAACCTAAAGAAGAAAGGTGGGTGAAACTACAGTCTGAAAGTAGAGTGCTGGGTGAGTTGTTGGATTTCATTACTAGTGGCAGAGCCCCTGAGAGGATTCGGCGTAAGAGTGCAGATCCTGAGCTCATCAAACTGTGGAGACAGCGCCATCAACTCTTCATACAAAAGGGCCTATTGCTACGGAGAAGCCTAGACCCAGTGTCCAACGAAAGAGTACACCAGATTCTCATACCCCGACGAGATGCAGGTATGGTGTTGGAGATGTACCACAATCAATCCGGTCACTTTGGGGTCCAAAAGACTGAGGCTACTATCCGCCAGCGGTTTTACTGGGTGTGCATGAGAGAAGACATTGAGAAGTGGTGTCGGGAGTGTGTAGCCTGTGCCTTAAAACGAAGTGAGCACCATGATCAGAGGGCACCACTGAGACCCATTGTAAGTACTCGTCCTCTTGAACTTGTCGCCATCGACCATGTGAAACTGGAGCCTAGTCGCTCGGGGTATGCTTATGCCATGACTATTATTGACCATTTCACTAAGTTTGTTGTAGCGGTGCCTGTGAGAGACCAGACGGCCAGGACTACAGCCGAACTGTTCTGGAAGCACTTCCTCCTGCCCTACGGATGTCCAGAAAAGATCCTCACCGATCAAGGACCTGCTTTTGAGTCCCATCTGTTCCATGAACTGTGCCGCTTACACAACTGTAAGAAGATCCGGACAACGGCCTACCATCCTCAAGGTAATGGATTATGTGAAAAAATGAATCAGACCTTGATAGAGATGCTGAGGGCCGTGCCTCCTGAAACCAGAGGAGATTGGCCTAATCTGTTGCCACAGCTCATGTTCACATACAATCATACCATACATTGTTCCACCGGGTATACCCCCTTTTATTTGATGTTTGGGCGCCAAGGGACATTGCCTGCTGATCATTCATTGGACATACACGTACCTGATTGAATTAACCCATTACCTAACACCGACTGGGTTGCTGAACATCAAAGGCGATTGAATACAGCCAAAGCCATTGTTCAGGAACGTATGGACTATGCTAGAGACCGACAGCAGAGAGACTATGATCAAGCAGCCCATGCAGAACCCTTGACAATAGGGGCTGTGGTATGGTTAAAAAATAACCGCCGTACCAGTAAACTGGACAGTAAATGGGAGCGAAGTCCCTATGTTGTCACTGCAATCCCAAATGTTGGAACTCACACTTATGAGATCACCCGGGAAGGCAAGGGATCCCAAATTGTACACCGAAACCGGTTAAAGCTCTGCCTGACACCAGAACCTAGTGCCGAGAGTTCTGGATCTGAATCCCCTGTGTCAGAGTCAGCAATACAGCCCGAGGATCCTATGCAGGCTGTCAATAATCTAAGGTATGACTCTGATCCCATGCATTGGCTTCTGACACCATGGTTGAACTTGTTGGTGCCCGCTCCGGCACCTACTGTATCTTCACCTCCAGAAGAGCCGGTTCAAGATGCCCCGGATCCAGTCCCCCTTCTAAGGGATATTGTTGTTCCTGTTGTTCCTGTTGTTCCTGACCAAGGTCTCACTGATGGAGACCCTCCTGTTGCTCCTCTCTCTTCTACCTTGTTGCTAAGGGAAGAGGAGACCCCTGTGTTGAGAAGGTCTACCCGGATGACCAGGGGACGCCCGCCAGTCCGTTTAGGAGACTTTGACTATTCTGGTGGTGTCTCCTCCCAAACAGTTGCTACTGGTAATACCTTGCTTGACATTTGTGCGCAAGAATGGACTCCCACACGTGAGCCCTTGCCTGTGATACACCCACAGGAAACCCCTGGGTAGTTCCATTATTATACTGCCACCAAAGAAAATGGACTAACCTGGTTCACCCAAAGTCCGCTGTGCCAGGTCAGCGGCCGTGCCTAAGAAGCAAGAAGACGCCCCTTTTCCTTACGTCATTTGTTTATGAAGTTACCAATGTTATGTTTTCTGTGTGAAATAATTATTTATTGTATTTATAATAGAATGCTTATGTTATGTACCATGTTATGCCGGTTCAGGAAGGTGTGTGTGAGTACGAGGCCTTACTCACGTTAAAGTCTGGGGGTGTGCAGCATACGGGTAGGTTACCCGACACTGCTAGATTGTGAGGTGTGTTTCCCTTTAAGCCAGTTAGGCCTGGTGCAGGCAATCTTTATTCCAGCCAGCAGAGGGAGCCCCCCCAGTTCAGTATAAATAGGCTAGGGCCTAGGCAGGAAGGGAGTTCTGAAGTTTCTAGAGCCTGAGGAAACTGAGAGAGAGACAGAGGCAAGTCAAGAAAAGCAAGAGGTACTCAAGACAACAGAGGAGGTACTTGATAGAGATAAAACCAAGGATATACGCCAGAGCTAGGGCATTGGACCTTGGAGAAGAGTTTCTATGATCCAGGATCAGTCAGGAATAGAGTGCAAGCCGCCTGTACTGCAAGTCCTGTGTTTAACACTCTAAAGTCACCTTGCTATATATATATATATTGCCTGCATCAACTGTATTAAAAATCAACTGTCTTCAAAGGAACTGCGCTTCCGTCAATGTCCCTAAATGATGACTACTAAAGTTTGAATTCTGTTTTAACATCACGTGGTTCCTCAGTTATTCCTGCTATCAGCAAACGGCGTGCCACCGTTTAATTGGCACTGGCGTCACGAACATTTCTCATCATCACCTGCCCTTGCAGAGAGTCAGCCGTCTCAGGTTAGTGTCTATTGCACTACAACACCCAGGAACATTTCTAAACCTAACTTGAGTACGCTGCACTTGTGCTTTTGGGCACTCCAGTGATGTTGCAGCTCTGAAATATGGCCAAACTGGTGGCAAGTGGCATCTTGGCAGCTGCACGCTTGACTTTTCTCAGTTCATGGGCAGTTATTTTGCGCCTTGGTTTTTCCACACGCTTCTTGCGACCCTGTTGACTATTTTTAATGAAACGCTTGATTGTTCGATGATCACGCTTCAGAAGCTTTGCAATTTTAAGAGTGCTGCATCCCTCTGCAAGATATCTCACTATTTTTGACTTTTCTGAGCCTGTCAAGTCCTTCTTTTGACCCATTTTGCCAAAGGAAAGGAAGTTGCCTAATAATTATGCACACCTAATATAGGGTGTTGATGTCATTAGACCACACCCCTTCTCATTACAGAGATGCACATCACCTTATATGCTTAATTGGTAGTAGGCTTTCGAGCCTATACAGCTTGGAGTAAGACAACATGCATAAAGAGGATGATGTGGTCAAAATACTCATTTGCCTAATAATTCTGCACGCAGTGTATATATATAGTGGTTCAGGGAAGACAGATGTAGTAGAGCTGTATATATATAGCGGTTCAGGGAGGACAGATGTAGCAGGGCTGTATATATAGTGGTTCAGGGAGGACAGATGTAGCAGAGCTGTATATATAGTGGTTGAGGGAGGACAGGTGTAGCAGAGCTGTATATATAGTGGTTGAGGGAGGACAGGTGTAGCAGAGCTGTATATATATAGTGGTTCAGGGAGGACAGGTGTAGCAGAGCTGTATATATAGTGGTTCAGGGAGGACAGATGTAGCAGAGCTGTATATATAGCGGTTCAGGGAAGACAGATGTAGCAGAGCTGTATATATAGTGGTTCAGGGAGGACAGATGTAGCAGAGCTGTATATATAGTGGTTCAGGGAGGACAGATGTAGCAGAGCTGTATATATAGTGGTTCAGGGAAGACAGATGTAGCAGAGCTGTATATATAGTGGTTCAGAGAAGACAGATGTAGCAGAGCTGTATATATAGTGGTTCAGGGAAGACAGATGTAGCAGAGCTGTATATATAGTGGTTCAGGGAAGACAGATGTAGCAGAGCTGTATATATAGTGGTTCAGGGAGGACAGATGTAGCAGAGCTGTATATATAGTGGTTCAGGGAGGACAGGTGTAGCAGAGCTGTATATATAGTGGTTCAGGGAGGACAGGTGTAGCAGAGCTGTATATATAGTGGTTCAGGGAGGACAGATGTAGCAGAGCTGTATATATAGTGGTTCAGGGAAGACAGATGTAGCAGAGCTGTATATATAGTGGTTCAGGGAAGACAGATGTAGCAGAGCTGTATATATAGCGGTTCAGGGAAGACAGATGTAGCAGAGTTGTATATATAGCGGTTCAGGGAAGACAGATGTAGCAGAGCTGTATATATAGTGGTTCAGGGAAGACAGATGTAGCAGAGCTGTATATATAGTGGTTCAGGGAAGACAGATGTAGCAGAGCTGTATATATAGCGGTTCAGGGAAGACAGATGTAGCAGAGCTGTATATATAGTGGTTCAGGGAAGACAGATGTAGCAGAGCTGTATATATAGCGGTTCAGGGAAGACAGATGTAGCAGAGCTGTATATATAGCGGTTCAGGGAAGACAGATGTAGCAGAGCTGTATATATAGTGGTTCAGGGAAGACAGATGTAGCAGAGCTGTATATATAGCGGTTCAGGGAAGACAGATGTAGCAGAGCTGTATATATAGTGGTTCAGGGAAGACAGATGTAGCAGAGCTGTATATGCATCTATACAGATACATGGTCTAAGGTTTATACACAACTGTAGTAGAGCTATAATGGAAACAAATCTGCATCAGTGCTGGTCGGTGGGGGTTGGTCATGTTTTATGGGAGTCAAAAGCGCAGATCATATGGCTACTGGCTGACAGGCTTCTGGGCTGATGTATAACAGTGAATTATTGCTGCACAGAATGGGTTTGTAAAAGATAAGACAGGTTTTGTGTGTGAAACTATATTAGACTGCAGGAGAGCAGCATGTCACTGTCTACTGCGCTCACCTACCATGGCTCTCTGAGTGATGAGTCCCCAGCAGGGGGGAGGGGCTGCCAGACTGAGTTCTCAGTGTGATGTCATAAGGAGGCCTTCACTCAAACTGCCTAAGCCCCGCCCAGCCTTAGGCTCCATTCACACGTCCGTAGTGCATTGCGGATCCGCACTACACCCGGCCGGCACCCCCCAAAAAAATGCCTGTTCTTGTCTGCAATTCCGGACAAGAATAGGACATGTTCTATTTTTTTCCGGAGCCGCAGACCGGAAGATCGGCAGCACGCTCCGGAAATATGTGCTGTCCGCAATCCGCATCCATTCCTGCCCCATAGAGAATGAATGGGTCCGTACCCGTTCCGCAGTTTGCAGAATAGATGTGGACCCGTTATTACGGACGTGCGGATGGAGCCTTAGAAGCAGGAAACCAGGAAGCGAACAGCGGAGCGGCTGCAGGGGGGGAGGAATTAGCAGGATGGGAAAACCCCTTTAACCTCTTAAGGACATAGGGCGTACAGGTACGCCCTTGTGCCCTGGTACTTAAGGACACAGGGCGTACATGTACGCCCTGTGTATTTTCGATCACCGCCGGGCGGCGGGCGGTGATCGGAACCCCGTGCCTGCTCAAATCATTGAGCAGGCACTTGGGGCAAATGCGCCGGGGGGTCCGGTGACCCCCCCATGTATGCGATCGCAGAAAACCGCAGGTCAATTCAGACCTGCGGTTTTCTGCGTTTCCGGGTTGTTCGGGTCTCTGAAGACCCGATAACCCGGAACAGGATGGTGATGGTGGTGTGATTTCACCCCACCAATCACCATCCAGCGATCCTGAGTGGTGATGGTGACATCACCACTTAGGATCGCTTTCCGATTGGTCTGTGGGCGGTCCGGCGCCAAATTCAAAAGAGGCAGGCGCTCCTCTCCTCCTCCTTTTGTGTTCCGGAGCCGGAGGAGAGAGGAGCTGCCTGCACGTGTGCCCACCATCGTTGCCAGCACCCCCAGGACCCGATCTGTGCCCCCAGGACCCGATCTGTGCCCCAGCACCCCCCATCAGGTACATAGGGACAGCATAGGGAAAGTTTGTTTTAGGCAGGGAAAAAAAAGGGAAAGTTAGTTTCTGAACTTTTCTTACTTTGATTGCATCACCCTAAGTTAGGGTGTCTGGGGTCCACAGCACAGCTGTGTGACCCTAGACCCCCCCAGGGGTGCTGCCACTTGGTGATCCTGCCCATGACCGTCTGTATAAGATACGGCCGGTCATCGATCACTTTGGGGCCAAATTCATGGAGGCCTATGTACCTGGAAGGGAGGTCGCGGTTGATGAGTCTCTCATTGCGTTCAAGGGGAGACTCATTTTCCGCCAGTATGTGCCCTCCAAGCGGGCGAGGTATGGCGTGAAGCTATACAAAATTTGTGAGAGTACCTCAGGGTACACTTACAAATTTCGTGTGTACGAGGGGCGAGATTCCCGGATTCAACCCCCAGAATGTCCCCCCACTCTGGGTGTTACCGGGAAACTTGTGTGGGACCTTATGTACCCACTGCTGGATAAGGGTTACCACCTTTACGTGGATAACTTTTATACCAGTATCCCCTTGTTCCAGTCCCTTGCCGCCAGATCCACGTCCGCTTGTGGGACCGTGCGGAAAAATCAACGCGGCCTCCCTGCCCACCCCCTCCAGGTACCTATCCCCAGGGGTGAGACCCGTGCCCTTACCACTGGAAACCTGTTGCTGGTCAGGTATAAGGACAAGAGGGATGTCCTTATGCTGTCCACAATTCATGGTAACGGCATCACCCCTGTCCCTGTGCGAGGTACCGCGGCAACGGTCCTCAAGCCCGATTGTATCGTCGCCTACAATCGGTATATGGGAGGAGTTGATCTCTCGGATCAAGTCCTCAAGCCATATAATGCCATGCGCAAAACCCGGGCATGGTACAAAAAAGTTGCGGTCTACTTGGTGCAGGTTGCCATGTACAACTCTTTTGTACTATCCCGAAGCGCTGGCAGCACAGGGACATTCCTCCAGTTCTATGAGGCAGTCCTCAAGGCCCTGATCTTTTCGGACCGGGAAAGAGCAGGCCGGAGTACCTCGGGAACTGTAGGTGCCCGGATCGTCCCTGGCCAACACTTTCCAGGTGTGGTCCCCCATACTGGAAAGAAGGGACGAACCCAAAAAAGGTGCAGAGTGTGTCGCAGGAGGGGGATACGGAAGGACACGACTACTCAGTGTGACACGTGCCCCGATCATCCGGGCCTCTGCATTGACGGTTGCTTCAGGGAGTATCACACTTCCATGGAGTACTAAATTTATATCCCAATTTAGCACTGACATCGGATAAAAAAAAATGGTTCTCAGACCTGAGACACCCAAAAAAACTAAAATAATTTATTAAAAGTAGACATATTAGGTATCGCCGCGTCGGTAATAATCTCCTCTATAAAACTACCCCATGACCAACCCCCCCAGATTAACACGGTCAAGAAAAAAAAAAAAAAAAAAGGTGCAAAAAAAGTTTTTTTTTGTCACCTTACATAATAAAAAGTTTAATATCAAGCGATCAAAAAGTCATATAGCCCCCAAAATAGTGCCAATAAAACCGTCCGCTCCTCCCGCAAAAAATGAGCCCCCACATGAGATAATTGGATAAAAAAAATAAAAATAAAATGACCCTTAGACTTTAGAGATACCCAAAAAAAAGATTTGTATCAAAAAAGATAATATAGTCAAAAACCTAAATAATTGTAAAAAAAGTAGACTTATTAGGTATTGCCGCGTCCGTAAGAATCTCCTCTATAAAAATATCCCATGACCTAACCCCCCAGATTAACACGGTTAAAAAAAAAAAAAAAAACGGTGCCAAAACCGCTATTTTTGGCACTTTTCCATTTCAATCCGTTTTTTCCGGTAACAAAACAAGGGTTAACAACCAAACAAAACTTAATATTTATTACCCTGATACTGCAGTTTACAGAAACACCACATTTGTGGTCGTAAACTGCTGTATCAGTAAAAGGGAGGCCGCAAAAGGAAAGGACCGACATGGTTTCTGGAAGGCCGATTTTGATGGCCTTTTTTATTGACACCATGTCCCTTTTGAAGCCCCCCTGATGCACTCTAGAGTAAAAACTCCCCAAAACTGACCCCATCTAAGAAACTACACCCCTCAAGGTATTCAAAACTGATTATACAAACTTTATTAACCCTTTAGGTGTTCCTCAACAGTTAATGGCAAATGGAGATGAAATTTCAGAATAAAAATTTTTGGTAACCTTGCCTCACAAAAATGTAATATAGAGCAACCAAAAATCATATTTACCCTAAAAATAGTCCCCAAAAAAATGCCACCTTATCCCGTAGTTTCCAAAATGGGGTCACTTTTAGGGAGTTTCTACTCCAGGGGTGCATCAGAGGGGTTGAAACAGGACACAGTGTAAATAAACCGGTCCATAAAAATCAGCCCTCCAAAAACCAAACGGCGCACCTTTCACTCTACGCCCCGCTGTGTGGCCGTACATTAGTTTACGGCCACATATTGGGTGTTTCTGTAAACGGCAGAGTCAGGGCAATAAAGATACAGTCTTGTTTGGCTGTTAACCCTTGCTTTGTTAGTGGAAAAAATGGGTTAAAATGGAAAATAAGGCAAAAAAATGAAATTTTCAAATTTCATCCCCATTTGCCAATAACTCTTGTGCAACACCTAAAGGGTTAACGACGTATGTAAAATCAGTTTTGAATACCTTGAGGGGTGTAGTTTCTTAGATGGGGTCACTTTTAGGGAGTTTCTACTCTAGGGGTGCATCAGGGGGGCTTCAAATGGGACATGGTGTAAATAAACCAGTCCATAAAAATCAGCCCTCCAAAAACCAAACGGCGCACCTTTCACTCTACGCCCCGCTGTGTGGCCGTACAGTAGTTTACGGCCACATATTTGGTGTTTCTGTAAACGGCAGAGTCAGGGCAATAAAGATACAGTCTTGTTTGGCTGTTAACCCTTGCTTTGTTAGTGGAAAAAATGGGTTAAAATGGAAAATAAGGCAAAAAAATGAAATTTTCAAATTTCATCCCCATTTGCCAATAACTCTTGTGCAACACCTAAAGGGTTAACGACGTATGTAAAATCAGTTTTGAATACCTTGAGGGGTGTAGTTTCTTAGATGGGGTCACTTTTAGGGAGTTTCTACTCTAGGGGTGCATCAGGGGGGCTTCAAATGGGACATGGTGTAAATAAACCAGTCCATAAAAATCAGCCCTCCAAAAACCAAACGGCGCACCTTTCACTCTACGCCCCGCTGTGTGGCCGTACAGTAGTTTACGGCCACATATTTGGTGTTTCTGTAAACGGCAGAGTCAGGGCAATAAAGATACAGTCTTGTTTGGCTGTTAACCCTTGCTTTGTTAGTGGAAAAAATGGGTTAAAATGGAAAATTAGACAAAAAAATGAAATTCTCAAATTTCATCCCCATTTGCCAATAACTCTTGTGCAACACCTAAAGGGTTAACGACGTATGTAAAATCAGTTTTGAATACCTTGAGGGGTGTAGTTTCTTAGATGGGGTCACTTTTAGGGAGTTTCTACTCTAGGGGTGCATCAGGGGGCTTCAAATGGGACATGGTGTAAATAAACCAGTCCATAAAAATCAGCCCTCCAAAAACCAAACGGCGCACCTTTCCCTCTACGCCCCGCTGTGTGGCCGTACAGTAGTTTACGGCCACATATTTGGTGTTTCTGTAAACGGCAGAGTCAGGGCAATAAAGATACAGTCTTGTTTGGCTGTTAACCCTTGCTTTGTTAGTGGAAAAAATGGGTTAAAATGGAAAATTAGACAAAAAAATGAAATTCTCAAATTTCATCCCCATTTGCCAATAACTCTTGTGCAACACCTAAAGGGTTAACGACGTATGTAAAATCAGTTTTGAATACCTTGAGGGGTGTAGTTTCTTAGATGGGGTCACTTTTAGGGAGTTTCTACTCTAGGGGTGCATCAGGGGGCTTCAAATGGGACATGGTGTAAATAAACCAGTCCATAAAAATCAGCCCTCCAAAAACCAAACGGCGCACCTTTCCCTCTACGCCCCGCTGTGTGGCCGTACAGTAGTTTACGGCCACATATTTGGTGTTTCTGTAAACGGCAGAGTCAGGGCAATAAAGATACAGTCTTGTTTGGCTGTTAACCCTTGCTTTGTTAGTGGAAAAAATGGGTTAAAATGGAAAATTAGACAAAAAAATGAAATTCTCAAATTTCATCCCCATTTGCCAATAACTCTTGTGCAACACCTAAAGGGTTAACGACGTATGTAAAATCAGTTTTGAATACCTTGAGGGGTGCAGTTTCTTAGATGGGGTGATTTTTGGGTGGTTTCTATTATGTAAGCCTCGCAAAGTGACTTCAGACCTGAACTGGTCCCTAAAAATTTAGTTTTTGTAAATTTCTGAAAAATTTCAAGATTTGCTTCTAAACTTCTAAGCCTTATAACATCCCCAAAAAATAAAATATCATTCCCAAAACAATTCTAACATGAAGTAGACATATGGGGAATGTAAAGTCATCAGAATTTTTGGGGGTATTACTATGTATTACAGAAGTAGAGAAACTGAAACTTTGAAATTTGCTAAATTTTTCCAAATTTTTGTTAAATTAGGTATTTTTTGGTGCAAAAAAAAATAATTTTTTGACTTCATTTTACCACTGTCATGAAGTACAATATGTGACGAAAAAACAATCTCAGAACGGCCTGGATAAGTCAAAGTGTTTTAAAGTTATCAGCACTTAAAGGGACTCTGGTCAGATTTGCAAAAAATGGCCTGGTCCTAAGGTGTAAAAAGGCTGTGTCCTTAAGGGGTTAAAGGGCTTCTGTCACCCCACAAAAATCATTATTTTTTTTTGGATAGTTATATTCCTTATAGCGCGATATAGGAGAATATAATGGTCTTACTTACTTTCATGCGGCCGTTTCTTTAGAAAACGAAGTTTTATAATATGTAAATCAGGGCTCTACCAGCAAGTAGGGCGTCTACTTGCTGGTAGCCGCAGCAGAAATCCGCCCCCTCGCCGTGTTGATTGACAGGGCCAGCCGTGATCTCCTCCTCCGGCCGGCCCTGTCAGTATTTCAAAAATCGCTCGCCTCTGTTCATTCTGCGCAGGCGCTCTGAGATGAGGAGGCTCGTCTCCTCAGCACTCCCTCAGTGCGCCTGCGCCGATGACGTCTTACATGTCTTGGTTATCTGCTTATTTAAAAAAACTAAAAAACTTCACTTTTTCTTATTCTGAGATAACATTTTGAGCTTTAGAACCAATTACTGGTTTTGCATAGAGTTGTGGACGCAAATTACAATGGTTTCAACTTACAATGTTCGTCCCAGAACCAATTAATATTGTAACTTCAGGGACAAGTGTTCTTCTCAAGGACACATGGGACCACATTCAATTCCACGAACCCTTCTCCTTACTGGAGATGTATATACACAGTAGGTCGCAGGGTCCCGAGGGAGGGGACTACTTCCACCGCCTCCTATAATGAATCCTGAGACCCCGGCAGCGGCTCCTCCACACACAAAGAACTCTTTACACTCATCTCATCATTTGCTACATCGTTCCCAAATCCCTTTATTTTATCATTATCCCGGATCTTAAATACCCAAAGACCATAACAATGGGGAGAGGAGACGCCGCTGCCAACGGGAGAGACCTACCTACAGCCTCACCTACAGAAGCTTCAGGAGATTTATCCATTAGTTTTACCCGTTATACAAATTTTGGCTCAGATCCCATTTGTCCCATGACCTCCCAAAGGAAAGGCCCCTCGAATCTATCAAAAGCTTTGGTTGCGTCTGAAGATAAAGTCTCTCCCACTCGTCTACCATCCCCCACATTGGCGTATTGGCCTCTGCAGCTTCATCTAGCCGCATGACTTTCACCTCCGTATAATATCCGACTTATATAAAGTGGCCTCCTAAATAACCTTTCTTCCCAAATTCTCTTTTCTATTCTAATTCCTATGATGTCGGCTACTATTGTGTCTTTTAACCACTTTTCAAACCAGCGCCTGGATCTGAACACTTTTGCAATTGCGAGCAATGAAAAATTTAGCATAGCCTCTGAGTTATTTAATAAAATGTATCTGTAAAGCGCCACCTGCTGTTTGTTGTTTTTCTTCTTTCTACATCAATGAAGTGGTCGCACATGCTCAGTTTCATCCTTTAACTGTCACCAGCCCTACCTTCTGTTAGAAGCTGTGACAGTTACAGGAAAGAGCTGCAACACAAAGGACACCCCCCCTGAGAAAGGACACCCCCCTGAGAAAGGACAACCCCCCTGAGAAAGGACACCCCCCCTGAGAAAAGACACACCCCCCTGAGGAAGGACACCCCCCCTGAGAAAGGACACCCCCCTGAAAAAGGACACACACCCCTTGAGAAAGGACACACCCCCTGAGAAAGGACACACCCCTTGAGAAAGGACACACCCCCTGAGAAAGGACACACCCCCCGAGAAAGGACACACACCCCTTGAGAAAGGACACACCCCCCTGAGAAAGGACACACACCCCTTGAGAAAGGACACACCCCCTGAGAAAGGACACACACCCCCGAGAAAGGACACACACCCTCGAGAAAGGACACACACCCCTGAGAAAGGACACCCCGTTCCGTTTTTTTTGCGGATAGGATGCAGACCCATTAATTTCAATAGGTCCGCAAAAAAACGCGGACAGCACACTGTGTGCTGTCCGCATCAGTATGTCCGTTCCGTTGCCCCGCAAAAAAAAATCTTCTAGTTTGCGGACAAGGATAGGCATTTTATTACAATGGATCCGCAAAAAAAAAACGGATGCCATACGGAACGTCTTCCTTTTTTTTTTGCGGATCCGCAATTTGCAGACCGCAAAACGCATACGGTCGTGTGCATGTAGCCTAATATTTATATTTATTGATTCGAGTCTTTTTTTTTTTACAAACAATTTTTATTGAAGGTTTTTCGATTTTTAACTAAAGCTAAAAGCTAATGTTATAGGGAATAAAGAAGATTTAATGCAAAATGAGAAGAAGCCTGACGCACCAGGCAAACGTATGAGAGGATTGTGCACAGACGCATGAACAGTATAGAGCGGTATTATTCACTACACCGTCCTGTTAACGGGGCCGTCATGGTCAACAGGAAGTGTTAGGCAGGAAAACCCTGATAACAGACAGGACAAACTGCGGAGAGAAGGGGGACTTGGAGGGGCTCTCGCAGGACGGCAGACACCCATAGGTGGGAGTACTGTG
This sequence comes from Bufo bufo, assembly GCF_905171765.1. Lineage (NCBI taxonomy): Eukaryota > Metazoa > Chordata > Amphibia > Anura > Bufonidae > Bufo > Bufo bufo. The sequence goes on along the minus strand of NC_053397.1, from coordinate 6,211,055 downwards.
CACTAATGTGTGGCCGCAAGAAAATCAGAGGAGTAAGCACAGGGGGTAATATAGAGAACAGAGAGCCACGCGAGCCACCAGAGACAGACTCTTATATAGAGAGCAGGAATAGTCCGACCAAGGAGACCACATCTCCAGGAACCGATTATGACGACCTGTAGTAATGGAAATTAGTTTCTCATTAAAGGGGTTGTCCTGGAAAAGATAATGATGACTTATTCTCAGGATAAGAGGGTCCGAGTCCCAGCACCCCCCCCCCCCTCCCCCCCCCCCCCGATCAGCTGTTTCAGGGAGCCACTGCTCGCTCAGGAGCTCTGGCGATCAATTCAGGCTTCCAGACAGCTTACCAAGGACAGCGCCATATATTGTAAAGTGGCAGTGCTTGGTATTGCAGATCAGCTCCATTGAATTGAATGGGGCTGAGCTGCAACTGGACCACGTGACCGATGTATGACACATGATGTCATCTGGTGGACCCCCATACTCAGTCATCTGCTGAGAACACATGCTCAGACACCTAAAGGACACACATGCTCAGTCATCTGGTGGACACAAATGCTCAGTCATCAGGTGGATCCACACGCTCAGTCATTAGGTGGACCCACATGCTCAGTCATCTGGTGTACCCGCACGCTCAGTCATCAGGTGGATCCACACGCTCAGTCATTAGGTGGACCCACATGCTCAGGTGGACCTGTACGCCCAGTCTTCAGGTGGACCCACATGCTCAGCTGTCTGGTGGACCCACACGCTCAGCCATCTGGTGGACCCACATGCGCAGCCGTCTGGTGGACCCACACGCTCAGCCATCTGGTGGACCCACACGCTCAGCCATCTGGTGGACCCACACGCTCAGTCATCTGGTGGACCCACATGCTCAGTCATCTGGTGGACCCACGCGCTCAGTCATCAGGTGGATGCACATGCTCAGCCATCTGGTGGACATGCACGCTCAGTCATCAGGTGGACCGACATGCTCAGCCGTCTGGTGGACCCACACGCTCAGCCATCTGGTGGACCCACGCGCTCAGCCATCTGGTAGACCCACACGCTCAGTCATCTGGTGGACCCACATGCTCAGCCATCTGGTGGACCCACACGCTCAGCCATCTGGTGGACCCACGCGCTCAGTCATCAGGTGGACCGACATGCTCAGCCGTCTGGTGGACCCACACGCTCAGCCATCTGGTGGACCCACACGCTCAGCCATCTGGTAGACCCACACGCTCAGTCATCTGGTGGACCCACATGCTCAGTCATCTGATGGACCCGCACGCTCAGTTATCTTGCTTATCTGCATGCTCATTCCTCTGGTGGACACGCACGTCTTCCCCCCCTCCCTCCCCACAGCCAGGTTTCTGCATACAGATCCTCTGTTCACTGCAGGACAGTCAATAGAAATAGCTTTCAGCCTTGCTTGTTAGGGGGGAGCAGAGCCTCAGGAGGAGAATGGGAGTATAAGCAGTGGCGTCTCTAGCTTTCAAATTTTGGGGGGGCACACTGGGGGCCAGGACAAAAGTAGGGGGGGCAGCTATAACGATACATTTACACAAGTACGCTTAGAAATGCTGCAATACTTTACCCAATACCTAAAACCGCAACAGGGAAGAAAAGTCCTGCTGTCTGTGGTTTAAAAAAAAAAAAAAAAAATCACTCAGATTTCAACATGTCCTAGCTGCCTGTGGATGACACTTTTATAGGGAGGGGGATCTGTGGATGACACTGCTATGGGGGGGGGATCTGTGGATGACACATACCGTATATAGCATCTTATGCTATATGTGTCATCCACAGATCCACCCCATGACAGGGTCATCCCCATTTCCCCCTCTATAACAGTGTCATCCACAGATCCCCCTCTCTATAACAGTGTCATCCACAGATCCCCCTCTCTATAACAGTGTCATCCACAGATCCCCCTCTCTATAACAGTGTCATCCACAGATCTCCCTCCCCGCCGCTCACAGGAGTGTACATTTGACATTTCTAAACTGTAATCCATATCCTGCAGTAACTAACTTTAAATCCGGATTCAAGGGCCGCTCATCTCTACTAGTACCTTAACCTTACACCACTCGGCTAGCTTCGATAACAGGGCCAGGCTACAGCCTTCAGGCACTGCCTGTTAGTTGTTACCGAGCGAGTGCTGATTTCTGCAAGTCAGAGGATACGGATTACAGTTTAGAAGAAATGTACACTCCTGTGAGCGGTCCAGTGGCGGATCCAGAGGCTGGTCTCGGGAGGGGCACTTCCAGATTATTTTCTGTCCACCGCCACAGAACAAGGGTGCTTATAGAACAGACTCCACAGTGTAGAGGTATACTGTATATTGTGTGGCACAGTGTAGCGGTATACTGTATATTGTGTGGCACAGTGTAGAGGTATACTGTATATTGTGTGGCACAGTGTAGAGGTATACTGTATATTGTGTGGCACAGTGTAGCGGTATACTGTATATTGTGTGGCACAGTGTAGAGGTATACTGTATATTGTGTGGCACAGTGTAGAGGTATATTGTATATTGTGTGCACAGTGTAGAGGTATACTGTACATTGTGTGGCACAGTGTAGAGGTATACTGTATATTGTGGGGCACAGTGTAGAGGTATACTGTATATTGTGGGGCACAGTGTAGAGGTATACTGTACATTGTGTGGCACAGTGTAGAGGTATACTGTACATTGTGGGGCACAGTGTAGAGGTATACTGTACATTGTGGGGCACAGTGTAGCGGTATACTGTACATTGTGGGGCACAGTGTAGAGGTATACTGTATATTGTGTGGCACAGTGTAGCGGTATACTGTATATTGTGTGGCACAGTGTAGCGGTATACTGTATATTGTGTGGCACAGTGTAGAGGTATACTGTATATTGTGTGGCACAGTGTAGAGGTATACTGTACATTGTGTGGCACAGTGTAGAGGTATACTGTACATTGTGGGGCACAGTGTAGCGGTATACTGTACATTGTGGGGCACAGTGTAGGCTATATGTGTATAACAAACATATTTCACATGAAAACTTACAGTTACTTGGCTTGGCCCTTGGGGATCTCGGACGCCACTTCACCACATTGGCCGGGGGCTCGGCGGAGCTGATGTTCTGTTTCATCCTAATGAGAAAGATTTCATAATAAGGATTTGGAGAAGGGGCAGAGGGATAGCAGAGCAGGGAGAGGCCGGTGCTGCTACTAGGGGGCTCATACCATAGGGGAGTAATAAAGCCCACCTTAATGCCCCCCCAGTAGAAATAATTCTCCTTATAATGTGACAGTGCAAAAATACCCCCTTGTAATGCCCCCAGGTGAGCTAATGTCCCCATAATGGGCCAGTGTAAAATACCCCTATATAGTGCCCCCAGTAAATGCCCCCATAGTGCTCCTCTCCCCCTTCCCTCCTAGTGCCCCCCATAATGTACCAGTATAAAATGCCCCATATATAGTGCCCCAGTAGATGCCCTCAGTGTCCCCCATAATTTGCAAGTATAAAATACCCCTTCTTAGTGCCCCGGTAGATGACTCCATAGTACTCCTCTCCCCCCTTCCCCATAGTACCCACCATAATTTGTCCCAGTATAAAATGCTACTGTACAGAGCCCCCCATATAAAATACCCCTTCTTTGTGGCCTCAGTAGATGCCCCTATAGTGCCCACCAATAACGTGCCAGTAACAAGTGCCCCCATCACGTGCCAATAACAAGACCCCTCCATCACGTGCCAGTAATAAGCTGCCCCCTCCAATGTGCCAGTAATAAGCTGCCCCCTCCAATGTGCCAGTAATAAGCTGCCCCCCCAATGTGCCAAGAATAAGCTGCCTCCCCCCCCCATGTGCCAAGAATAAGCTGCCTCCCCCCCCCCCCATGTGCCAAGAATAAGCTGCCTCCCCCCCCCCCATGTGCCAAGAATAAGCTGCCTCCCCCCCCCCATGTGCCAAGAATAAGCTGCCCCCCCCCCCCCCCATGTGCCAAGAATAAGCTGCCTCCCCCCCCCCCCCCATGTGCCAAGAATAAGCTGCCTCCCCCCCCCCATGTGCCAAGAATAAGCTGCCTCCCCCCCCCATGTGCCAAGAATAAGCTGCCTCCCTCCCCCATGTGCCAATAACACTGTTGTAAAAAAAAAAATCATACTTACCTCTATGTCAGCGATGCGATGCAGGCCTCTTCTTCCGGCCTGTGTCCCGCGCTGTATGGCTCCGCCTGCGGCCTCTGATAGGCTGCCGGCCTAGTGCCTGCAGCCTATCAGAGAAAGGGGAAGGGACACGCCTCTCCCTCCCCTGCCGCAGCACACAGGCCGGCAGATGAATATGGAGATGAGCGCAAAGGAAGCGCTCATCTCCCTGGCTGTGCCCGACTGCGGCGGCTAACTTGGGGGGGCACGGGCATTTTAGTTGGGGGGGCACAGCATGATGTAGGGGGGGCCGTGGCCCCCTCTGGCCCCCCCCTGGCGACGCCACTGAGTATAAGTAAGAACAGTCCTTCAGCAAGGAGTGCAAAAAGGGACTATAACGTTGGCTGCCGGGGGGGGGGGGGGGGGGGGTTGCAGGAAACCGATCATGTTCAGAGCCCATTCCTCAGCAACTTCATTGGGGGACACATAAATTGTGTTAAAAAAATCTGTAAATTACATTAAAACTGCCATAAACAGCCTTTCAGGACTTTTGTTATGAAATCATTAAAAGGGTTGTCCCACTTCATTAAATAGGGTTACATTAAATCATTGCCCCCCACTGAACATTTCTTATAATACATGTAATTAAAAAAAACATAGCATTCAGCCTAAAAACGCTCCTTTCACTCCCCTTTGTTTGTGCTGGTATCCCATGGATACGGCCACATCTCGCCGGCCGCATCCATGCCGCACCTGCGCACTGGTATCTATTGCGATCCTGCAGCCGGCCTCTCACTCACACTGTGAGCGCGCACGTCGCATAGTTTTGCGCATGCGCGGGCGCCCGATCATAGCAGTGTATTACTGTTTTCCGGCAGCAGGAGGGAGCGCACGGCGTCATAGCAACCGAGGACGCCGTGCTCTCTGGTGCCCAGAAGGAGTCCAGGCGGCAATCCACAGATCCCCCTACCCCATAAGTGCCATCCACAGATCCCCCCCCCCCATAAGTGCCATCCACAGATGCCCCCCCCCCATAAGTGCCATCCACAGATGCCCCCCCCATAAGTGCCATCCACAGATCCCCCCACCCCATAAGTGCCATCCACAGATGCCCCCCCCATAAGTGCCATCCACAGATGCCCCCCCCATAAGTGCTATCCACAGATGCCCCCCCCCATAAGTGCCATCCACAGATGCCCCCCCATAAGTGCCATCCACAGATGCCCCCCCATAAGTGCCATCCACAGATGCCCCCCCATAAGTGCCATCCACAGATGCCCCCCCATAAGTGCTATCCACAGATGCCCCCCCCCATAAGTGCCATCCACAGATGCCCCCCCATAAGTGCTATCCACAGATGCCCCCCCCATAAGTGCCATCCACAGATGCCCCCCCATAAGTGCCATCCACAGATGCCCCCCCATAAGTGCCATCCACAGATGCTCCCCCCCCCATAAGTGCCATCCACAGATGCTCCCCCCCATAAGTGCCATCCACAGATGCCCCCCCCCCATAAGTGCCATCCACAGATGCTCCCCCCATAAGTGCCATCCACAGATGCCCCCCATAAGTGCCATCCACAGATGCTCCCCCCCATAAGTGCCATCCACAGATGCTCCCCCCCATAAGTGCCATCCACAGATGCCCCCCCCATAAGTGCCATCCACAGATGCCCCCCCATAAGTGCCATCCACAGATGCCCCCCCCCATAAGTGCCATCCACAGATGCCCCCCCCCCCCATAAGCTGGGTAATAGGTCAGTGATAATATCAGACACCGGGAAAGCTGGGTAATAAGTCTATAAGACTTATTACCCAGCTTTCCCGGTGTACAATATTATTACAGACTTATTACCCAGCTTTCCCGGTGTAGAATAATATTGTACACCGGGAAAGCTGGGTAATAAGTCAGTGATAATATCCGACACCGGGAAAGCTGGGTAATAAGTCAGTGATAATATCAGACACCGGGAAAGCTGGGTAATAAGTCAGTGATAATATCAGACATCGGGAAAGCTGGGTAATAAGTCTGTGATTGTATCGGACATCGGGAAAGCTGGGTAATAAGTCAGTGAATATATCTATCTATATCTAGCACAGATCATATGGCTACTAGCTAACATGCAATTGGGCTGTAGTGATTTATTGTTTTTGCTGCACAGAATGGGTTTGTAACACAGGTTTTATGTGTAAAAGTGAATTAGAATGCAGGACAGCCACCAGTTACTACATTAGTTCACTAGCATTGGTCAGTGGTCACTGAGTGATTGCCCAGCAGGGGGATGGGCTTTACATACTCTGCAGGCTGCCAGAATGATGACTCATCCACATGAAGAGCAGCAAGGACTGAGCTCTCAGGGTGAGTCATGAGGAGGCATGGCCTTCACTCAACTGCCTGAGCCAAACCAGGAAGTTTTCAGGACATTTACTGCTCGTAAGATTGAAAAAGCAAAGTGGGACAACCCCTTTAAGGGGTTAAAGTCCGGAAATTGTGACCTCCTCAGCACATCCCATCCGAATATGAAAGGAAGTGGTGAGTGCAGAAACCGCTTTGTCTCCGTCAGATTTTCATCATTTCTCATCAGCCGTTAGAAGCAACATCCAGATCTCCTCCACATCTCTATGAAGATGTCTTCTCCCGAGAAGAGACCGAGCCTCGTCCATCTGCAGAGGCTTCGCACCCCGGCTCTGATTGTCCTGCTGCTCTTCTTGGAGACGCTGCTGGGGTTGAGGTTTGAGTGTCCTGAGCTAGAAGAAACGAGGATCGTCTACTGCCTCCTGTATTTATTCCTGTCGGCATCTTTCTTAGTTATTTCTAATTTACTGCTCAGATCAAGAAGAACTTCCAGTGCGTCTCTACCACCACCGGATGCCCATATTATGTATCTCATCATAGAACTCGGGAAAGCTCCTCTGATCTGGGTCTTCATCATTCTGCTCAATCAGGAGTTTCTCTCCTGCCTCTTTAGAAATGTGCACCCTGTTATACAACGTCGGCTCTTCCCTTCCTTACAGGTGAGTATTACTGAGGGGGTGATAGGCCAAAAGGAAACCGCTTATCTTGTATCTGACAATGACGGCTGCTTGAATATTTGTGATCATAAATTTGATTTACTGTAAACTTACATCAAATTTTTACACAAGTCCTTAAAGGGCTTCTGTCACCCCACTAAAGTGATTTTTTTTTTTTTGGCCTAGTTAAATTAGTTATATAGCGATATATTAAAATATAATAGTGTTCCTTACTTTGATCCAGCAGTTTATTCAAAAAACGAAGTTTTATCATATGCAAATTCCGTCTCTACCAGCAAGTAGGGCGGCTACTTGCTGGTAGCTGCTGCAGAAATCCGCCCCCTCCTCTTGTTGATTGACAGGGCCAGCCGGGATCTCCTCCTCCGGCCAGCCCTGTCGGCTTTTCAAAAATCGCGCGCCCGTGTTGAATCTGCGCAGGCGCTCTGAGATGAGGAGGCTCGTCTCCTCAGAGCTCCCTCAGTGCGCCTGCACCGATGACATCATCGAAATAGAAGACGTGGGGTGACAGAAACCCTTTAAAGTAAAAAAAGAACCAAATCAAACAAATAAGTCATAAATAATAGACCCGGAGGAAAATGCTCCAATATCACATGTCTGTGAGCGGTAAAAGTATGTGAACCCCTGCTTTCAGTATTTGGTGTGACCCCTTTGTTTCTGGTAATTGTTGATTAGTCCTACACATCGAATTAGAGGAATTCTAACATGTCCAGCATGTTGACAACAGCTTTGGAGGAGAAATTGATCAACAGGTCAGAGTTCTCTTTCCTATTACCAGAACATCCCATTTTGGCTACATTTTATATCCTACTGAAAATACATACAGGGACTAGCCCCTGAAGGGTAGACCTATTGTGTCAGGGGTAGGTAGCCTGACGACCAACGTGAGCACATACAGTACAGACCAAGAGTTTGGACACACCTTCTCATTCAAAGAGTTTTCTTTATTTTCATGACTATGAAGGCATCAAAACTATGAATTAACACATGTGGAATTATATACATAACAAACAAGTGTGAAACAACTGAAAATAGGTCATATTCTAGGTTCTTCAAAGTAGCCACCTTTTGCTTTGATTACTGCTTTGCACACTCTTGGCATTCTCTTGATGAGCTTCAAGAGGTAGTCCCCTGAAATGGTCTTCCAACAGTCTTGAAGGAGTTCCCAGAGACGCTTAGCACTTGTTGGCCCTTTCGCCTTCACTCTGCGGTCCAGCTCACCCCAAACCATCTCGATTGGGTTCAGGTCCGGTGACTGTGGAGGCCAGGTCATCTGGCGCAGCACCCCATCACTCTCCTTCATGGTCAAATAGCCCTTACTTTCAAAGTTTTCCCAATTTTTCGGCTGACTGACTGACCTTCATTTCTTAAAGTAATGATGGCCACTCGTTTTTCTTTACTTTCTTTACTGCTTTTTTCTTGCCATAATACTAATTCTAACAGTCTATTCAGTAGGACTATCAGCTGTGTATCCACCTGACTTCTCCTCAACGCAACTGATGGTCCCAACCCCATTTATAAGGTAAGAAATCCCACTTATTAAACCTGACAGGGCACACCTGTGAAGTGAAAACAATTTCAGGGGACTACCTCTTGAAGCTCATCAAGAGAATGCCAAGAGTGTGCAAAGCAGTAATCAAAGCAAAAGGTGGCTACTTTGAAGAACCTAGAATATTACATATTTTCAGTTGTTTCACACTTGTTTGTTATGTATATAATTCCACATGTGTTAATTTATAGTTTTGATGCCTTCATAGTCATGAAAATAAAGAAAACTCTTTGAATGAGAAGGTGTGTCCAAACTTTTGGTCTGTACTGTATGTTGACACCATCTTAAGACCATTTGTGGTTAGAGACACAATTAAGGTACTTAAGAGACTTGATGGTATCCACTGTGACAAAGGGACCTTCAAGGCTAGCCTCGATGTAGAGGCACTCTACAGCTTCATTGCACCTTATCTGGGCTGTAGAGCAGTGCACACCTTCATACAACAGGGAGGGGATCACCTCTCTAGACATAATGTATTTGTCGAGAATCTTACCAAGTTCATTCTTGAACATAGCGTTTACCAAGCAGATCTTCCACCACCTCAGAGGTATGGCCATGGGCAGTGCCTGTGCCCCCACTCATGCCACTCTATCTCTTCCTGGGCATGAATCCGGTACATAGATGACATTTTGCTGCTATGGAACGCTGATTAGAACGAATTCAAGGAGTTTGTTTCCATACTGAACCATAACCAATTGGGCCTCTTTTTTTACATCAGAAATCGATGCTGTCAGTATATCATCTTTGGATCTATCACCATCAACAGCACTGGCAAAATAACTGCAAACATGTACGGCAAAAGCACTGCAACAAACAGCTTGCTGCTTTGGGATAGTGGACATCCTATAACCCTAAAGTGCGGTTTTCCAGAGCCCGCAGAAATTCACCCGAATTCACGGATTTCAGAAAAGACCTAAAAGCACGGTTTAGTAGGAGAGATAGGGATGGGGCTGTGACAACTTTTCAGTCACCCAGAGAGGTTGGTTGTCACTGGTAAAATGAGATGTGTTATGGATAGGGGGAAAAAAGGTCAAGGGTTAGTCGACGACAACCCTGAAGTAAATTCAGGTGGAGTCAGAGATTAACTGGCAGGACACCAAAGGGTGGATCTGGAGATTTATTTTTGATGGAAGGTGAGAATATAGACAGTGTAAAATGGGGTGTTCAGGGTGTAGAGAGGGTGCCAATGATGGTCACCTATGTGCGGAGACCCGCTACATCATAGGTAAAAGACAAAGAAGGGTGAGGCATATATGTAAAAACATATGCACCTAAAAAAGGGACCACACTGTTGGCGCCAGTCTATTCATCCCAACTGGAAATGGTGCTACGATTTCCTTAAAAATGGCAGATTATCGCACAGGAGTACGTGTAGTAGACCAGATAGAGTGGTATACCCGTACCGGTCTATGACCATGGACAGCTATCCGTGGTTTCCCTGAGCTCACGTTCAGTCCACAGCGTAATAACGGCCAAACATTAAAAACCAATGGAAGATAAAACCAATGGAAGATGAAATTAAAATGAAATTTAACTCACTCCACTTTTTAATGAGCAAAGGACTAAAACCGAAAAGAGGAGGTCCATAGGAGATCGCTGGCCGGCGGCGCATATTTACGTGCCTCGCCTCCTTCCCACATAATTTTGAAGCGCATGCGCACAAACCCCCCGTGCGCTCCAGCTATGCACTCCACGGACCAGAGGTCGGTCCACTTCCGGTTTGCGGCCACAATCCTCCAGCCGTACCCTCCTCCTCTGACTCCATATTCGCCAAGACAGCGTTAGAAGCGATATTTATGAATTTACATAGGGGGGCTATTGTTAAAGAAGCCCTCTATGGACATTTAATTATGTTTTATTTTTAAATAAACGAGTGCGTTCCACCGTGAAACGCATCACTCCCGATACCGGAAGTGACGCTACAGATCCACTTCCTGGCGCTCTTTTTCCCTGCTCCTGTCTGTTGCATGTGTATATAAATCCTGCCACATCATTATTGTTTACTACTGCTCCTGAGGAAGGGGTTCTTGATGGCCCCGAAACGCGCTGAGCTACACTAGTACCGTCCAAAAGACTGCTGCTTCTTCCTAAGATTCTACAGGTGATCCAGGCGAGGGAGGTGGTTTTATCCCACAAGACTCTTCCTTGGTGAAGTGAGTTCAATTTAATTTTAATTTCATCTTCCATTGGTTTTATCTTCCATTGGTTTTTAATGTTTGGCTGTTATTACGCTGTGGACTGAACGTGGGCTAGTGGCATCCCGAATCTCTCAGGGAAACCACGGATAGCTGTCCATGGTCATAGACCGGTACAGATATACCGCTCTATCTGGTCTACTACACGTACTCCTGTGCGATAATCTGCCATCTCCGGTTGGGATGAATAGACTGGCGCCAACAGTGTGGTCACTTATTTAGGTGTATATGTTTTTACATATATGCCTCACCCTTCTTTGTCTTTTAAAAATGAGATGTGGACAGAGAAGAGGACCTGCACTAAGCCCGGAAGGATTGTCTGCTGGGTGGAGTCACCCTTTAAGTTTTCCTCCTTTGTTGTAAATCTGCTACGTTTTATTCCTTACAGATTTGTGGCCTTGTGCTCCTGGTTCTGTGCGTGACGCTGGATTATTATTCACCGCGCTTCCCCTTTCTACAGAAGCACCTGCAGTACTATAATCGCAGGCGGCATGAAGAGCTCGTCCTGCGGGATATTGAGGTTGTCGTCCAGGAGGCGGCCGATGAGAAGAGGAAGGCTTATGTTCAATCTATGATCGGTCCACATCTGGGTGAATTAAACCCTGAAGACCCAGGGATGGCGGATGTGATGTTACACCTCATACAGCAATATCAGGCCAAGGTGCAGCAGGGATTGGCAGGCGAGAGAAGGGCGGAGCCTACAGAGCAAGTGGGGCAAAGTGAGGGTCTGCTGCAGACCCCGTAGGCGAGCAAAGCTAACCACACCAGCAATCATACGGTATATCACTAACTACAGCCCGGGTGCACTCCGTGCGGAATATGTTGGTGCTATATAAGTAAAATAAATACGTGTAAAGCAGAATCATTGTATGGTCTTAATGTTTTCAAGATCTCTTATTGCTGTCAGGAAATGATAGCATTCCTTTTCCTATTACCTGTTCAGAGCAGACACGTCTCACAGCTGAGGGTTTGTTACAGTTACATCTATCAGTGCTTTGTGCTCACTGTGTTTATACTGAAGCCACCAAAGAAGTTGGGGTAGGAAAAAAAGTCCCTGTGGTGTCCCTGCCTAAAAGCAGAACACCTGCCCCAACAGGGGCAACTCCACTTCTCAATGTCACCTAAATGGCCCTTCTAGTTTCCTCCAAGACTTTGTTCTTGTCCCAACGTGTTTCTCCTTTTAGATAGATTCTCCTCAGGGGACCAAAGGTAGAGGCAAGATGGTCATGATAGTGGCGGCATCAACATGGTGGCGGGTACTCTGCTTTTAGGCAGGGTTACTGTCAGTAAACACAGGGACTTTTCTTCATCCACCCCAACTTCTTTGGAGGCATCAGTATATTTTTGAACCTTGGTACAACAGAACAGAAAAGCCACGGTTTAACCCCTGCATTGGGGCTTCATCGGGTTTCTCTTGGCATTGTTTGTTGGCCACCACTGTTGATCTCTGGGCTACTGATACTTCTCTCAGTGATGGAGAGTACTGATACCGAGTACTGATACTGGGGCTGATTCAGAGAGTCATCATCCTGTAAAAGCCACCAGGATACTGGTTCCAAGTGTGAAGGCACAAAAACACCACCCACAGCAACCAAGCACAAACATCACGAGACCCTGAAGACACTGAATACAAAAAGCTTCTGTATATATAATTTAATAAAAGGTCAAATTGCACTTCAAACATGGGGCTCATTTGGATCAAGCAAGGTGAGATGGAGAGAGGAGGTACCCCCCCCCCCCTCCCGGGATATAATAGGAGAGAATGCCAGTCTACAACTGTTCTGTGACCCGTGCAGAGGGAGGGCGAGCTGTGACCATCACCTACTGACTGCTATGGAGAGTGTAGTGGGCATGCTGGGGGGGGGGGGGGGCACACTGCGACCATCATCAATTCACTTCTGTCAGAGATCGTGGTTGGCATGACCTGTGACCCTTGAAAAGGTCGTTGTGCATGGAGGGGATTAAGGTGAGCTGTGATCATCATCTACTGACCCTATCCAATTACATACCTCCCAACATTGTAAACAAACAAAGAGCAAAACATAACTATACACCTAATCCCACCCAGTCCCCTTAATGCCCCTACATAGTAATTATTCCCCCTTCATGCCACCGCACAGTATTCATGCCCACATTTTGCCTCCTTCACAGAATTATGCCCAGCTGTGCCCCCAGTAATATGCCCAGTTATGTGCCCCCAGTAATATGCCCAGTTATGTGCCCCCAGTAATATGCCCAGTTATGTGCCCCAAGTAATATGCCCAGTTATGTGCCCCCAGTAATATGCCAAGTTATGTGCCCCCAGTAATATGCCAAGTTATGTGCCCCCAATAATATGCCCAGCTGTGCCCCCAGTAATATGCCCAGTTATGTGCTCCCAGTAATATGCCCAGTTATGTGCCCCCAGTAATATGCCCAGTTATGTGCCCCAGTAATATGCCCAGTTATGTGCCCTAGTAATATGCCCAGCTGTGCCCCCAGTAATATGCCCAGTTATGTGCCCCAGTAATATGCCCAGCTGTGCCCCCAATAATATGCCCAGCTGTGCCCCCAGTAATATACCCAGCTGTGCCCCCAGTAATATTCCCAGTTATGTGCCCCCAATAATATGCCAAGTTATGTGCCCCCAGTAATATGCCCACATTGTGCCCCCAGTAATATGTTCACATTGTGCCCCCCCCCCAGTAATATGCTCGCATTGTGCCCCCAGTAATATGTTCACATTGTGCCCCCCCAGTAATATACCCACATTGTGCCCCTCACAGAATGTAAAACAATAAACACCACATACTTGCCTTCTTCCTAGCAGCAGCAGGAGGACATTGGCTGCTCTGGTCTGTGAAGGAGGCGGAGCCGAGGCTGACTGCCAGCCAGCCCCTCCCCCGCACAGACCAGAGGTGTGGAGTGTCATATATCTTCTATATGAAAAGAATTTTCATATAAAAGAGAGGATAAAAAAATATAAAAATATATTATCCTTCAGGCGGACATAAAAAACGCCTCTAAGTTCTTTTATCAAGTATCTTAATTTGATTTGTGCAAGCAGTGAAACAGAGGAACAATTGTATATGCAAAAATTATATAATCGTTTATTATAAAAACAAAGAATATAGAAACAATACAACTGCAAAACAAATGATGAAGTTACAACGTAACACCCAAAATGTACCACACGGTGGTGTGAACACACCCCTATCTGATCAGCACAGTATGATTTATTGATTCATGACAACCAGTGTCATACTTTTAACAAACGGACTCATATACCAAGAGAAACTTAGGATCTTCTGTTATCAAACAGGCAATAACAATAAAACACGGATTTACAGGAAAATAACTGTTATCCCTTGACTCTGTTTTCCTATGACCAATCAAAAATATATGATATCAATATGATAAAATATTCAACTCGGCAATCAGACTAAGGAAAATAACTTCCCAAGGATTTGGTCCTCTTTTCAAATAATGTCAGATCTTCCATTAACAATATGCATCTTTGCTAAGAGAATAATCAGCATTATGGAGGCACCTAACACTATATATTCCCACAATATGGGAACTCTTGGCTATATACCGAGAGAAATATCTTATTAATATCATGAGTAGTAGGCAAAATATACGTTACCGGGTCAAAGATAGACAGAGTTCTGATGGGACCAGTTCTGAGGAACTTTCCTAGTAATCCAAAAAGAATAATCCAAGTTTCTTCTGGTAAAGTTTTTCTTTTTGATTGAATGAATGGATGGATCAATGGATATATGGATCTTTTCTCTAGCTTTCTTTTTTTTCTCTTGCTACCCTCATGTTACTCTGCACACGAGTAATTATTCCCCCCCTTATCTAAGAATCATCCCCTTTAGATTATGGATTCCCAATCAGGTAGGGTGGGTGTATTCGCATGCTAATAACATCATGACGTTATCTCAACTCCTAATATGGTATTAGAACAAATAATGAAATAATATAATGTTGCCCATCTGCCTCCAGATGGCACTGCGGTACTGTAGGTGAATGTAACAACTTTTTAAGCATTAAAATTAAATATCTAATAATACTTTCACAGGACCTCATTGACCTTTCTACCATAATCCACTGAGGAAGGTCTTTTCCTTACACTTGTAATTACCTATATCCTGGACTTGTTGGAGTTGACTGTCTTCTCCTATCTTTTTGAAATATGGGTTGACTTGATGAAAATTTTATGTAGCGGCTTTGATGCTGGGCATCGGAACTTGTAGATTTCACTTATCTACATCCATGAATAACTATGTTTTGGAATCCAATTAACTTAAACTTACTTGTTTTTGTATCTTCTACAATACCTCCTAAATGGTAAATACATAGTATGACATATATATAAATCGATACATTGTTACACATAGATAACACATTATATGAATTATTGATTAACATATGTTGTAAACTAAATATACCATGCAGAGATATATATATATATATATAATTATGAATATATAAATTGAACCTCATACACCAGGTGTGTGATACGGACATGAGTCCTTATCAAGTAACCATGTTCCCTCCAGACAGATATGTCTTAGGGAGTTGACTTACATCTTACAGATGGTCTCATATCTTTAGTAATAACTTTTTAAATACAATGTCCATTTATGTTCCCAATTATTATTTTTTTTATAGACTGAACTTGCCATGAACTCATCTTGGCTTTTTCAGCCACATAATATAACTTTGGTTCAAGTTGATCTTATTCTTAAAGGCAATGAGATGAGCATTCATTTTGATTATAATGTCATTAGATAATATTGTATATGTATGAAAATGCACAACAGGAGAGTCGGCAGGAATGATGAAGCAGGGAGCCGATGCTGGCTCTCTGCTTCATTATGGCAAATGTCTCTGTGTCACGGCCTTTGGTTTGCGCTGTGACACTGTTGCCACACTTGCGGTTGCCCGCGGCAACGTGTTGCTGTGAGAGCATGCGGTGGCAGTGTCTCGGCCTTCTGGGTGATTGCCGTGACATGGTTGCCACGCATGCTGCCGGTGGTAACGTGCTGGTTGGGGATGCATGCCGGCAGCGACCTGCTGTGAACTGTGTCTGAGGTGGACGCAGCGTTCAGTGCGGTTTCTCTGGGCTGTTTGGTGGCTGGTGCCCTGGTTCCTGTTTGTTGCTCCAGGGGCTGGCGGCAGTCTTAGACATCCTTGCTCTGACGCTGATCCTGTTACTTTCCCCTACTACCCCCTTTTTTTGGGGGGGGGGCTTTGAGGGGTTGGAGTGTCACGGCCTATGGTGAACGCTGTGACACTGTTGCCACGCATTCTGTTGCCGGTGGTAACGTGTGGCTTAGTTTGCTTGTGTGTGCACTTCCCCTTTAAGTGGCTTCCTTCCTCTGTCTGGTGTTGGAAAGGTTAACTCCCTTCCTAGTGTTTTGTGAACACTGGGTTTATGTGTTTGTGGGTGCGGCTGCTTGGGCTATTTAGTCTCTGCTGGATGCCTGTGTCACTACCAGAGCTTTGAGACGTTCTCACAGCTCTGTTTCTCCACCCCTGTGATGATGTCACTACTAGAGCTTGGAGGAGTCCTCTCTGCTCTGTTTCTCCGCCCCTGTGATGAGGTCTTTACTTTCTGTTTCCTTCCTCCCAGCTGTCCCTCCTGTGTTTGATTTCTCTGCCTTTAAATCACCCCTCCTTTGTAGGGTGCGGATTATATTTTTCATTTGAGTTGTATCTCTCGCTTGAGTATCTTCACTTGTGTGATATCATTTCACTGGACCTGTGTTCTGCTGAAGCAAGTACCTCGGATATTGTCAGCTGTCTTTGGATCTGTTTTCACTGCTGCTGCAGCTCCTTCAGTTAAGTGTGCAGACATTGTGTGTATCGGTTTGTTTGCTGACTGGATCCGAGGCGACCCCGGTTCCGTCCATATACTGAGCAGGGCACCGGTGGCCGTGCCCCTTCCACTATTGTAGGGGTTACAGTGGTCATCAGCGTTAGGTACGCGGGCATGTCTCGATCCAATATGGGGTCCGGTCAGTAGCTAAATTCACTGTGTATGCTCTTGTTGCTCACATACAGCCGTGACATTATAATCCGCCAAAACCGTCCTTTTTGACATGGATCCGCTTTCTGGCCTGGTTGACCGCATGCAGGGTCTTTCTTTGGAGGTAGCGGATCTCCGTCAATCTATGACTCAGCTTCAAGCATTGAGCTCTGCTCCGGCCCATGGAGTCTGTTGCGAGCCAAAGGTCTCACTTCCGGAAACGTTCTCCGGGGGCAGTGAGAATTTTGTTCGCTTCAGAGAGGCATGCAAACTCCATTTTTGCTTGTGTCCCCATTCCTCTGGTAATGAGGAGCAGAGGGTGAGGATTGTCATCTCCCTGCTCAGGGGTAATGCTCAGACTTGGGCTTTTTCGCTGCCATCGGGGGATCCCTCCCTTCGATCCGTGGAAAGATTTTTTGTGGCCCTGGGGCAGATATATGATGACCCGGATCATGTTGCTCTGGCCGAATCTAACTTAAGTTTTTTATGCCAGAACAAACTGTCTGCGGAGCTTTATTGTTCTGAATTTTGGAGATGGGCAGCTGATTCAGGTTGGAATGATGCTGCACTCCGGAGTCAGTTCTGTCATTGTCTCTCAGAGAGATTGAAAGATGCGTTTTTCCATGAGAGACCAACGTCCTTAGAGTCTGCCATGTCATTGGCGGTACACCTTGACAGGCGTCTAAGAGAAAGAAACGAGACCTCTCTGTCCAGCCATTGTCAGTCTAGGGGCAGTGGTGCGGACTCATTCAGTGTGCAGGGGCCTCATCCTGTCTCGGTCCCCTCTGAGGAGGAGCCCATGCAGCTAGGTCGACTTGCCCCTGATAAAAGAGGATTTAGTCCTCAGAGAATGGTGTGTTTTTGTTGTGGGGGCATAGGTCATTTGGCAAATGTTTGTCCGTCTAGGAGATTCTTGAACTGTACTAAGAGTGATAATAAGAGAAAAACCTCAAAAGGTAAATCATCAAACTCTGCTTCATCTGCTACTTTGGGCAAAGTTGATGTAGGAATTGATGCTTTTCCTCTGACCTGCAGTTCCCGTTTTCTCCTTTCTGCCAGGGTGGCGCTAGAGAGCAAAGTCATTTCTTGTGAGATTTTTGTCGATAGTGGAGCGGCCGTCAATCTTATTGACACTCAATTTGTAGCCATGCATGGTTTTCAGGTTTGCACATTAGAAAAGGATATACCTGTTTTTGCTATTGACTCTGCTCCACTCTCACAGAGATCCCTGAAGGGCATTGTTCACAATATCCGGTTAGCTGTAGGTGACACTCATGTGGAGGATATATCTTGTTTTGTCCTTAACGGATTGCCTGATTGCCTTCTCCTCTAGTTTTGGGGTTACCCTGGCTCATTAGACATAACCCCACTATTGATTGGCAAGGAAGGCAAATAAATGAGTGGAGTGACTTTTGTAGAGAGAATTGTCTCACAGCGACTTTTGCAGAGGTGTCTACTAAAACTGTGCCATCATTTCTCTCTGATTTCTCGGACATGTTTTCCGAGAGCAGTGTTCAGGAGCTACCTCCTCACCGGGAGTTTGACTGTCCCATTAACCTCATTCCCGGCGCCAAGCTGCCAAAAGCACGCCTCTACAATCTCTCACAACCGGAAAGAATCGCAATGCGAACCTATATCTCTGAGAGTCTCGATAAGGGGCATATTCGTCCCTCAAAATCACCTCTTGCCGCTGGTTTTTTTTTTGTTAAAAAAAAAGATGGCTCTCTGAGACCTTGCCTAGATTTTAGGGAGCTGAACCGTATCACGATTCGCGATCCCCATCCCCTTCCTCTGATCCCGGACCTCTTCAACCAAATTGTTGGGGCCAAGGTTTTTTCCAAATTGGATTTGAGAGGCGCGTACAACCTGGTCAGGGTCAGAGAGGGGGATGAATGGAAAACGGCCTTTAATACCCCTAACGGGCATTTCGAGAATCTCGTTATGCCTTTCGGCCTGATGAATGCTCCGGCCGTCTTTCAGCATTTTGTTAACAGTATTTTCTACCATTTAATGGGGAAATTTGTATTGATGATATTTAGATTTTTTCCCCTGATGTTTAGACCCATCAGGATCATCTTTTTCAGGTTCTGCGGATTCTGCGGGAAAATAAATTGTACGCCAAGCTGGAGAAATGTGTTTTTATGGTATCGGAGATTAAATTTCTGGGTTTTCTCCTCTCTGCTTCTGGTTTTCGCATGGATCCGGAGAAGGTCCGTGCTGTACTTGAGTGGGAGCTTCCTGAGAATCAGAAAGAATTGATGCGCTTTCTGGGTTTTGCGAACTATTACAGAAAGTTCATTTTGAATTATTCCTCTGTTGTCAAACCCCTCACTGACATGACAAAAAAGGGGGCGGATTTTTCCTCTTGGTCGGAGGAGGCGCTTGCAGCTTTTTCTAAGATTAAAGAGAGTTTTGCGTCTGCTCCCGTCTTAGTGCATCCCGATGTTTCCTTACCTTTTATTGTTGAGGTGGATGCTTCCGAGGTGGGTGTGGGTGCGGTTTTGTCCCAGGGCCCTTCTCCTGCCAAATGGCGACCCTGTGCCTTTTTCTCTAAAAAACTCTCCCCGGCAGAGAAAAACTATAATGTGGGAGATAGGGAGTTGTTGGCCATCAAGTTGGCTTTCGAGGAATGGCGCCATTGGTTGGAGGGGGCCAGGCACTCTATCACCGTTTTTACCGATCATAAGAATCTGGCGTACTTGGAGTCGGCCAGGCGTATGAATCCGAGACAGGCCAGATGGTCTCTGTTCTTCTCCAGATTCAATTTTGTCGTTACATTCCGCCCTGGGATCAAAAATGTGAAGGCTGATGCTCTCTCTCGCTGTTTTCCGGGAGGAGGAAACTCCGAGGACCCGGGTCCCATTTTGGCGGAGGGGGTAGTTGTTTCTGCTCTGTATTCTGATTTGGAGGCCGAGGTCCAGGCTGCCCAGACTGATGCACCTGCCCGTTGTCCTTCTGGGAAGTTGTTTGTGCCTCCTGAGTTACGTCACAAACTCTTCAAGGAGCATCATGATACTGTTCTTGCTGGTCACCCCGGGAGTAGAGCCACGGTAGATCTCATTGCTCGGAGATTTTGGTGGCCGGCTCTTCGTAAGTCGGTGGAGGGTTTTGTGGCTGCTTGTGAGACGTGCGCTCGCGCTAAGGTCCCTCGTTCACGGCCTTCAGGTCCCCTTCTCCCGTTACCCATACCTTCCCGTCCTTGGACACACCTGTCCATGGACTTTATCACGGATCTTCCTCGTTCCTCAGGGAAGTCGGTGATCCTGGTGGTGGTTGACCGTTTTAGCAAGATGGCTCATTTCGTACCTTTCCCTGGTTTACCCAATGCTAAAACGTTGGCGCAAGCTTTTGTCGACCATATTGTTAAATTGCATGGCATTCCCTCTGATATTGTTTCCGATAGAGGCACGCAGTTTGTGTCCAGATTCTGGAAGGCTTTCTGTTCTCGCCTGGGGGTTCGGCTGTCCTTCTCTTCTGCTTTTCACCCGCAGTCGAATGGTCAGACTGAACGCGTCAATCAGAATCTGGAGACATATTTGCGCTGTTTTGTGGCAGAGAACCAGGAGGATTGGTGTTCATTTCTCCCTCTTGCTGAGTTTGCTCTGAACAACCGTCGTCAGGAATCTTCTTATAGGTCACCATTCTTTGGTGCATATGGGTTCCATCCGCAGTTTGGGACATTCTCGGGAGGGGCTCCTTCTGGTTTGCCTGAGGAGGAGAGATTTTCCTCGTCTTTGTCTACCATTTGGCAAAAGATTCAGAGTAATCTTAGAAAGATGAGTGAGAAATATAAGCGTGTGGCTGATAAGAGACGTGTGCCTGGTCCGGACCTGAATGTGGGTGATCTGGTGTAGTTGTCTACAAGAAATATTAAACTGAAGGTTCCCTCCTGGAAATTGGGTCCCAAGTTTATTGAGCCTTATAAAATCTTGTCAGTCGTCAATCCTGTTGCCTTCCGTCTTGATCTTCCACGGGTTTGGAAGATACATAATGTATTTCACAGATCTCTCTTAAAACCATATGTCCAGCCCACGGTACCCTCCTCTTTGCCTCCTCCTCCGATTTTGGTTGATGGCAATCTGGAGTTTGAGGTTTCCAGAATTGTGGACTCTCGCATTGTCCGCGGTTCTCTTCAGTACCTCGTTCATTGGAAGGGTTATGGTCCTGAGGAGAGGATGTGGGTTCCGGTGTCGGACATTAAAGCCACTCGCCTCATCAGGGCATTTCATAGGGCTCATCCTGAGAAGGTGGGTCCTGGGTGTCCGGAGTCCACCCGTAGAGGCGGGGTACTGTCACTACCAGAGCTTTGGGACGTTCTCACAGCTCTGTTTCTCCACCCCTGTGATGATGTCACTACTAGAGCTTGGAGGAGTTCTCTCTGCTCTGTTTCTCCGCCCCTGTGATGAGGTCTTTACTTTCTGTTTCCTTCCTCCCAGCTGTCCCTCCTGTGTTTGATTTCTCTGCCTTTAAATCACCCCTCCTTCTTTGTAGGGTGCGGATTATATTTTTAATTTGAGTTGTATCTCTCGCTTGAGTATCTTCACTTGTGTGATATCATTTCACTGGACCTGTGTTCTGCTGAAGCAAGTCTCGGATATTGTCAGCTGTCTTTGGATCTGTTTTCACTGCTGCTGAAGCTCCTTCAGTTAAGTGTGCAGACATTGTGTGTATCGGTTTGTTTGCTGACTGGATCCGAGGCGACCCCGGTTCCGTCCATATACTGAGCAGGGCACCGGTGGCCGTGCCCCTTCCACTATTGTAGGGGTTACAGTGGTCATCAGCCTTAGGTACGCGGGCATGTCTCGATCCACCATTTGGATCCGGACATGTGCTTAGCAGCATAGGGAGAGCTTTTAGGGTCTGACAGGGGTCACCCTTTATCCTCCCTAGTTTGGGTCCGGTCAGTAGCTAAATTCACTGTGTATGCTCTTGTTGCTCACATACAGCCGTGACAGCCTGTAGCTGAGTGTTCCTCCAGGCTTGGTGTGGGCTGGTGGTTCACTGCTCCTGGCTTTACCATCTGTCCAGTGAGGGCCACCCTTGTGGTCATCAATGTCATCCCGGTGTCGCCTTCCCTTCCTGTCCCTATTTGTATGGAGTGAGTTATGTTCAGGGTGTTGTACAGGGTGGGCCATTTATATGGATACACCTTAATAAAATGGGAATGGTTGGTGATATTAACTTCCTGTTTGTGGCACATTAGTATATGTGAGGGGGGAAACTTTTCAAGATGGGTGGTGACCATAACGGCCATTTTGAAGTCGGCCATTTTGAATCCAACTTTTGTTTTTTCAATAGGAAGAGGGTCATTTGACACATCAAACTTATTGGGAATTTCACAAGAAAAACAATGGTGTTCTTGGTTTTAACGTAACTTTATTCTTTCATGAGTTATTTAATTATTTTCTGTATTCTTTTTTGTCTTGTAATTTGTTTGATATACTAATTAATAAAGATAATTAATTTAAAAAAAAAATATCACCAACCATTCCCATTTTATTAAGGTGTATCCATATAAATGGCCCACCCTGTATGTCTAGTTTGGTGTTACATGTCTGGTGGTGTTTGGTGTCATGTTTACTAGACATTCCCCTGTCTCATGTTTATTGCAGCTATGGGTGTCCTGGGTTTCTGTGTGGTTTGTGGTGTGTGCTGTGCCCTTTAATGTTGGTGTGGACACCAGCACTAGTGCACGGGTTCCAGTCAGTGTGTCTGTGGCAGGTAAGTGTGTTACGGGCAGTGGCGTATCTATCACGAGGCAAACAAGGCATTTGCCTAGGGCGGCACTTGCCAATGGGGCGGCAAAATGCCTTGTTTGCCCCTGTCCCATCCGTCCTATATGTTGCCGCCGGTATACTCAGAAGATCCGATGGTATATTCTAACCCCCAGGAGTTCCCATGGTGACGGGGACGCTTGCCTGGGTGTTAGAATATACCATCGGATCTGTGTTTTCACAATCTCAGTGAAATCGTAAAAACTCAAATCCGATGGTATATTCTAACCCCCAGGCGTTCCCATGGTAACAGGGACGCTTGCCTGGGGGTTAGAATTTACAGGGCCACGCCGCTCACAGGAGAACATTTATAAACAAATCTTTAACTTTAATCATCGCTAATCTCTTTACTGGATATCTTACTCTGTCTTGACTCTTAGCTCTGGTAACAGCAGGCAGTGCGGGCGGCGCTCACTCACTGACGTCACGCGCCTGCGCCGCCTAGTGGGAGGAGCAGGCGCGTGATGTCAGTGAGTGAGCGTCGCCCGCACTACCTGCTGTTACCAGAGCTAAGAGTCAAGACAGAGTAAGATATCCAGTAAAGAGATCAGCAATGATTAAAGTTAAAGTTAATGATTCGTTTATATATGTTCTCCTGTGAGCGTCGGGGAGGGGGATCTGTTGATGGCACTATTTAGGGGGGAGATCTGTGGATGGCACTATTTAGGGGGGAGAACTGTGGATGGCACTATTTAGGGGAGGGGGATCAGTGGATGGCACTGTTTAGGGGGGATCTGTGGATGGCACTATTTAGGGGGAGATCTGTGGATGGCACTATTTAAGGGAGGGGGATCTGTGGATGGCACTGTTTAGGGGGGATCGGTGGATGGCACTATTTAGGGGAGGGGGATCTGTGGATGGCACTATTTAGGGGAGGGGGATCTGTGGATGGCACTATTTAGGGGCGAGAACTGTGGATGGCACTATTTAGGGCGGAGAACTGTGGATGGCACTATTTAGGGGAGGGGGATCTGTGGATGGCACTGTTTAGGGGGGATCTGTGGATGGCACTATTTAGGGGGGAGATCTGTGGATGGCACTATTTAAGGGAGGGGGATCTGTGGATGGCACTGTTTAGGGGGGATCTGTGGATGGCACTATTTAGGGGAGGGGGATCTGTGGATGGCACTACTTAGGGGAGGGGGATCTGTGGATGGCACTATTTAGGGGAGGGGGATCTGTGGATGGCACTGTTTAGGGGAGGGGGATCTGTGGATGGCACTGTTTAGGGGAGGGGGATCTGTGGATGGCACTGTTTAGGGGAGGGGGATCTGTGGATGGCACTGTTTAGGGGAGGGGGATCTGTGGATGGCACTGTTTAGGGGAGGGGGATCTGTGGATGGCACTATTTAGGGGGGAGATCTGTGGATGGCACTATTTAGGGGGGAGATCTGTGGATGGCACTGTTTAGGGGGGAGATCTGTGGATGGCACTATTTAGGGGGGAGAACTGTGGATGGCACTGTTTAGGGGGGAGATCTGTGGGTGGCACTATTTAGGGGGGAGAACTGTGGATGGCACTATTTAGGGGAGGGGGATCTGTGGATGGCACTGTTTAGGGGGGATCTGTGGATGGCACTATTTAGGGGGGAGATCTGTGGATGGCACTATTTAAGGGAGGGGGATCTGTGGATGGCACTGTTTAGGGGGGATCTGTGGATGGCACTATTTAGGGGAGGGGGATCTGTGGATGGCACTATTTAGGGGAGGGGGATCTGTGGATGGCACTATTTAGGGGAGGGGGATCTGTGGATGGCACTGTTTAGGGGAGGGGGATCTGTGGATGGCACTGTTTAGGGGAGGGGGATCTGTGGATGGCACTGTTTAGGGGAGGGGGATCTGTGGATGGCACTGTTTCGGGGAGGGGGATCTGTGGATGGCACTATTTAGGGGGGAGATCTGTGGATGGCACTATTTAGGGGGGAGATCTGTGGATGGCACTGTTTAGGGGGGAGATCTGTGGATGGCACTATTTAGGGGGGAGAACTGTGGATGGCACTGTTTAGGGGGGAGATCTGTGGATGGCACTATTTAGGGGGGAGAACTGTGGATGGCACTGTTTAGGGGAGGGGGATCTGTTGATGGCACTATTTATGGGGGAGATCTGTGGATGGCACTATTTAGGGGGGAGATCTGTGGATGGCACTATTTAGGGGGGAGAACTGTGGATGGCACTATTTAGGGGAGGGGGATCTGTGGATGGCACTGTTTAAGGGGGATCTGTGGATGGCACTATTTAGGGGGGAGATCTGTGGATGGCACTATTTAAGGGAGGGGGATCTGTGGATGGCACTGTTTAGGGGGGATCTGTGGATGGCACTATTTAGGGGAGGGGGATCTGTGGATGGCACTATTTAGGGGAGGGGGATCTGTGGATGGCACTGTTTAGGGGAGGGGGATCTGTGGATGGCACTGTTTAGGGGAGGGGGATTTGTGGATGGCACTGTTTAGGGGAGGGGGATCTGTGGATGGCACTGTTTAGGGGAGGGGGATCTGTGGATGGCACTGTTTAGGGGAGGGGGATCTGTGGATGGCACTGTTTAGGGGAGGTGGATCTGTGGATGGCACTGTTTAGGGAAGGGGGATCTGTGGATGGCACTGTTTAGGGGAGGGGGATTTGTGGATGGCACTGTTTAGGGGAGGGGGATCTGTGGATGGCACTGTTTAGGGGAGGGGGATCTGTTGATGGCCCTATTTAGGGGGGAGATCTGTGGATGGCACTATTTAGGGGGGAGATCTGTGGATGGCACTGTTTAGGGAGGGGGATCTGTGGATGGCACTATTTAGGGGGGAGAACTGTGGATGGCACTGTTTAGGGGAGGGGGATCTGTGGATGGCACTGTTTAGGGGAGGGGGATCTGTGGATGGCACTATTTAGGGGAGGGGGATCTGTGGATGGCACTGTTTAGGGGAGGGGGATCTGTGGATGGCACTGTTTAGGGGAGGGGGATCTGTTGATGGCACTATTTAGGGGGGAGATCTGTGGATGGCACTATTTAGGTGGGAGATCTGTGGATGGCACTGTTTAGGGGGGAGATCTGTGGATGGCACTATTTAGGGGAGAGAACTGTGGATGGCACTGTTTAGGGGAGGGGGATCTGTTGATGGCACTATTTAGGGGGGAGATCTGTGGATGGCACTATTTAGGGGGGAGATCTGTGGATGGCACTATTTAGGGGGGAGAACTGTGGATGGCACTATTTAGGGGAGGGGGATCTGTGGATGGCACTGTTTAGGGGGATCTGTGGATGGCACTATTTAGGGGGGAGATCTGAGGATGGCACTATTTAAGGGAGGGGGATCTGTGGATGGCCCTGTTTAGGGGGGATCTGTGGATGGCACTATTTAGGGGAGGGGGATCTGTGGATGGCACTATTTAGGGGAGGGGGATCTGTGGATGGCACTGTTTAGGGGAAGGGGATCTGTGGATGGCACTGTTTAGGGGAGGGGGGTCTGTGGATGGCACTGTTTAGGGGAGGGGGATCTGTGGATGGCACTGTTTAGGGGAGGGGGATCTGTGGATGGCACTGTTTAGGGGAGGGGGATCTGTGGATGGCACTGTTTAGGGGAGGGGGATCTGTGGATGGCACTGTTTAAGGGAGGGGGATCTGTGGATGGCACTGTTTAGGGGAGGGGGATCTGTGGATGGCACTGTTTAGGGGAGGGGGATTTGTGGATGGCACTGTTTAGGGGAGGGGGATCTGTGGATGGCACTGTTTAGGGGAGGGGGATCTGTGGATGGCACTGTTTAGGGGAGGGGGATCTGTGGATGGCACTGTTTAGGGGAGGGGGATCTGTGGATGGCACTGTTTAGGGAAGGGGGATCTGTGGATGGCACTGTTTAGGGGAGGGGGATCTGTGGATGGCACTGTTTAGGGGAGGGAGATCTGTGGATGGCACTGTTTAGGGGAGGGGGATCTGTGGATGGCACTGTTTAGGGGAGGGGGATCTGTGGATGGCACTGTTTAGGGGAGGGGGATCTGTGGATGGCACTGTTTAGGGGAGGGGGATCTGTGGATGGCACTGTTTAGGGGAGGGGGATCTGTGGATGGCACTGTTTAGGGGAGGGGGATCTGTTGATGGCACTATTTAGGGGGGAGATCTGTGGATGGCACTATTTAGGGGGGAGATCTGTGGATGGCACTGTTTAGGGGGGAGATCTGTGGATGGCACTATTTAGGGGGGAGAACTGTGGATGGCACTGTTTAGGGGAGGGGGATCTGTTGATGGCACTATTTAGGGGGGAGATCTGTGGATGGCACTATTTAGGGGGGAGATCTGTGGATGGCACTATTTAGGGGGGAGAACTGTGGATGGCACTATTTAGGGGAGGGGGATCTGTGGATGGCACTGTGTAGGGGGGATCTGTGGATGGCACTATTTAGGGGGGAGATCTGTGGATGGCACTATTTAAGGGAGGGGGATCTGTGGATGGCACTGTTTAGGGGGGATCTGTGGATGGCACTATTTAGGGGAGGGGGATCTGTGGATGGCACTATTTAGGGGAGGGGGATCTGTGGATGGCACTATTTAGGGGAGGGGATCTGTGGATGGCACTGTTTAGTGGAGGGGGATCTGTGGATGGCACTGTTTAGGGGAGGGGGATCTGTGGATGGCACTGTTTAGGGGAGGGGGATCTGTGGATGGCACTGTTTAGGGGAGGGGGATCTGTGGATGGCACTGTTTAGGGGAGGGGTATCTGTGGATGGCACTGTTTAGGGGAGGGGGATCTGTGGATGGCACTGTTTAGGGGAGGGGGGTCTGTGGATGGCACTGTTTAGGGGAGGGGGATCTGTGGATGGCACTGTTTAGGGGAGGGGGATCTGTGGATGGCACTGTTTAGGGGAGGGGGATCTGTTGATGGCACTATTTAGGGGGGAGATCTGTGGATGGCACTATTTAGGGGGGAGATCTGTGGATGGCACTGTTTAGGGGGGAAATCTGTGGATGGCACTATTTAGGGGGGAGAACTGTGGATGGCACTATTTAGGGGAGGGGGATCTGTGGATGGCACTATTTAGGGGGGAAATCTGTGGATGGCACTATTTAAGGGAGGGGGATCTGTGGATGGCACTATTTAGGGGAGGGGGATCTGTGGATGGCACTATTTAGGGGAGGGGGATCTGTGGATGGCACTATTTAGGGGAGGGGGATCTGTGGATGGCACTGTTTAGGGGAGGGGGATCTGTGGATGGCACTGTTTAGGGGAGGGGGATCTGTGGATGGCACTGTTTAGGGGAGGGGGATCTGTGGATGGCACTGTTTCGGGGAGGGGGATCTGTGGATGGCACTGTTTCGGGGAGGGGGATCCGTGGATGGCACTGTTTAGGGGAGGGGGATCTGTGGATGGCACATAGGAAGGGGTGGGGTTTAGAGAGAAAGGGGTTTGGCCTTGACAGGAAGGGGTGGGGTTTAGAGAGAAAGGGGTTTGGTCTTGACAGGAAGGGGTGGGTCAAATTTATATTAGGGGGATGCCCGAGTTTAGTTTTGCCTAGGGCAGCACAAAACCAAGATACACCACTGGTTACGGGTGTCGCTTACCTGCCATCTCCATATGCTGTATGTGTTCCCCTCTCCTTGGAGCCTGGCCTCAGATAGAGACTCCTGTTCCTCCATGACTGGGATGAACAGGTCGTCTCTTCCCTGCTCCTTGGTGAGGGATTACCAGGGCGACTCAGGGTCTCTAGGAATCCAGTGTGTGAGCCTTCCTACCATCGGGGTCCGCTCATATAGTGAGGAGTCAGGGAGAGGATTAGGGACGCGGTAGGAGGTGACCTGCTCCCTTATTACTCCTTTTGGCCAGGCTGATCCCCTTTTACCCTTTGACACCGTACGGTGGGGGGTTTCCCCCACTCCCCGCCGTGACTTCCTATGGAAGCAGGGACAGCTGCCAGAAAGCGAGAAATACCTCCCCCATACTGGGACAGCCACTGAAATCCAGAACTGTCTCGCCGGATCCTGGACGGTTGGGAGGTATGAGATAATATTGTGGGCATGCTCTGACCATCACTTATTGACTATGGGATAGTAACGTGAGTATGCTCTGTGACCTGTGTGGAGGTCATTCTGTAGGGAGCAGTAATGGTAAGCTATGGCCATTGCCTACGGACTGTGGAGGAGTTTTGTGGGCATGCCCTGTGACCTGTGTAGGCAGGGCGGAGGTGAGCTACCTTCTGTTTTTCTTTTCTTGTGAAGTTATTGTTGCAGTTTTGCATAATAATTTCATGAGGTTTTATGACCTAATCTTCCATCTCTGCACGTAGCTCCTCAGTTCTTATTGTCAGTTCTAACTTCCATCTCCCTCAAAAAAGTTTACTCTGGGAACGTCGTCGGCGTGTGTCTGTGCATGAGTGTTTTTAGAATGTATAAGCCCCCCTGGCATCTTCATGGGAACCTCTTACAAGCGTCTCCTTACACTAATTTGGCGCAGTGGTAATACAAGGCCCCTTTCATATGTCTGTGTCCGTGATGACATCGGTGACAAGATGGTCAATAGTTCCTCCATGAAGATGTCCATGATGGGACTGTGTATGGTCAGCGTTTCCACTTTTTGATCTCCGTGTGTCATCCATATTCCATGGACACCGCTAGCCTGAAAATACATTTTCAGAAAATGCCATCCATGATGTGTCAGTGCTTTTCTCTGACCCATAGACTTATTTAGGCACGTTTGGTCCTCATCACAGGCCAAAGTGGTCAGGGCTCCTGGGTTTTTCACTGACCCATGGTCAGCGGAAAATCACTGATGGGTATATAAGGCACAACCAGTGTCTGGTCAGGATTTCATCCGTGATTTTCATCAGTGACCAAGATCCAAAACCAGTAGTGAAGGCTACACCGAGATAAGGTAAAATGAAAATATCTTCAACTTTTCTGTGCTTTTGACCAAATGGGTTTGGCTCAAAATCACTGATAGAAATCACTGACCAAATACTGACTGTGTAAAGGCGAATGGGTTCTTGTGACGTTCGTGGAGAACACGGACAGAACACGTACTGTACATGATTCACTGAGGTAAATGAGGCCTTACATCCATCCTGTGAGTCCATGCACCTGTGAATATGTGACAGTATCCTGATGGCTTTTGATGCAGCTGATTGACATTGTGCTGTTCTTTAGTCTATGCTCTACATGTCCCTAAATCATGCTGGTTAGCACATATTTTTTATCATGACTATGTTTAGTATGTTTTTAGCCCTTCTCTTGCAGTCTTGGTACATGGCGATGTCCCTGGATCCATGGAAGACAAGATGACGCAGAATTTATTGATGATTTTATTGTGTGACTTCTACATAAACCACCAGAATAATGAAATCTCCACCACTGATCGCCTCGCCTTCTTCATCATGTCCCCGCCAGGACTGATCTGTTAAATGACTTTTACATTCCCCTTTGTGGAGTAGGACAAGTTGCTCCAATCAAAAACCTCGCCCTTTGGGGTTTCATTGCCATTAAATACTTTTCGGAGGGACTTTATTGAGAGCACTTTGTTCCACATGTTCAGATCTTTAATCTTTCCGATGTAGCTCTGAGATTTATCGAAGCCATTGCCGAGTTCATCTTGATCTTGACCCAGAATTGCGATGCCGCCTGCACGCACGGTGTGTCTCCTTCGGTAGAGTTTGTTCCCGGATCTTCTGCCGTTGATCCACAATTCACATCGACCTCTCCGGGACTCCCAAGTCAGACAAAGATGGTTCCATTCCTTGCTATGATCCAGTTTGGGGAACATTAGTCCCTCCCCACTCATGTAAAACCCTACGTTCCCATTACTTTCCTGCCAGAGATTTAGCTCATCATAATATAAGGTACGATAGGAAAACAAGATGGTCTCCCTGTTCTCTGAGACATTTAAAGCCAGCTTCATGCAGAGGGTAAAGGAGGTCAAGCTCATCGGCTGATTCGGGGTCAGCAGGACGTAATCTGTAACACTCTCCTCTGGGAAAAGCAAATATCTGCCTTCAAGACCTGAAAAGGGCAGAACAGTGGAATCACTCGGGACGCTCTGTGTGCAGTTGGAGTAGACTTATTTCCAGCCAGAGGAGCTCAGTGACATCCTCAAACTGTATTTCCAGCCAGAGGAGCTCAGTGACATCCTCGGACTGTATTTCCAGCCAGAGGAGCTCAGTAACATCCTCTGACTGTATTTCCAGCAGTCTCATACTTGTGATACTTACCGATCACCGCAGGAAGGTTTTCATTTTCAATTACTGCCACTTTACCTGTAAGAATTAGGAAATGATCAGTTATACATTTAAAGGCTAAAGACGTCGTTGTCATGAGAGCAATTGTTTTCCATATATTAGTGGTTACATTGCAATAAGTTTCAAGCTGCAATCTTCATTCCTTTTCTTTTCAAAATTCTTTATATTATCATTTTCAATATATAACAACAACGTAAGCGATACAGGTCACAAACATAGAGATAGTAGTGGAAAGTACAACGGTCCGTAAGCTAATGACGGTCAGTCTTTACAGGACTGGTAAACCTTTGTGCTACTGCAATGCATGTTCAGTTAAAGAAGCTTTCCAAGTGGGCAAAATCTAGAGACGTATCAAAAGTGAACAATAACTGCAGTTACAATTAGGCAATTAGTCTTATTGCTGTAACCTAATTCAAAAGGTAAAAGCGGGAAGACAGGGAGGAAGGTCTAGGTAAGGGGGGGGGGGGGGCTTTCATGACCAACTGTAGCGCTCCATTCTGTTCAGACTGGATTATATGTTCCAAGAAGAATAGGAATGTGAGACAATCTTCATTCCTTCATTCATCTCTAGACACACTTGTATTCAGTTTACAACCAGCTCCTACTTCTCTCACATGGATGATACATGCTGGATCTGTGTGTCTCTCCCAGTAATACATGCTGGATCTGTGTGTCCTTCCCAGTAATACATGCTGGATCTGTGTGTCCCTCCCAGTAATACATGCTGGATCTGTGTGTCCCTCCCAGTAATAGATGCTGGATCTGCGTGTCTTCCCAGTAATAGATGCTGGATCTGTGTGTCCTCCCAGTAATAGATGCTGGATCTGTGTGTCTTCCCAGTAATAGATGCTGGATCTGTGTGTCCCTCCCAGTAATAGATGCTGGATCTGTGTGTCTCTCCCAGTAATAGATGCTGGATCTGCGTGTCTTCCCAGTAATAGATGCTGGATCTGTGTGTCCTCCCAGTAATAGATGCTGGATCTGTGTGTCCCTCCCAGTAATAGATGCTGGATCTGTGTGTCTCTCCCAGTAGTACATGCTGGATCTGTGTGTCCTCCCAGTAATAGATGCTGGATCTGTGTGTCCCTCCCAGTAATAGATGCTGGATCTGTGTGTCCTTCCCAGTAATAGATGCTGGATCTGTGTGTCTCTCCCAGTAATAGATGCTGGTTCTGTGTGTCTTCCCAGTAATAGATGCTGGATCTGTGTGTCCCTCCCAGTAATACATGCTGGATCTGTGTGTCTCTCCCAGTAATAGATGCTGGATCTGTGTGTCTTCCCAGTAATAGATGCTGGATCTGTGTGTCCCTCCCAGTAATAGATGCTGGATCTGTGTGTCTCTCCCAGTAATAGATGCTGGATCTGCGTGTCTTCCCAGTAATAGATGCTGGATCTGTGTGTCCTCCCAGTAATAGATGCTGGATCTGTGTGTCCCTCCCAGTAATAGATGCTGGATCTGTGTGTCTCTCCCAGTAGTACATGCTGGATCTGTGTGTCCTCCCAGTAATAGATGCTGGATCTGTGTGTCCCTCCCAGTAATAGATGCTGGATCTGTGTGTCCTTCCCAGTAATAGATGCTGGATCTGTGTGTCTCTCCCAGTAATAGATGCTGGATCTGTGTGTCTTCCCAGTAATAGATGCTGGATCTGTGTGTCCCTCCCAGTAATAGATGCTGGATCTGTGTGTCTCTCCCAGTAATAGATGCTGGATCTGCGTGTCTCCCCAGTAATACATGCTGGATCTGTGTGTCCCTCCTAGTAATAGATGCTGGATCTGTGTGTCCCTCCCAGTAATAGATGCTGGATCTGTGTGTCCCTCCCAGTAATACATGCTGGATCTGTGTGTCCTCCCAGTAATACATGCTGGATCTGTGTGTCCCTCCCAGTAATACATGCTGGATCTGTGTGTCCCTCCCAGTACTACATGCTGGATCTGTGTGTCCTCCCAGTAATACATGCTGGATCTGTGTGTTCCTCCCAGTAATACATGCTGGATCTGTGTGTCCCTCCCAGTAATACATGCTGGATCTGTGTGTCCTCCCAGTAATACATGCTGGATCTGTGTGTCCCTCCCAGTAATACATGCTGGATCTGTGTGTCCCTCCCAGTAATACATGCTGGATCTGTGTGTCCTTCCAGTAATACATGCTGGATCTGTGTGTCCCTCCCAGTAATAGATGCTGGATCTGTGTGTCCCCCCCAGTAATAGATGCTGAATCTGTGTGTCCCTCCCAGTAATACATGCTGAATCTGTGTGTCCCTCCCAGTAATACATGCTGGATCTGTGTGTCCTTCCCAGTAATACATGCTGGATCTGTGTGTTCCTCCCAGTAATACATGCTGGATCTGTGTGTCCCTCCCAGTAATACATGCTGGATCTGTGTGTCCTCCCAGTAATACATGCTGGATCTGTGTGTCCCTCCCAGTAATACATGCTGGATCTGTGTGTCTCTCCCAGTAATAGATGCTGGATCTGTGTGTCTTCCCAGTAATAGATGCTGGATCTGTGTGTCCCTCCCAGTAATAGATGCTGGATCTGTGTGTCTCTCCCAGTAATAGATGCTGGATCTGCGTGTCTCCCCAGTAATACATGCTGGATCTGTGTGTCCCTCCCAGTAATAGATGCTGGATCTGTGTGTCCCTCCCAGTAATACATGCTGGATCTGTGTGTCCCTCCCAGTAATACATGCTGGATCTGTGTGTCCTCCCAGTAATACATGCTGGATCTGTGTGTCCCTCCCAGTAATACATGCTGGATCTGTGTGTCCCTCCCAGTACTACATGCTGGATCTGTGTGTCCTCCCAGTAATACATGCTGGATCTGTGTGTTCCTCCCAGTAATACATGCTGGATCTGTGTGTCCCTCCCAGTAATACATGCTGGATCTGTGTGTCCCTCCCAGTAATAGATGCTGGATCTGTGTGTTCCTCCCAGTAATACATGCTGGATCTGTGTGTCCTTCCCAGTAATACATGCTGGATCTGTGTGTTCCTCCCAGTAATACATGCTGGATCTGTGTGTCCCTCCCAGTAATACATGCTGGATCTGTGTGTCCTCCCAGTAATACATGCTGGATCTGTGTGTCTTCCCAGTGATACATGCTGAATCTGTGTGTCCTCCCAGTAATACATGCTGGATCTGTGTGTCCTTCCCAGTAATACAGGCTGGGTCTGTGTGTCCCTCGGAGTAATAGATGCTGGATCTGTGTGTCCCTCCCAGTAATACATGCTGAATCTGTGTGTCCTCCCAGTAATACATGCTGGGTCTGTGTGTCCCTCCCAGTAATACATGCTGGATCTGTGTGTCCTTCCCAGTAATACATGCTGGATCTGTGTGTTCCTCCCAGTAATACATGCTGAATCTGTGTGTCCCTCCCAGTAATACATGCTGGATCTAAGTGTCCTCCCAGTAATACATGCTGGATCTGTGTGTCCTTCCCAGTAATACATGCTGGATCTGTGTGTTCCTCCCAGTAATACATGCTGGATCTGTGTGTCCCTCCCAGTAATACATGCTGGATCTGTGTGTCCTCCCAGTAATACATGCTGGATCTGTGTGTCCTTCCAGTAATACATGCTGGATCTGTGTGTCCCTCCCAGTAATACATGCTGGATCTGTGTGTCCCTCCCAGTAATAGATGCTGGATCTGTGTGTCTCTCCCAGTAATAGATGCTGGATCTGCGTGTCTCCCCAGTAATACATGCTGGATCTGTGTGTCCCTCCCAGTAATAGATGCTGGATCTGTGTGTCCCTCCCAGTAATAGATGCTGGATCTGTGTGTCCCTCCCAGTAATACATGCTGGATCTGTGTGTCCTCCCAGTAATACATGCTGGATCTGTGTGTCCCTCCCAGTAATACATGCTGGATCTGTGTGTCCCTCCCAGTACTACATGCTGGATCTGTGTGTCCTCCCAGTAATACATGCTGGATCTGTGTGTTCCTCCCAGTAATACATGCTGGATCTGTGTGTCCCTCCCAGTAATACATGCTGGATCTGTGTGTCCCTCCCAGTAATAGATGCTGGATCTGTGTGTTCCTCCCAGTAATACATGCTGGATCTGTGTGTCCTTCCCAGTAATACATGCTGGATCTGTGTGTTCCTCCCAGTAATACATGCTGGATCTGTGTGTCCCTCCCAGTAATACATGCTGGATCTGTGTGTCCTCCCAGTAATACATGCTGGATCTGTGTGTCCTCCCAGTGATACATGCTGAATCTGTGTGTCCTCCCAGTAATACATGCTGGATCTGTGTGTCCTTCCCAGTAATACAGGCTGGGTCTGTGTGTCCCTCGGAGTAATAGATGCTGGATCTGTGTGTCCCTCCCAGTAATACATGCTGAATCTGTGTGTCCTCCCAGTAATACATGCTGGATCTGTGTGTCCTTCCCAGTAATACATGCTGGATCTGTGTGTTCCTCCCAGTAATACATGCTGGATCTGTGTGTCCCTCCCAGTAATACATGCTGGATCTAAGTGTCCTCCCAGTAATACATGCTGGATCTGTGTGTCCTTCCCAGTAATACATGCTGGATCTGTGTGTTCCTCCCAGTAATACATGCTGGATCTGTGTGTCCCTCCCAGTAATACATGCTGGATCTGTGTGTCCTCCCAGTAATACATGCTGGATCTGTGTGTCCCTCCCAGTAATACATGCTGGATCTAAGTGTCCTCCCAGTAATACATGCTGGATCTGTGTGTTCCTCCCAGTAATACATGCTGGATCTGTGTGTCCCTCCCAGTAATACATGCTGGATCTAAGTGTCCTCCCAGTAATACATGCTGGATCTGTGTGTCCTTCCCAGTAATACATGCTGGATCTGTGTGTTCCTCCCAGTAATACATGCTGGATCTGTGTGTCCCTCCCAGTAATACATGCTGGATCTGTGTGTCCTCCCAGTAATACATGCTGGATCTGTGTGTCCTTCCAGTAATACATGCTGGATCTGTGTGTCCCTCCCAGTAATACATGCTGGATCTGTGTGTCCCTCCCAGTAATACATGCTGGATCTGTGTGTCCTCCCAGTAATACATGCTGGATCTGTGTGTCCTCCGAGTGATACATGCTGAATCTGTGTGTCCCTCCCAGTAATACATGCTGGATCTGTGTGTCCCTCCCAGTAATACATGCTGGGTCTGTGTGTCCCTCCCAGTAATACATGCTGAATCTGTGTGTCCCTCCCAGTAATACATGCTGAATCTGTGTGTCCTCCCAGTAATACATGCTGGATCTGTGTGTCCTCCCAGTAATCGATGCTGGATCTGTGTGTCCCTCCCAGTAATACATGCTGGATCTGTGTGTCCCTCCCAGTACTACATGCTGGATCTGTGTGTCCTCCCAGTAATACATGCTGGATCTGTGTGTTCCTCCCAGTAATACATGCTGGATCTGTGTGTCCCTCCCAGTAATACATGCTGGATCTGTGTGTCCTCCCAGTAATACATGCTGGATCTGTGTGTCCCTCCCAGTAATACATGCTGGATCTGTGTGTCCCTCCCAGTAATACATGCTGGATCTGTGTGTCCTTCCAGTAATACATGCTGGATCTGTGTGTCCCTCCCAGTAATACATGCTGAATCTGTGTGTCCCTCCCAGTAATACATGCTGGATCTGTGTGTCCTTCCCAGTAATACATGCTGGATCTGTGTGTTCCTCCCAGTAATACATGCTGGATCTGTGTGTCCCTCCCAGTAATACATGCTGGATCTGTGTGTCCTCCCAGTAACACATGCTGGATCTGTGTGTCCCTCCCAGTAATACATGCTGGATCTGTGTGTCCCTCCCAGTAATAGATGCTGGATCTGTGTGTTCCTCCCAGTAATACATGCTGGATCTGTGTGTCCTTCCCAGTAATACATGCTGGATCTGTGTGTTCCTCCCAGTAATACATGCTGGATCTGTGTGTCCCTCCCAGTAATACATGCTGGATCTGTGTGTCCTCCCAGTAATACATGCTGGATCTGTGTGTCCTCCCAGTGATACATGCTGAATCTGTGTGTCCTCCCAGTAATACATGCTGGATCTGTGTGTCCTTCCCAGTAATACAGGCTGGGTCTGTGTGTCCCTCGGAGTAATAGATGCTGGATCTGTGTGTCCCTCCCAGTAATACATGCTGAATCTGTGTGTCCTCCCAGTAATACATGCTGGGTCTGTGTGTCCCTCCCAGTAATACATGCTGGATCTGTGTGTCCCTCCCAGTAATACATGCTGGATCTGTGTGTCCTCCCAGTAATACATGCTGGATCTGTGTGTCCCTCCCAGTAATACATGCTGGATCTGTGTGTCCCTCCCAGTAATAGATGCTGGATCTGTGTGTTCCTCCCAGTAATACATGCTGGATCTGTGTGTCCTTCCCAGTAATACATGCTGGATCTGTGTGTTCCTCCCAGTAATACATGCTGGATCTGTGTGTCCCTCCCAGTAATACATGCTGGATCTGTGTGTCCTCCCAGTAATACATGCTGGATCTGTGTGTCCTCCCAGTGATACATGCTGAATCTGTGTGTCCTCCCAGTAATACATGCTGGATCTGTGTGTCCTTCCCAGTAATACAGGCTGGGTCTGTGTGTCCCTCGGAGTAATAGATGCTGGATCTGTGTGTCCCTCCCAGTAATACATGCTGAATCTGTGTGTCCTCCCAGTAATACATGCTGGGTCTGTGTGTCCCTCCCAGTAATACATGCTGGATCTGTGTGTCCTTCCCAGTAATACATGCTGGATCTGTGTGTTCCTCCCAGTAATACATGCTGGATCTGTGTGTCCCTCCCAGTAATACATGCTGGATCTGTGTGTCCTCCCAGTAATACATGCTGGATCTGTGTGTCCTTCCCAGTAATACATGCTGGATCTGTGTGTTCCTCCCAGTAATACATGCTGGATCTGTGTGTCCCTCCCAGTAATACATGCTGGATCTGTGTGTCCTCCCAGTAATACATGCTGGATCTGTGTGTCCTTCCAGTAATACATGCTGGATCTGTGTGTCCCTCCCAGTAATACATGCTGGATCTGTGTGTCCCTCCCAGTAATACATGCTGGATCTGTGTGTCCTCCCAGTAATACATGCTGGATCTGTGTGTCCTCCGAGTGATACATGCTGAATCTGTGTGTCCCTCCCAGTAATACATGCTGGATCTGTGTGTCCCTCCCAGTAATACATGCTGGGTCTGTGTGTCCCTCCCAGTAATACATGCTGAATCTGTGTGTCCCTCCCAGTAATACATGCTGAATCTGTGTGTCCCTCCCAGTAATGCATGCTGGATCTGTGTGTCCTTCCCAGTAATACATGCTGGGTCTGTGTGTCCTTCCCAGTAATACATGGATCTGTGTGTCCCTCCCAGTAATACATGCTGAATCTGTGTGTCCCTCCCAGTAATACATGCTGGATCTGTGTGTCCCTCCCAGTAATACATGCTGGGTCTGTGTGTCCTTCCCAGTAATACATGCTGGATCTGTGTGTCCCTCCCAGTAATACATGCTGGATCTGTGTGTCCCTCCCAGTAATACATGCTGGATCTGTGTGTTCCTCACAGTAATACATGCTGGATCTGTGTGTCCCTCCCAGTAATACATGCTGGATCTGTGTGTCCTCCCAGTAATACATGCTGGATCTGTGTGTCCCTCCCAGTAATACATGCTGAATCTGTGTGTCCCTCCCAGTAATAGATGCTGGATCTGTGTGTCCCTCCCAGTAATACATGCTGAATCTGTGTGTCCCTCCCAGTAATACATGCTGGATCTGTGTGTCCTTCCCAGTAATACATGGATCTGTGTGTCCCTCCCAGTAATACATGCTGAATCTGTGTGTCCCTCCCAGTAATACATGCTGGATCTGTGTGTCCCTCCCAGTAATACATGCTGGGTCTGTGTGTCCCTCCCAGTAATACATTCTGGATCTGTGTGTCCCTCCCAGTAATACATGCTGGATCTGTGTGTCCCTCCCAGTAATACATGCTGGATTTGTGTGTCCCTCCCAGTAATATATGCTGGATCTGTGTGTCCCCCCCAGTAATACATGCTGGGTCTGTGTGTCCCCCCCAGTAATACATGCTGGGTCTGTGTGTCCCCCCCAGTAATACATGCTGGGTCTGTGTGTCCTTCCCAGTAATACATGCTGGGTCTGTGTGTCCCCCCCAGTAATACATGCTGGGTCTGTGTGTCCCTCCCAGTAATACATGCTGGGTCTGTGTGTCCAGGATGTCCCATTCTTCTCTGATAACTGACTTGCATGTGCCTTCCTGCCTGTCTACAGTTCACAGTATGATCTGCCTCCTTGGATAATCTCATCTCTCTAACAATTCTGGATTTGTTGTGTGCATCCTCCTCCCCCTCCCGGCTGCTGTATCTAACACTTGGAGAAGGGAGAGAAGAGACAGATGCCGCAAACAGTAGCAGCGCTCTAAATGATTTATGTCCAATTCTACAGATCCAGCCGCGAGGTTAAGGACACACTCTGTAGAAGCAACATGGTAGAAAATTATCACTGAAGAATAATTAGATGTTTAATTCTGCAGCAATGAAATAAATCAGTAGAAAGGTGTCCATAGCCTTTAAAGGGTTTCTATCACTTCATATCACATATTTAGGTGTCAGACACTAGCGATCCGCTAGTGTCTGCTCTACCAAACCATCCTAATATAATAGGTTTTTGGGCAGCCGTTTTGCTAAAAAAAAGAACTTGTAACTATATGCTAATGAGCCTCTAGGTGCTATGGGGGCGTCATTAGCACCTAGAGGCTCGGTCTACCTTAACAAACTGCCGCCGCCCAGCGCGTCCCTCCAGCCCGCCCATCTCCTCCGGAATGGGATCCTCCCTGTGAACGTATGTATTCCGCGCATGCGCAGTGAATGTCTGACCGCTTCCCTGCTCAGACATCTCCACTGCGCCTGCGCCGATGACGTCATAGTGCTCCGAGGAACAGGCGCAGTGGAGATGTCTGAGCAGGGAAGCGGTCAGACATTCACTGCGCATGCGCCGAATACATACGTTCACAGGGAGGATCCCATTCCGGAGGAGATGGGCGGGCTGGAGGGACGCGCTGGGCGGCGGCAGTTTGTGAAGGTAGACCGAGCCTCTAGGTGCTAATGACGCCCCCATAGCACCTAGAGGCTCATTAGCATATAGTTACAAGTTCTTTTTTAGCAAAACGGCTGCCCCAAAACCTATTATATTAGGATGGTTTGGTAGAGCAGACACTAGCGGATCGCTAGTGTCTGACAGCTAAATATGTGAAACGAAGTGATAGAAACCCTTTAAGTCTGATACCACAATATTATAAACCTGATCTCCTCTGTGCTGCTGAAGTGACCCTTCTTCTGTATCTTACACTGCCCCGTCACATCGAGCATTTTTATGAATGGGTCACTGCCCCTATAGCACCAGTATGCCTACATCCTGAAATACTCTGTGCTGCTCCTAGTCCTACTATGTTACTGTTAGCTTGTGACCTTCCACTTGCCTCCATTGCATACTACAGTATATACAGAGTCAATACATAGATTTTCCCTTCATCCGGGGCAGAGATCTATTTTGCTGACCTAGGTTAGTATCTAAAGATCAGGACGGACTGTGGGTTCTCATCCTGGTACCCAGCGCCTGGGTTATGTGCCCCCAGCGATGCCCAGGACTGTGTATTGTACTTTACTGACCTTGTTCTTGAGCTATTTCAGCAGGTTCACCAAAGACTTGAACCTCACACAATGTCAGGTACTGTTTTTGGTCTGGTATTACGACGGTCACGTATCTCCCCTCCATCCCTTTGCAGTCAAAAGACAATGTCTCTCCATAATTCATTCGGAACACGAACCCGCACCTGAAAGAAATGGCGATTGTTCAACACTGCCTCCGGCTCGTCTAACGGGGCTCCATACACTGGAGGGACGGGAGAAGTCAAACTCTAACACTGGTGCATATAAGATGGGATGTGGACCATGGAGTATTCCCATGAAAGACTAGTGGATAAATGATTGATAGGATCTTCCTACTGGAGGACTGGCTGCACATAAATGACTGCTCTCCACTGTATATGGAGTCAGTGATCTTGACTGTTTCCATGGGTCACCTTGACTTTATCATGGCCTCTTCTCCACTAGGCTTCCCTGTTCTTGCGATCGGCATCCACCCCGGAGCTTTTCTGATCTGACATTGGATGACAAGCCCTTAACCAGTCTTACCTGGGGTTCCCAATTCCACCATTCTCAGCTGAATTCCCAATACGAATCTCAGCCCCGTTGATCCTTTCCTGGCAACAGTCCCTCCGATTGGTGATTGCGACGGATGATATACGATAACTGGACTTAAGGTCTAAATTCCACCAGGGTCTCAGCTCCTTTCTGGTGTGCGTGCATTCACCCGCCATGTAATTGCTGGACAGGGAGCCGTCGATGGATGCTCTTATTTCAGATCGTTTGCCGTAATAAGACGACTGGGATGGAATGCCTTGAGGAGCCAGGTTTTTTACTAGAAAAGGAAGTAAACACATGACACAATGTATCAGAATTATATAGGAATATCTGATGTGTGCCACCGTTTTCCTGCACATTTTGATTGAATCACTCCTATACAAAGTGCTTTGTTAAATATTCTCCTTGGTCATCTCTTAACCATACTATCTTTTAGGTGTCTTTCAAAATGGCCGCCAGTACCTCCATTTTTGCTGAGACAATCCCATGAAGCGGGCCACAAAAAGGGAGGGGCTTATGTAAACTCCACCCCAAGAGTAGGCTTTCTGGAGGCTTTAGCAGATGTTCTGGAGGTGTTCCTGGATAGTCATAGGGGTGAGGTTTGAATGCCCGAAGTTTGGAGATAAAAATATTGGAAAGTTTGTGCCACTAAACCCACACAAGGAAGGCCAAAGATGGATTCCCACTCTAGGACCCCTACTGATACTGAGAATGAAGGGGCCACCGTGCTGATTCAGAGTTGTGGTCCCTCTACAGTCTTTCCTTGCACCGCGGTACTCAACCACCCAACTATGCAGGGAACTTAATTTAAATGGGGTCCACTACACCAGAGACCACTGGTTGTGGAGGACACGTCCCTGAAGCCTGTACTGCACAGATCTGTAGAAGCTGTAATGGTGGACATGTTGGACACTGAGCTTTCCTAGAAAAAGAAGGTAAGGCTGCACACAATTATCTTACAAAGAGGCCGACACATTTGATGCCATGCTATAATTATAGACAAGGCGTTAGAGATGGCGGTGCCAGCGGTAAGTAAAGCTTTCCCTCTGCAGTGCACATATGGATACAGAATAAATTACATTACCTCCATGATGACTCTTCTGAGATTCAAGATCTGTATTCCAGTCTCCACCTGAAACAGAAAATCTGTGTTCACATCATTCCAGTAAAGGATGCAACAGAGTGAGGTCCACTGCCTGGGATCGATCGAAAGGTCGCCAACTCCTGCCCTAGACAAACCACACGAGCTCCTCAGAATGGATCATTCCTCATCTTGTCCACCTGCAGGGGGCGCATAGTTTTGGTTTTCACTGAGACTTTGGTGTCCATAGACTTTGGGCACTGAGTCCTGATATTTGGGCACAGTCCAGGAGTACAGAAGACAGCACAAGGTACATAGGAGAAAAGAGACATTCAGCATCCGGCGGTGTAAACTTAAATACCTGTGTCTTTCATAGACGGTTTCCATTATATGATTATAAGATGAGCGGATGGATGACTGGAAGAGGTAAGTAGGGACTTGACCGACCGCTGGTGCTGGCAGGTCCTCAAACAAAGTTCATCCAAGATAGAAGCTTTATTAAGACTAGATGTTTCGGCACTGAACCAGTGTCTTCACCAGTCCCAAAAGGCGTAGTCCCAATAAAGCTTCTATCTTAGATTAACTTTGTTTGAAGACCTCTCAGTACCAGCATCAGTCAAGTCCCTACTTACCGCTTCTTGTTCATGTGAATCTTTGTCCAGAGGGTTAGGCAGCAGATCTTATGTTTATTTTCCTACACTAGGGTTGTCCTTATTGCTAGCACAACCACCAAAGGTGAGCACCTAATATCTCCCATCCCACACTCTATACAGACAACACTGCACCAGGTGTTTAATTCCCTTTTTGCAGCTTTTCCTATATGAGAAGTTCTCCAGGATTTTCAGCCGACATGCCCATGTGTGGACTATAAAGTAATAGGATGCCAATTATATTAAGTGACTACATTAGGAACTTACTTGGAATATCCACCGAGAGGGCAAAAACTTGGACTTCACACAAGCTGAGGGATGCCTCCTTATCTGGGATAACGATGGTCACAAATCGGCCCACTAACCCATCACAGTTGAATGAAAACGTCTCTCCAGGACCAATAGTCGACATCTTGCCACATCTATGAGATAAGATATGAAAACCATAGAGAGCCATGATAGAAGACGTTCTGCACTGCAATGTTCCTTCTAAGACTTTGAGAGTGCGCCGTTTGGGACGTGGCACTCAGGCAATACAGATGGGCAATAGAGAGCCACATCAAATATTATTAACGTACATCACTCTAATAATTAACTCTACAGAAGGCAGATATACAGGGCCACATAGCATCCAGGTAAAGCAGTAGATGTTCTACTCAGTTAAAGGGTTAATCTCAATATTCCTGGTGATCAAGAGCACTGAAGAGGGCAATATAAGTTTCCCCAGTGATCTAGGACAGTCAGAGGGCTAACTTCAACATCTCTGGTGGTCTTGGACAGCAAAGAGGTTAATGTAAGAATCCTTGATGGTCTAGAGTAGTGAAGGGGTTAATCTCAGAATCTCTGGTAAGCTGGGTGCTGAAGGGGTTAATGTTAGTGTAACTGTTTGTCTAGGACAATCAAGGGATAATATACGTTTCTCTGGCGGTGTAAGACAGTTGGAGGATTAATGTAAGGCTCCCTGATGGTCTAGGGTAGTAAAGGGGTTAA
This sequence comes from Bufo bufo, assembly GCF_905171765.1. NCBI lineage: Eukaryota > Metazoa > Chordata > Amphibia > Anura > Bufonidae > Bufo > Bufo bufo. Next base: position 6,167,284 of record NC_053397.1, on the reverse strand, counting down.
GGTCTGTATTCTTGGTGGTCTATGGCAGAGATGAGAGTAATTCTGCATTCCTGGTGGTCTAGTGCTGTGAAGTGGTTAATGTCAATATACCCAGTGGTCTAGGGCAGTAAGGAGGTTAATTGTAAAATTCCTGTTGGTCTAATGTGTTGTAGGAGTTAAGGTAAGAAACCCTAGAGAACTATGGCAATCAAATGATTAAAGTCAAGATTCCTGGTAGAGAGTAGTGGAAGGGTTAATGCTGTGTACCTGGGGTCCTGTGGTTACTTTCCAGGCTCTGAACTACCATACAGTTCTGTCTATGATTGGGCAGGGTAATTTAGGAACACTCTGCCTGATTATTACCGAAATCAGGAATCTGCGAGGAAGCAAGCATGCTTTCCCTGAGGAGGGGTAACGTGCGTGGATGTGCGGCTGGCAAGCTTCATTTCTCCATTTTGGTTCAACACATGAGTACAAGGTTTCTCAAACATGGTCCCATCTTGAATGCCCCTGCCACCACATGTGCCAGGTAAGGCTGCATGTCATGCAGTTGGAAACTTAAATGGAAATTAAGTTATTTGCTATTAAGCATACCCCAACATTGAGATCTCCAAATGTGGTGACGATCGCCCTATTGTGTCCTATATATGGACTGGAAAATGTGAGGGAGGACACACACACACGTAAGGAACTGCTGCTCAGATCTAAGGACTACCTACCACAATATGATTCATAAGTCCCATGTTTTCAGGCATTGACCCCTATATATACCATACATGTACAGAATATGAAGCATACATTGGGTTCTTCTTCCAGCCAGTCGCAGAAGATCCTATGTGAATCTCTGCTTCATGAAGGTCTTGAGCACTGGAGTCGTTCTGGCTCGTCACTGCGATGGAGAAGACTTTATGATCTGAGGGCAGCTCTAAGGTCCACCATGGTGTCTTCTCCACTGCGGTCTTAGAGCATTTCTTCAGGTTTCCATCATTAGCAGCATGTGACTCTCCGCCATCTGTGCTGGACTGCTTTGTAGGTAAATGCATCGCCACATTAGGTGCTAATGAACAAGGGAGATGCATTACCTGGAGAAGTCGAACGTCTTAAAATCACAAGCATCGGTTGCAGAGACCCTTACCAGCATTCGAGTGTTTCAGAATATTTCTCAGCTCAGTAGCAACTGTGGAAATGGAAACAAAGTCAAAATACAGAGAAACCAAATGTTACAATATATCTATAGAGATAATAAATAATAGAATATATTTATAGAGATCATAAATGTTACAATATATCAGATATCAGTAGAGATAACAAATTTAACAATATATCAATAGAGATCATAGGCTTAGAGAGTTAAATAAGTGGCTCAGAAGCTGGTTCAGGAAGGAAGGGTTTGGGTTCATGGAGAACTGGGCCGACTTCGCGGTCGGTTACAGGCTCTACAGTAGGGACGGGCTCTTAATGGGGAGGATGCAACTGCCCTGGTGGAAAGAATGGTTAGACGGCTGGAGGAGCTTTTAAACTTGATCTGGTGGGAGGGTGGGGGGTCATACTAATAAGGGGGTAGGTAGTGTAGATAGGGAGTGGGATATAGAAGGGGACAGTGGGGTTTTAGTGGGGGCTGGGGTTAGTGAGGAAAGTAGGGAGAAGACTGGGTAGAACTATACACCGATGAAAAATAGAACTGCTGGTAACAAGAACCTGTTACATACAAACATCAACCAAGGTAACCAAAAATCCTGGATATTCACTTTACAGGTAATAGTAATTTAAAATGTATTTTCACAAATGCCAGAAGTCCAGCTAGAGAAATGGGGGAGCTGGAGGCTTTGGAACTAGAAGAACACATAGATGCAGTTGGTGGGGCTGAGACATGGTTGGACTCTTCACATGACGGGGCTGTTAATATTGAGGGTTTTACACTATTTAGGAAAGACAGGGTCAATAGAAAAGGTGGTGGCGTCTGTGCCTGTATGTGAGGAGGGATCTGAAGACAAGTGTGAAAGAGGCAATGGTGGGTGCGGATGTGAGGATGTGGAAACCTTATGGGTGGAAGTTTAAAGGGATGTAAACACTGAAAAAATAATACTTGGTGTAATCTATAGATCCCCTAACATCACAGAGGAGATAGAAACACAACTTTCTAACCAAATAGAGCGGCTGCACAGGCGGTACAGTGGTCATAATGGGAGATTTTACCTTCCCAGACATTCACTGGGGTCATGGTTCTGCCTCAACCGCAAAGGGGAGAAGATTCCTCAACTTGCTGCAGGACCACTTTATGGGCCAGTTTGGGGCGATGCTCTGTTGGATCTAGTAATTTCTAATGATGCAGAGCTTGTTGGTAATGTTACTGTTCGAGAAACACTGGGTAATAGTGACCACAATATAATTATATTCCCCCTAAACTATAAGAAGCAAACTCTGTCAGGCAGAGCAAAGACACTAAATTTCAAAAAGGCTAAATTCCCCGGGTTGAGGGCAGCATTTCAGGGCATAGACTGGGAGCAGCTACTGTGACATAATAATACTGAGGATAAATGGGAGAGCTTTAAATCCACATTGAGTAATAGCACTAAAAAATTTATTCCTTTAGGTAACAAGTATAAATGGCTAAAATTAAACCCCCCATGGCTTACTGTAAAAAGGGCAATAAAAGACAAAAAGAAGGCATTTAAAAAAAAAAATCTGAGGGGTCAGCTGGAGCTTTTGAAGATTACAAAGGGCTTAATAAAATTTGTAAAAAGGAGATAAAATTTGCAAAAATACAAAACAAACAGCAGGTAGCAAAAGAGAGCAAATCAAATCCCAAAAAATTCTTTAAATATATAAATGCTAAAAATCCTAGGTCTGAGCAGGTAGGTCCGCTAAATAAAGAGCTTGGTTCAGTCATTGCTGTGCCCCTGTTTATAATTTTTTAAGATTCTCTAGGGACTGGTACAGTGCTAAGTGATTGGCGCAAGGTAAACGTGGTGCCCATACTCAAAAAAGGATCAAGGTCCTTCACAGGTAATTATAGACCTATAGGCTTGGAAAGTATAGTTTGTAATTGGATTGAAAACTGGATGAAGGACCGTGTCCAGAGGGTTGTGGTCAATGATTCCTGTTCAGAATGGTCCCAGGTTATAAGTTGTGACCCCAAGGTTCAGTGCTGGGCCCTTTATTATTTAATTTATTAATGATATAGAAGATGGGAGTAGTAGTACTGTTTGTATTTTTGCAGATGACACTAAGCTGTGTAATACTGTACGGTCTATGGAAGATGTCCATAAGCTACAAACTGACCGGGACACTCTGAGTGATTGGGCATCAACTTGGCAAATGAGGTTCAATGTGGACAAATGTAAAGTTCTGCATCTTGGTAGTAATAATCTCCGTGCTTCATATGTCCTAGGGGATGTAACACTGGGAGAGTCACTTATAGAGAAGGATTTGGGTCTCCTTGTAGATGGTAGATTAAATAACAGCACAATGTCAATCAGCTGCTTCTAAGGCCACCAGGATATTGTCATGCATTAAACGAGGCATGGACTCGCGGGGCAGGGATGTAATATTACCACTTTACAAAGCGTTGGTGCGGCCTCATCTGGAATATGCAGTTCAGTTCTGGGCACCAGTCCATAGAAAGGATGCCCTGGAGCTGGAGAGAGTACAGAGGAGAGCGACTAAACTGATGAGGGGCCTGGAGGGTCTGAGTTATGTGGGAAGATTTGAAGAACTTAATGTATTTAGTCTTGAGAAGAGACGTCTAAGAAGGGACATGATTAACCTGTACAAATATATAAATGGGCCATACAAAGAATACGGTGAAAAACTGTTCCATGTAAAATGCCCTCAGAAGACAAGGGGGCGCTGCCTCCGACTGGAGAGGAAAAAGTTCAGTCTCCAGGAGCGTCAAAACTCCTTTACTGTAAGAACAGTGAATCTGTGGAATGGACGTCCTCAGGACGTGGTCACAGCAGGAACAGTGGACGGGTTTAAAAAGGGTTTAGACGAATTCTTAAAAGTAAACAACATTAATGCTTATGAAAACGTATAGAAATCTGAGTCTCACTTCCTTCAGGGATTTGCGTCCCCACCCAACCCTTTGGTTGAACTTGATGGACTTATGTCTTTTTTCAACCGTATTAACTATGTAACTATGTAACTATGTATGTTACAATATATTTATAGAGATAATAAATGTTACAATATGTTGTTTCAGTAATGGTCATTGATACAAAGTTACCAGACGTACGTTGCTGTTCTTCACTGTCATATAAATCTGGCTTTGATGGAGCGCCTGAAAAGAAAAAGATACATTATTACTACTGTTATTATTATAAAGCATAAAAAATGAAGGCTAGACGGTGGGATTTGTTGGTGATGTTTACATTGGGAGGAATTGGAGAAGGTTTTCTCCGTATGTCTTTTCAATCTTATCATCCTTTGATGGGAGGGAACATAAATACATTTCTGCATCCTAGAGCTGTAATTTATGTGGATAGCGGCTAGAAACTCATGTGACCACTTTAGTACAAACATCTCCATGTGAAAAAGGGCAGTTCCTCTAAATAGGTCTAATATTCTGTGCACCATTATTCCAATATGAAGTTTAAAGAGGACCTTTCACTAGTTTAAAAACTAAAAACTAACTATATCAGTGGGCAGAGCGGCGCCCAGGGGTCCCCCTGCACTTACTAGTATGTCTGGGCGCTCCGTTCGCCCGGTATAGGCTCCGGTGTCTGTAGCTCCCTCTTTTGTACGGGGCGGAGTTTTTGTATTAGGGTTGTCCCTTGCTGCAGCTCTGGCCAATCGTAGCGCACAGCTCATAGCCTGGGAGTCTATACCGGGCGAACGGAGCGGCGCCCAGACATACTAGTAAGTGCAGGGGGACCCCTGGGCGCCGCTCTGCCCACTGATATAGTTAGTTTTTAGTTTTTAAACTAGTGAAAGGTCCTCTTTAAAACTCCCGAAATAGAGTTGCATAATACAATCTTGTCTGCCTGCACTCTCCCAGGGGGAGCTCAAGATCCAACTGCATACTGTATTGTTTGTGAGGTCAATGTAGAATCTGTGTTCAGTAAGTTCCTGAGCTCCCCCTAGTAGAGGCTATATAGATCTGTATACAGTAATCTCCTGAGCTCCCTCTAGTGGTGGCTGTATAGATCTGTATACAGTAATCTCCTGAGCTCCCTCTAGTGGTGACTCTATATATCTGTATGCAGTAATCTCCTGAGCTCCCTCTAGGGGTGGCTGTATATATCTGTATGTAGTAATCTCCTGAGCTCCCTCTAGTGGTGGCTGTATATATCTGTATGTAGTAATCCCCTGAGCTCCCTCTAGTGATGGCTGTATATATCTGTATGTAGTAATCTCCTGAGCTCCCACTAGTGGTTGTTGTATATATCTGTATGTAGTAATCTCCTGAACTCTCTCTAGTGGTGGCTGTATATATCTGTATGTAGTAATCTCCTGAGCTCCCTCTAGTGGTGGCTGTATAGATCTGTATACAGTAATCTCCTGAGCTCCCTCTAGTGGTGGCTGTATATATCTGTATGTAGTAATCTCCTGAGCTCCCTCTAGTGGTGGCTGTATATATCTGTATGTAGTAATCTCCTGAGCTCCCTCTAGTGGTGGCTGTATATATCTGTATGTAGTAAGATGCTGAGTTCCCTCTAGTGGTGGCTGTATATATCTATATACAGTAATCTCCTGAGCTCCATATAGTGGTGGCTGTATATATCTATATACAGTAAGATGCTGAGTTCCCTCTAGTGGTGGCTAAAGGCAGACAAGAAAATGGTGCTCTGATCTCTATAGAGATCAAATCAGAAATTAATTAGATCAATGTTGGGCCTAATAACAATATATTAAACTGCAGAGTTTTATGAAATATTCCTTACATTCTTCATGTGTTGGCCGTCTCCAGTCATTCTCTTACCTGTGTACTGTTCGGAGACATTAGTACCGTAGACCTTCACCTCACACAGAGTCAGATATGCAGCTTTGCCTGGGATTGTGATAGTAATGTACCGACCCACCATTCCACAGACATATTCCCCCTCCTCTCCAAGACCCAGTGATTCGATTTTGGTGCATCTGTGAGAAAGTGGGAGCTGACATTATCTGGATACCTGTCTGTCTCTTTTTACACTAGGACAATCCATTTACCTGGAATTTTGAGTTCCACCATTTTCTGGAGAATTTCCAATTTTAATTACCGCTCCGTTGATCCTCTCCTGGCAGCAATCACCTCGATTTCTAATTTTCACTTTGGTGATGTTGTAGACGTTTATAAGGTCCACCATCCACCAGGGTTCTACATCCAGGTCAGTATGCGAGCACCGTCCGGACATGTATATGGTGCTGGGAGAGTCATCTATGGCATTTTCAGACGCGCCAAATTTATCATAAGTGCTGGACTGAGAGGTGATTCCTCTGAAAGCCAAGTTGTCTCCTATGATCAAACACGTGTCTTTTTGGTTATGAGAAATCTGAAAAGTTGTCAAAGCTCCACCCCATCACACAATTTGTGATGACTTATGTGTAATTAGAGGGTAACTCCACCCAAAAATCCTGAATGAATGAATATGGAGCAAAAGATCTAAATTATTCTACAAAGCTCTAACCCTCTAACAGACCTTGTGACATAAGTAAGGACCTACGCCGAGCAGAATCTTCTCTATATGAAAAGTAGGACCATCCGCAGTGCAGAGCAGGGCACTGGTTTGTCTGGGTGATGGACATTAATTGTCCATGGGGATAAGCTTTAGCCTTCTCACTCAACCCAGTTCCTGACCCTTGCTCTGCACTGACAAGAGGCAAAGACCCAGAAACGGCTGTCGGCTGACAGACCTGCTTCCCGTATGGAGAAGGTTCTTGTTGGATCCTTAGTTATGTTGCAAGGTCTAGTAGAAGGTCCGCCATTGAATTTGGTGGCCTCCACGAGGAAACATTATTACCCGAGACTTTAGGTTACATCATGGACTCTTTTATTACAAACCTTCGTATTCTACAACTTCTTCCTCCTTAGAATCTAGAAAATCAAACAGCATGGAATGTAGTGTCAGCGGGCGTCCATTATCCTCTGCAGTAAAGCAAGTTCTACTGCGTGGTGGGAACACTTACCCTCATCAAAGTAGTAGTCACTGAGCAGGTGCCAGATATCCGGGACTACAAGGAGGAGACATTTATTAATACATGATCATGTAACTTATGGTACTTTATAGCAATTTTCTCACACAGGTCGCCCAATGTTGAAATTAACAGAAATCCTTGTTGTAAAGTGTGCAGCTGCCAGGAGGCACGTGGGCCGTTGCGTGGACGTTCTTACGCCACAGTCAGCGTGCCTTCTAGTAATGTACTGCTACTGGGATGTGACTGCACAGGAATGGAAAGAGCAGGACCAGTCTCTGTATAGCGATACGTGACTGCGTCCTACATCACGTCCTGAGAGGGCGCATCAATAAGGAAGATATTACACCGACAGAATTACAAAACCCAAACTTACAAAGCCGTTTAGTGGGAAAGAAATCAGGATCTGCAAGAAAGAGAAGACAAAAAGATCACTGCATGAAAAAGAGATAAATCTCAAGAAAGAGACTGAAAAGATAAATAAGAAACCGAAAAACAGAAATCAACTAAAATCAGTAACTCAATCATAATATACAATCCATGACCAATGTAGTGAATAGTGATTGCAGCTCTGGAGTATAATACTGGATGTAACTGAGGATCAGTACAGGATAAGTAATGTATGTACACAGTGACTGCACCAGCAGAATAGTGAGTGCAGCTGTGGAGTATAATACAGGATGTAACTCAGGATCAGTAATGTATGTACACAGTGACTGCACCAGCAGAATAGTGAGTGCAGCTCTGGAGTATAATACAGGATGTAACTCAGGATCAGTACAAGATAAGTAATGTATGTACACAGTGACTGCACCAGCAGAATAGTGAGTGCAGCTCTGGAGTATAATACAGGATGTAACTCAGGATCAGTACAGGATAAGTAATGTATGTACACAGTGACTGCACCAGCAGAATAGTGAGTGCAGCTCTGGAGTATAATACAGGATGTAACTCAGGATCAGTACAGGATAAGTAATGTATGTACACAGTGACTACACCAGCAGAATAGTGAGTGCAGCTCTGGAGTATAATACAGGATGTAACTCAGGATCAGTACAGGATAAGTAATGTATGTACACAGTGACTCCACCAGCAGAATAGTGAGTGCAGCTCTGGAGTATAATACAGGATGTAACTCAGGATCAGTACAGGATAAGTAATGTATGTACACAGTGACTGCACCAGCAGAATAGTGAGTGCAGCTCTGGAGTATAATACAGGATGTAACTCAGGATCAGTACAGGATAAGTAATGTATGTACACAGTGACTGCACCAGCAGAATAGTGAGTGCAGCTCTGGAGTATAATACAGGATGTAACTCAGGATCTGTACAGGATAAGTAATGTTTGTACACAGTGACTGCACCAGCAGAATAGTGAGTGCAGCTCTGGAGTATAATACAGGATGTAACTCAGGATCTGTACAGGATAAGTAATGTATGTACACAGTGACTGCACCAGCAGAATAGTGAGTGCCGCTCTGGAGTATAATACAGGATGTAACTCAGGATCAGTACAGGATAAGTAATGTATGTACACAGTGACTGCACCAGCAGAATAGTGAGTGCAGCTCTGGAGTATAATACAGGATGTAACTCAGGATCAGTACAGGATAAGTAATGTATGTACACAGTGACTGCACCAGCAGAATAGTGAGTGCAGCTCTGGAGTATAATACAGGATGTAACTTAGGATCAGTACAGAATAAGTAATGTATGTTCACAATGACTGCACCAGCAGAATAGTGAGTGCAGCTCTGGAGTATAATACAGGATGTAACTCAGGATCAGTACAGGATAAGTAATGTATGTACACAGTGACTGCACCAGCAGAATAGTGAGTGCAGCTCTGGAGTATAATACAGGATGTAACTCAGGATCAGTACAGGATAAGTAATGTATGTACACAGTGACTGCACCGGCAGAATAGTGAGTGCAGCTCTGGAGTATAATACAGGATGTAACTCAGGATCAGTACAGGATAAGTAATGTATGTACACAGTGACTGCACCAGCAGAATAGTGAGTGCAGCTCTGGAGTATAATACAGGATGTAACTTAGGATCAGTACAGAATAAGTAATGTATGTTCACAATGACTGCACCAGCAGAATAGTGAGTGCAGCTCTGGAGTATAATACAGGATGTAACTCAGGATCAGTACAGGATAAGTAATGTATGTACACAGTGACTGCACCAGCAGAATAGTGAGTGCAGCTCTGGAGTATAATACAGGATGTAACTCAGGATCAGTACAGGATAAGTAATGTATGTACACAGTGACTGCACCAGCAGAATAGTGAGTGCAGCTCTGGAGTATAATACAGGATGTAACTCAGGATCAGTACAGGATAAGTAATATATGTACACAGTGACTCCACCAGCAGAATAGTGAGTGCAGCTCTTGAGTATAATACAGGATGTAACTAAGGATCATTTGCTGAAATTTATTTAACAGAAAACTAACATATAGATTTCATTCAATGAAGATTGATGGGAATCCACAGAAATTATCTTGGTCATCCATTTTTTTGTAGACTGAAAATGTGACACATCAATGTGGATGAGGCCTTATAGAATTATATTCTGTGTTTTCCATCCTGTGATCAGGTCTGCTCCTATGTATATAAGTATATAACAGAATAGATGACTTACATTCACTGCTGGGAACCTGCTCATCTAGAAGGAAGAAAGAGATTAAAATTGTTTAGTAAAATAGATAGATAATAGATATGAGATGAGATAGATAGATACATAGATAGATATGAGATAGATAGTTAGATAGATAGATAGATAGATAGATAGATAGATAGATAGATAGATAGATAGATAGATAGATAGATAGATTTTCTTACCAGACTTATCACTTGGAAGTCCAAAGACTTGAACTTCACATATGGTCACTGAGCGATTGGCTCCGGGGATGAAGATGCTCACGTACCGACCCTTCATACCATCACATTCAAAGGCAAGAGTCTGTCCGTAGTCCATGGATGTAATTACTCCGCATCTGAAGAGGGTAGAGGAGTAATGAGCAGAAACATCCACAGCTCTCCCCGTCCCCACCTATAGATAACAGTACAGGAGCTAATAGACGAGTGGCTGTTGTTGGATCCTGACATTGATGGACTTAGCGTATCTGGGATCGGAATTCCTGTCCTAGTCCACTTTATAGATATTTTTTAACCTGGGGTTTTTGGTGCCTGCGTTTTCATCCGAGTTCCCAATCATGATTTCTGCTCCGTTTATTCTCTCAGGGCAGCAATCTCCTCTATTTGTGACTGCAACAGTGAAGACTTTATATTCAGACTTCAGATCAACCATCCACCATGGGTTCTCCTGGTCAGACGTGCCGGCGCACTGGATGTACAGGTAGTTGCTGTCTAGAGATCCGTCAATGGCATTCTCTGGTTTTCCGTACATGTTGTACAGGCTGGATTGTTGGGCAAGGCCTTTAGGAGCCACATTTGGAGCTGCAAAATAATTACATAAAAGGGTCAGATCAAGGAGAATTCAAGTATGAGGCACCTGGTCATCTCAGTCTCTACATATCTAACTAGCCTCCAGGCCACAGATGACCATTACATACCATAGATGACCACCACACACCACAAATGACCACCATAGATGACTTCCACATACCACAGATGGCTAGGACACCCCATAGATGACAACCACACATCATCGATTGCCACAACACACCACAGACAGCTAGCACACCCCATAGATGACCACCACACACCACAAATGACCACCATAGATGACTTCCACATACCACAGACAGCTAGCACACCCCATAGATGACCACCACACACCGCAAATGACCACCATAGAGGACTTCCACATACCACAGATGGCTAGGACACCCCATAGATGACAACCACACATCATCGATTGCCACGACACACCACAGACAGCTAGCACACCCCATAGATGACCGCCACACACCACAAATGACCACCATAGATGACTTCCACATACCACAGATGGCTAGGACACCCCATAGATGACAACCACACATCATCGATTGCCACAACACACCACAGACAGCTAGCACACCCCATAGATGACCACCACACACCACAAATGACCACCATAGATGACTTCCACATACCACAGACAGCTAGCACACCCCATAGATGACCACCACACACCGCAAATGACCACCATAGAGGACTTCCACATACCACAGATGGCTAGGACACCCCATAGATGACAACCACACATCATCGATTGCCACGACACACCACAGACAGCTAGCACACCCCATAGATGACCGCCACACACCACAAATGACCACCATAGATGACCGCCACATACCACAGATGGCTAGCACACCCCATAGATGACCAACACACACCACAAATGACCACCATAGATGACCACCACATACCACAGACAGCTAGCACACCCCATAGATGACCACCACACACCACAAATGACCACCATAGATAACCGCCACATACCACAGATGGCTAGCACACCCCATAGATGACCAACACACACCACAAATGACCACCATAGATGACCACCACATACCACAGACAGCTAGCACACCCCATAGTTGACCACCACACATCAGATTTGGCAACCACACATCATGGATTTCCACCATAGTATGCTGCCACATACCTAGGATGACCACCATACACTACAGGTCAGTCAAATACGCGCATGGCAAAACAAGGCCTAGTAACAGTCAGTGTGACGTGAGGGTGGGCTTTTCACCGGTGCAGGGTTCGTTACAAGAAATCTCTCTAATATCTGTACTGTAAGGAGCCACGCAGTTGTGTGGTCACCACATGAAACTAGAAGAGATCTTCATCCGTGGAAGTAATGAGATGGAAAACTGAAAATGATTAATACTCAATGTAGGTCAGAAAGTTGCAGAACATTCTGTTATATAATGCTCCAGTAGTGACACATTAGGATAGGCCATCAGTGTTTTATCAGTGGGACCTTCTGGATGCAAAATGGGGGCCATAGTATCCTGCAGGCGCAACGTCTCTTCATTGTTTGCACAGACACGGCCCTGTACACATGACCTCATTACAGCCCACTCACTTCAGATTGGACTCGACTTCATTAAGGGGGGGGGGGGGGGGCTCCTGCGCCAGCCAGCTGCCTTATAGCCATAGACAGTTCTGGTCTGAGATTAGTTGAGGGGGAAAGACGATGATTTCTTGATTTGCCCCCTTCCATGTGCACCTCTCAATGATGGTACAGGTACATAAAGCCTGCTTCTTGCCTGTACTAGATGCCAGTACCTAGCCCCCCCCCCCCCCCCCCCCTTCTCCTTACCTCCATTTGGTGTCTTCAGGTTTGTTGGAGTCGCATAATCTGGAATTGAAGATATTGAGAACTTGTAATTATCTGGACATTTTCATGTTTTCTATCCTTTCGTTCTATCATATACCACACCTGAACCTTCTGCAGGAAATCCGAAGACTTGGACTTCACACAGCACTAAATGTTCCTCCCGGCCAGGAATTGTCACTGTCACATATTGACCGACCATCCCTTGGCAAGAAAACGACACAGTTTCTCCAGATTCAATGGATGAGATGACACCACACCTGGAAAAAGGTCATAGAATGGGGCAAAATTCAGAAAATTACAAGAAAGCTCTGATCAGTTCCTCCCTTCGTTCTGTCTTATGATGTATCAATGCTGATCTGCCATCCACCTCCTCGTCAGCCTGCAAGTAGCTGTAAGGCAACTGGCGGCATTAGGAGCCCTCCCCCCCACTGCTCTGTCTGTAATAGATAAAGGCACCCATAAGCTATCTGCAGGACAAAAAGACTGTCCTACATAAAAGTGACCGCTCCGAACCCAATGTAAAGATAGCATTTCCAGGAATGCAAACCACCAGAAAAACTCTGCAGACACTGAACACGCAGGGAATGCCAGGAGACTGGGTTGGAGATTGAGTGGAGCTTTAATCTTACCTGGGGTTTAACTTTCCTCCATTACTCGGGTTGTTTCCTATTCTGATCTCTGATCCAAAAATCCGATCTCTGCAGCATTCCAAGACCCGGTTAGTAATGGCTATGGATATGATCCTGTACTGGGCTTTGAGGTCCACCATCCACCACGGATCCAATTCCTTCTTCGTGTAAGAACATTGTGACCTTAAATAATTTGCGGCCAAAGATCCGTCATTGGCGTTCCGAGCGCTTCCAAAATAAGAATAAGTAGAGGACTGAGTGGCGATCCCCTGCAGGGCGAGGTTAGGAGCTGCAAGACAAGACGGGGCCACGAAATTGTATCAAATATCAGAGGAAGAAGAAGATGAAGAAGAAGAAGAGATACAATGTGACCGACGACCACAACATAAACATTATCTCCTCACCTGGTTGAACTAAACCCTCAGGACTCGCACCTGCCAAGAAGAACATGAAATAAAAATGTGGGGCATTTATCAAATTAGATACATCATTTTTGGCTTAAAACGTGGTTTGTCTTTTATCTATCTATACATCTACCTATCTAATCTCATCTATCTACCTATCTATCTATCTAATCTTATCTATCTATCTCACATCTATTATCTACAGTGCCTTGCAAAAGTATTCACCCCCCTTGACTTTTTCCTATTTTGTTACATTACAGCCTTAAGTTCAATGTTTTGTTAATCTGAATGTTATGTGATGGATCAGAACACAATAGTCTAAGTTGATGAAGTGAAATGAGAAAAATATATGAATAAAACTATTGTTTAGAAATAGAAAACAGTAATTTGGCATGTGCGTATGTATTCACCCCCTTTGTTAGGAAGCCCATAAAAAGCTCTGGTGCAACCAATTACCTTCAGAAGTCACATAATTAGTGAAATGATGTCACCTGTGTGCAATCTAAGTGTGACATGATCTGTCATTACATATACACACCTTTTTTGAAAGGCCCCAGAGGCTTCAAGACCTAAGCAAGAGGCATCACTAACCAAACACTGCCATGAAGACCGAGGAACTCTCCAAACAAGTAAGGGACAATGTTGTTGAGAAGTACAAGTCAGGGTTAGGTTATAAAAAAATATCCCAATCTTTGATGATCCCCAGGAGCACCATCAAATCTATCATAACCAAATGGAAAGAACATGGCACAACAGCAATCCTGCCAAGAGCCGGCCGCCAACCAAAACTGACGGACCGGACAAGGAGGGCATTAATCAGAGAGGCAGCACAGAGACCTCAGGTGACCCTGGAGGAACTGCAAAGTTCCACAGCAGAGACTGGAGGATCTGTACATAGGATGACAATAAGCCGTACGCTCCATAGAGTTGGGCTTTATGGCAGAGCGGCCAGAAGAAAGCCATTACTTTCAGCTAAAAGTAATGATCTATCTATCTATCCCCTTTCTTTCCTGTAACTCACCACCTCCATGGTATGATCCCCAGATGCTGAGGAGCACAATGATGGCACATGCCGGAGCTCTGGTCATGGTGTGGACCAGAGAAGTTTCCGCAGGAAGCTTCCACCTTCTCGACTGGTTCTTCTTCTTTATATGTTGCAGAGAGACCGTGAAAAGCTCAAAGTAACATAGTAACATAGTAACATAAATCTGTCGAAATATTGATTTGCTGTTTCACAAACATCACCTTTGGCAGAAGCCGCAGGGGGTTGACCGCAGGTCCTGTTATGCTGGAGTCACCTCATTATGGATATTTTGTTAGGTCTATTCACACACGGCTGATGCTTGTAGAAATCCATGTGGTGCGGAGACAGCCCCAGTCAAGTGAATGGAAGTGATTGTCAGATCTGCTACATGTGAATATGCCCTAAGGTTTATCCTCAGTGTGTCCAGACCCGAACAAGTGCCTCCCACACAGATTTCTGGGAAACCCCTCCATATGTGATGGGCCAGAGAGCGTCCGAACCCCCGAGACGAGCAGAAACCCATGGGAATGTGTCCTCCATGACGGTGCTATGCACACAGTTCTCAGTGCACCCAGCTGTCCACGGTGTAAGGGTAGTGTGTCCGGCGGTATACCTGCTGCAATGTGTTGTGATCTTATAGTGTGGACCAATCTAGATTCCCCTCCAAGAATGAGTGGAGTAGAGAAAGGAAGAAAAAGGGGCGCACAATAGGATAGTATGTTCAAACAATAGAATAATATAGTGAGAAATATCCAGGCTCCCCTTGTGAGGTTGTGCTAATATAGGCTCAACTCTACTGTAGACTTAGTGAAGATAAGACCTTTGTACCGGGACTGCAGCCTCAGACTGTGTATTCTTTTGGATGGGATGTCCAGTCCCCCAAACGGTATTTGCAGTAGAAAAAGAGGGGTTCTGATTCGGCGCAAAATCACCAGTGAAGACGGTCTTAATGGATGAATTCTTCTTATTTAATAGAAACAACGCGTTTTGGGGATTAAAATTTCCCCTTCATCAGGTTTCACAAAAAGACAATAAATGTAGTACATACAGTACAGACCAAAAGTTTGGACACACCTTCTCATTCAAAGAGTTTTCTTTATTTTCATGACTATGAAGGCATCAAAACTATGAATTAACACATGTGGAATTATATACATAACAAACAAGTGTGAAACAACTGAAAATATGTCATATTCTAGGTTCTTCAAAGTAGCCACCTTTTGCTTTGATTACTGCTTTGCACACTCTTGGCATTCTCTTGATGAGCTTCAAGAGGTAGTCCCCTGAAATGGTCTTCCAACAGTCTTGAAGGAGTTCCCAGAGATGCTTAGCACTTGTTGGCCCTTTTGCCTTCACTCTGCGGTCCAGCTCACCCCAAACCATCTCGATTGGGTTCAGGTCCGGTGACTGTGGAGGCCAGGTCATCTGGCGCAGCACCCCATCACTCTCCTTCATGGTCAAATAGCCCTTACTTTCAAAGTTTTCCCAATTTTTCGGCTGACTGACTGACCTTCATTTCTTAAAGTAATGATGGCCACTCGTTTTTCTTTACTTAGCTGCTTTTTTGTTGCCATAATACAAATTCTAACAGTCTATTCAGTAGGACTATCAGCTGTGCATCCACCTGACTTCTCCTCAACGCCACTGATGGTCCCAACCCCATTTATAAGGCAAGAAATCCCACTTATTAAACCTGACAGGGCACACCTGTGAAGTGAAAACCATTTCAGGGGACTACCTCTTGGAGCTCATCAAGAGAATGCCAAGAGTGTGCAAAGCAGTAATCAAAGCAAAAGGTGGCTACTTTGAAGAACCTAGAATATGACATAGTTTCAGTTGTTTCACACTTGTTTGTTATGTATATAATTCCACATGTGTTAATTCATAGTTTTGATGCCTTCATAGTCATGAAAATAAAGAAAACTCTTTGAATGAGAAGGTGTGTCCAAACTTTTGGTCTGTACTGCACATATTCTGTATATGTGTATATATTGTAAGGGATCGCCTCTTATTCGGGGTCATTCTCACAATGATCTTCATAACCACTGGGTTTCAGGTCCAAACAGTGCAATTTATTTTACACTCGCACCCCACCAGCATTTTTTAAATTTTTTTCACATTTTTTGCGGTCTGGGCATGCGCAGACCGCAATGCCGGGATGCATTTTGACGAAAAATCGGGACCGGATCCGGCATTAATGCATTTCAATGGGAAAAAATTTCGGCATTTCACCAAGTGTTCCGGAATTTTGGACGGAGATAAAACCGCAGCATGCTGCGGTATTATCTCCGTCCTTTAAAGGCAAAAAGACTGAACTGAAGACATCCTGATGCATTCTAAATGGATCGCTCTCCATTCAGAATGCATTAGGATAAAACTGATCAGTTCTTTTCTGGTATTGAGCCCCTAGGACGGAACTCAATGCTGGAAAAGAATAACGCTAGTGTGAAAGTAGCCTTAGCTGTATAAACATAAGCTATATTAGCAACCTAGGACAGGTCTTAGCTGGCCAGCTACAGGGATTACAGTACTTTTTCTCAAATTGGGCAAGGATTACGTCAGACTCCTGGATAGAATCTTGTACCCAGGTCACTCCCTCAGGTTAAAGAAGTTGACCCCCAAGGCAAAATGGTCAACCCTTCACAAAGCCTCAAATGGTGGTTGTTTCAGGACTTCACAGGAAAATCTT
This sequence comes from Bufo bufo, assembly GCF_905171765.1. Lineage (NCBI taxonomy): Eukaryota > Metazoa > Chordata > Amphibia > Anura > Bufonidae > Bufo > Bufo bufo. The sequence goes on along the minus strand of NC_053397.1, from coordinate 6,150,130 downwards.
GACCTCTTTACCAGGAAATTTCTGGGGTCTTTTCAAGAGTGTATGCCGTGCCAAAGCCACAGGTAAGATGGAGGTTAGATCTGATGTGTCTAAACAAATACCTTCTCGGAACAATTTCGTGATGTAACATTCACCAGCAAGATGATTTTATAGCCAAGATCGCATATATACTGATATGCACGTTACTCCCAACCCATTGCAAGTTCTCAGGTTGGCCATCACTCACCAGGATAGCTCATCTTCAATTCACTGGCCTTTGGTTTCATCACCTGGTGTTTTTACTAAGTGGTGGCACTAACTCCAGTTAGGCTTCCAGTTAGACTCCAGAAACTGGTTGCTTAAGCTCTCATCCAGAAATCAAGGTGGATGTGAGTTCTAAGGTCCCATCACCAAGTGCCAGTGGAGTAACTAGAAATAACTGGGCCACACAGCAAATATTTGAACAGGGCTCCCCAGCATCTTCTGTGCAAGCCCCCCTTCCTCCCGTGCATCCGCCGCTCCTGTCGCTAGTCAAGATCGCTATCAGATCAGGCCAGGCAGCTGCTCTTTCTACAAATATATATTTTTCTGACCTCTTAGATAGAAGCCATAACATGGGCATTAGTGTACATTGCAAACCAGCATTGTTCCAGGAAGAGACCAATGTTTATCAAGTCTGGTTTGTCTTGTGGTGACCAAGCCAGAAACTCGGGAAGACCTGTATTGATGGCTTCGTCCAAGAAATACTGAACAAAGTAGATTTTTTCTGACCATTCCGATAAGTCTGGTCGGGAAGTACACTTCCACATTCTTTGAGTTCAGGGGAGGCGATCTCCTCAATAGATGTATCTGTGATCCAATAGACTTGGGAGCACTATATCTAGCTCTTCATTTAGGGGAGGTTCAAGAATCAGTCAGTGGGGGAGCAAACAGATAGTATCTCCACATGTGCTATATCACCAATTGGCACAGGATTTGCTCTGATCCACGGTACAGTCAATGCAGTCAAATTTAGACTTAAACCGTAGACAGCCATCCACATTCAAGGTATTCTGAATAATCAGACGGATCTGTAAGTAGGTCACAGTTGAAGTCTCAGCGACTGTATTTTTAACAGATTGTGTGCAGATGGGGTACCCCCATTTAGATGCTAAGGGGAAAGCCTCCTATACAAAGTTCAAGAAGTTCTGCTCCCTGAATCCAGCAGGTCCACCAGAAAAAATTGTTGGCCTGTCTCTCAGTTGGGAGGGAATTTTTCATCCAAATTTTCCTCCATTTCCTCTACAAGAGTCTCAGCCATAGTGCTCATCTGGCCAAGAGGGCATGATCCCTCACTGGCTACAACTTTCCAGAGGACATTATTGGAGATGCAGTCCAGACGAACCTTCTTGTTCAAGCAGGCCTACAGAATCCACCATAGATGGAATCTGACTGTTTAGGACTGGAGAAGGGCTTGTAAGATGTGGTGGAGGAAACTTTGCAGAAGCCTGATCAGTCTGAAGTCTTACTTTTTTTTTACAGGAAGGTTTCCAGTTTGGGTTAAAATCCAACACTGTAAGAGCGCATTTCACGACCCCCACTGCTTGCATAGATGGAGCTTTCATGCATTCATGCATTTTTTTTTTACGTTCTTAATTTAATCGGTTAAGCCTCCTATTCCAGCCTGGGATCAGGCTGTTCTCCTCAAGACCCTGGTTGAATCTCTATTTCAGCCTCTTACAGAAGCACCAGTAAGACTTGTATCTTGGAAGGTTTTATTTCTGGTGGCAAGTGCATCAGCCAAGAAGGTGTCAGACTTTGCAAGGGCCATATCTGTAAGTACATCAAAAAGACTCGATTTTAAGGTTGATGCCCTATATCCTACCAAAGCTCTCATCTGACATGAATGTAAGTTAAGAAATTCATCTATCAGAATCCTCAATCTGATGAACAAGACAAGCTTCATCTACTGGTTATTGGAGAACCAGGGTCCTTCAGGTCAGCTGACCAGCAGTATAATAACCAGCAAGCCTACACTGCTTGGATTAAGAATACTATTAAATTCTGCTTCTAAATTCTGAGTACTCCAGTTACCAGGTGGAGTTACAGCACACTCCACTCCGTCCACTTAATTGCTTGGACAGAGGAGAGAAAAAAATAAGCATTGGATCAACTCTGCAGGGCCTCTACATGGTCTTCTCCATGCATCTTTACAAAACAATATAAGTTGGATGCATCTGGTGCTTGCAATTCTGTCTTTGACAGACAAGTAATTATTAAGGCTGCGATTTTGACCGCCCTTGTTTAATACAGCTTTTCAGATCCCTTTGTGTTGTGCTGCCTGAAGGACGATAAGGAAAGTCTAAATTTGCTTACCGAAACTTATCTTTCCTTGAGTCCAAAGGCAGCACAAATATCCCTCCCTTAAGAAATACACTGCTTGGAAAAAACACATCTACCTAGTGGGTGTGCACTGCTTTATAGGGGAGTTAGTTAGTCTGATTTACTAATAATTTAACTTCTGTCCTAGACGGGAGGAGCAAGACATTAACCCTTTGTGTTGTGCTGCCTTTGGAATCAAGGAAAGATAAATTTTGCTAAGCAAATTTAGACTATCCCCTTTCTTTCCTGTAACTCACCACCTCCATGATATGATCCCCGGATGCTGAGGAGCACAATGATGGCACATGCCAGAGCTCTGGTCATGGTGTGGAGCAGAGAAGTTTCCGCAGGAAGCTTCCACCCTTTCGACTGGTTCTTCTTCTTTATATGTTGCAGAGAGACCGTGAAAAGGTCAAAGTAACATAAATCAGTCGAAATATTCATTTGCTGTGTCACAAACATCACCTTCGGCAGAAGCCGCAGGGGAGCTGACCGCAGGTCCTGATATGCTGGAGTCACCTCATTATGGATATTTTGTTAGGTCTATTCACACATGGCTGATGCTTGTAGAAATCCATGTGGTGCGGAGACAGCCCCAGTCAAGTGAATGGAAGTGATTGTCAGATCTGCTACATGTGAATATGCCCCAAGGTTTATTCTTAGTGTCTGCAGACCCGAACAAGTGCCTCCCACACAGATTTCTGGGAAACCCCTCCATACGTGATGACGCTGGGCTAGAGAGCGTCCGAACCCCAGAGACGAGCAGAAACCCATGGAAATGTGTCCTCCATGATAGTGCTATGCACACAGTTCTCAGTGCACCCAGCTGTCCACACAAGTCTTTAGGTTCACGGTGTAAAGGTAGTGTGTCTGGCGGTATACCTGCTGCAATGTGTTGTGAAGCCACTAAGTACAATGCACCTGCGTTTACATGAGAAAAAAAATCTGGCTTCTTGCACAATCTTGGGGGGTCATGTCCTGCCTGCACCCACCAGGAAACAAGTCTGAACAGGGACTTCATATGCAGTATTACAGAATAGCTCTGTATAGGTCATCAGATTGTTAAATAATATGTGATATAATATTAATTGGTATTTAATATAAAGGATTTATTACACTACACACTGACACCATCTATAGTAATACACTTGGCAATGGGAGGTCCGTATGAGGACGTCAAGACCTATATTTGAAGTCTCCATATATGACAATGTACATTAGTAAGACACGCCTGTATCTATGGTATAAATGACGGACAGAGACGGTCGTCTTCTTACTCTCACTGTGTTGGGGGTTGTTTGCTGCTGAACATGATTGAAGACACACATGGAGCCTGAGAAGGAATTACTCCCCTTCAGAAAGGATACTTTAAGGACATTCATATTCATGCATGGACAATAGACTAGAACTTTTCCTAAACTATTTTTGTAAGTAATCAACTTTTATGAAGACCTAAAATAAATCACATTATTAATTTTTTATATAACTATTGTTGAATCCTGGTGAACAAGTCCTTCTGGTGTTCTTTACTCCAAATAACACATACACTATATTTGGAGAGGATTAACAAATCAGTTTGATATTTTTCATAAATATTTATTTTACATTTGGCGAGATATTACAATTGGCGAGCTACCATACCGCTATATAAAGCTTGAAGAGGGGGAAGAGTGAACTCAAAAAGAATTTTCAAGCTTTAATAAGTCATAGAATCTACTCTTCTAAAGGAGGTCAACAAGTGCCAGACATACCAAGACATGCTGATGAACGAAGCCCAGCCTCGAATCTACTAAGGTTGTGAGTATGGAAATAATACATTCTATTGCTGATAAGAGTAGCTTACAATTTAAGTGTATGCCTAGTGAACAGTTAGATCTGCAGATGATATAGTTTAGTTTATATGCAGAATGTGAACAGGAAAACGAGAAGATAGACTTTTATCCGTATTTTAGTCAGTAAAGAGAAAGAGAAAATAAGGAATATTGTCCATATGGTGAAGGTATTTTTTATTAGTGTCAGATAGATCCATATATAATTGTACCAGTGCAGTTCCAACCACAGATGCTGTGATCTGTAAAGATGCATCAACCGAGGGTGGAATTGGCAATAAAGTAGAGGAAAGTAAGAATAATGATGATTTGAGAAATCAGCAGGATGAGATGAAACACATATGTATGATCTCTGCTGAAGGTGACCGTAACCTTATAGATGAAGAAGGGTCAGTACAACTAGAGAAAACATTGCAGATCTCTGCTGAAAGTGACTTTGTGTCAGTAGACAATGACAAATCTATACACCAGCAGACATTGCATATTAAAGAGGCCAGCTTATAATTAAAATTGCAGAAGCAGTTAATGAAAATATGCAATGAAATCCCCACATATTATGCAAACCTCCATGTGTGCAGGAATTCTGAGATTTTTGAGAGCCATACAGACAGATTTGAATTATCAAATGAACAAAGGAATCGATTATTTAGATTGTGGCTTCCTGTGAATTTTTCTAAGAATCTAGCAATGAAACAGGTTGATAATGATTCAAACTTGTGGATTTTTCATAATGATGTTCAAAGAATAAAAGAGCTGATTTGGTGCACTAGAAGGGACAGCATGTCCACATATGAAAATCTAAAGGAATAAAAAATTGGCAGAAAGGAATCCACATTTGGGTTTATGTCCATGTTTGAACGGACATACAAAGTGGTTATTGAGAATGCCAAACTTTCACATATCATTCACATGTTTGTTAGAAAGTTTACATTTTTAAATCCTTCTATATTTGTGTTGTCATCAGAGAAAAAAAAACATTATTTCAGGCTGAAAAGTTTCTGGACATTATGAGGAAGCACATGAAACAGAACATGCCTCCATCACATATCAGAAGTATACAGTCGTGGCCAAAAGTTTTGAGAATGACACAAATATTAGTTTTCACAAAGTTTGCTGCTAAACTGCTTTTAGATCTTTGTTTCAGTTGTTTCTGTGATGTAGTGAAATATAATTACACGCACTTCATACGTTTCAAAGGCTTTTATCGACAATTACATGACATTGATGCAAAGAGTCAGTATTTGCAGTGTTGGCCCTTCTTTTTCAGGACCTCTGCAATCCGACTGGGCATGCTCTCAATCAACTTCTGGGCCAATTCCTGACTGATAGCAACCCATTCTTTCATAATCACTTCTTGGAGTTTGTCAGAATTAGTGGGTTTTTGTTTGTCCATCCGCCTCTTGAGGATTGACCACAAGTTCTCAATGGGATTAAGATCTGAGGAGTTTCCAGGCCATGGACCCAAAATGTCAACGTTTTGGTCCCCGAGCCACTTAGTTATCACTTTTGCCTTATGGCACGGTGCTCCATCGTGCTGGAAAATGCATTGTTATTCACCAAACTGTTGTTGGATTGTTGGAAGAAGTTGCTGTTGGAGGGTGTTTTGGTACCATTCTTTATTCATGGCTGTGTTTTTGGGCAAAATTGTGAGTGAGCCCACTCCCTTGGATGAGAAGCAACCCCACAGATGAATGGTCTCAGGATGCTTTACTGTTGGCATGACACAGGACTGATGGTAGCGCTCACCTTTTCTTCTCCGGACAAGCCTTTTTCCAGATGCCCCAAACAATCGGAAAGAGGCTTCATCGGAGAATATGACTTTGCCCCAGTCCTCAGCAGTCCATTCACCATACTTTCTGCAGAAGATCAATCTGTCCCTGATGTTTTTTTGGGAGAGAAGTGGCTTCTTTGCTGGCCTTCTTGACACCAGGCCATCTTCCAAAAGTCTTCGCCTCACTGTGCGTGCAGATGCGCTCACACCTGCCTGCTGCCATTCCTGAGCAAGCTCTGCACTGGTGGCACTCCGATCCCGCAGCTGAATCCTCTTTAGGAGACGATCCTGGCGCTTGCTGGACTTTCTTGGACGCCCTGAAGCCTTCTTAAGAAGAATTGAACCTCTTTCCTTGAAGTTCTTGATGATCCTATAAATTGTTGATTGAGGTGCAATCTTAGTAGCCACAATATCCTTTCCTGTGAAGCTATTTTTATGCAACGCAATGATGGCTGCACGCGTTTCTTTGCAGGTCACCATGGTTAACAATGGAAGAACAATGATTTCAAGCATCACCCTCCTTTTAACATGACAAGTCTGCCATTTTAACCCAATCAGCCTGACTTAATGATCTCCAGCCTTGTGCTCGTCAACATTCTCACCTGAGTTAACAAGACGATTACTGAAATGATCTCAGCAGGTCCTTTAATGACAGCAATGAAATGCAGTGGAAAGGTTTTTTTGGGATTAAGTTCATTTTCATGGCAAAGAAGGACTATGCAATTCATCTGATCACTCTTGATAACATTCCGGAGTATATGCAAATTGCTATTATAAAAACTTAAGCAGCAACTTTTCCAATTTCCAATATTTATCTAATTCTCAAAACTTTTGGCCACGACTGTAGATAGAACAGCGGTAGATGTAAAAATAGACAGAATCCGGCCTAAGAAGACTCAAATTTCATATACATTTAAAAGAAGCAAATATACTCTTTATGAGGACTGTAGAAAGTTACATGTAATGTTTAGACTTTATCATATGACAAACTCAGTCACAGACACAAATCCACAGACACCAATTGTCACTGAACATAACTCTCAGTGTCAGCCATCTACAAATAGACCGACTCCAGAGCAGGATCTACAGAGGGAACAAGGTCAGATTTCTGAGGTAGATATAAGTTTATAGACCAAGGGTAAAGATATTCAGAACCAGATGGGTTTTAAATGTGATTGTCCTGTCATTATTGATAAAAAATTTAAGAAAATGCAGTCAATGGATTTCTTAAATGAAATCAGTCACATTGAGCAGGATATTCCGAGGATCTTATCAACAGAGAAGTTATAAGAAGAGGGTTAAAGAGGACCTTTCACTTGTAAAAACAATGTGAACTAAGTATGCCGACATGTAGAGCGGCGCCCAGGGATCTCACTGCACTTACTATTATCCCCGGGCGCCGCTCTGTTCTCCCGTTATGCCCTCTGGTACCTTTACTCTGTAAGTTATAGTAGGCGGTGTCTTCCCTTGTCCTGTGGGCGTCTTCTTCTCCTAGGCTGCAGCGCTGGCCAATCGCAGCGCACAGCTCACAGCCTGGGAGAAAAAAAACTCCCAGGCTGTGAGCTGTGCGCTGCGATTGGCCAGCGCTGCAGCCTAGGAGAAGGAGACGCCCACAGGACAAGTGCAGACACCGCCTACTATAACTTACAGAGTAAAGGTACCAGAGGGCATAACGGGAGAACAGAGCGGCGCCCGGGGATAATAGTAAGTGCAGTGAGATCCCCGGGCGCCGCTTTACATGTCGGCATACTTAGTTCACATAGTTTTTACAAGTGAAAGGTCCTCTTTAAGTATTGGCTAGAAATAAGTCTATTGAGGACAGACATATAGGTAATGGTTTTGGCCTGGATAAGGATAAGATTTTGTTTTTCCATTAAAGTTAGCTAAATAAAAGTTCTGATTAATTATAAGACAATGTATGACATTATTATATGGTATACATAAGTATATACAGAGGAATGTGATACTTATTGTAAGATCAGCACATTGTAGGATAAACCATGTATTTACAATATGGCTCCATCCTCTCTTTTCTATTTTTGTACAAGGACACGTAGAGGTTGGGTCCATATATATGTTAAGGGCAACAAGAAATAAAATTGATAAAATTTAATTATATAGTATAGAAGACAGAAGCTATTTATAGAAGTAGCAGGATCCTCTATATACTGCAGGAGGTCAGAGAATAGAAGAATAAGATTTTTGTATATTCTTTATACAGATAATATTGCTGGGAAATATGTTGAGAAGCAGCATTTGACCGAAAGAAAAATCTTCCTTCCATAGCTATTTTCTCCACATTACTAAATAACTTTCATAATTACATGGAATATCTAGTAATCAAACTGTTAATCTATGTAACAGAATAACACTAAAAGTAAAGAGAAAACTTACATTGTGCATGAAGCATGGTTCTTGTGTTTAGCCATGGTGAGAAAGCATGTGGTCAGTTGATGGACAGGAACACATGATGACATTTGTGTTGTCTAAGAATAGGTTAATGGTATGTCTATGTTTATGCAAAGGTCTAATTCTAGAAATTCAAAGATCTGAAGTTTATGCAACATACTAAATTGATTGTTTATGTGTGGTCCACGGATGAAGTATTTCAGGTTTATAACTGAAATTTATTTTATAATCCGCATTACAAAATATACATACGTATGGGTTAAATTATATAATTTTATTAATTGAAGTTAATTGGCTATATGAGCGTGTGATGATGTAAGAGAGATGTGAGCAGCTGCTGTGTTATGTGAGTATGTATGAATGCTATTCTATGACCAAGCATACACTATTTGAGTTAGAAATGAACAAACAATTAGTAGTTACAAGAGGTCATATTACTTATAATAATGTCAGATATATTGTAGGATTATACAACATATTTATTATTTGTGTTAACAATTATATATCTAACATTTATACTGGAAATGAGATAAAGGTAATTTGTCTAAATTGTGTTAAGAATATGGATAATATTGCGGCCTTATAATAGTAAAGTGCCACACATGTACAAGAAGACACTTGATCCTAGTGTTATAGGTTAAAGGTTCTATAACATTATAGATTATATAAAGTTTAATATTTGATGATCCAGTATATAGAATCATAAAGATTCACATGTAGATTTTTAAATTTAATTTTCAAATGTTTCATGGTAATAATTTATGGGATTTACTTTCTATAAGGTTTGTTTTTTGATTTTTTTTCAAAATAGTTTTTTTTATTTATAGTGATGATTTATTATTGATACTACACACACATGCACAACTATATATACAGGAAGCTATTATATATTATATGCTAGTAATATATTGGTCTTAATATGAATGAATAATATATATATACACTCACCTAAAGAATTATTAGGAACACCTGTTCTATTTCTCATTAATGCAATTATCTAGTCAACCAATCACATGGCAGTTGCTTCGATGCATTTAGGGGGGTGCTCCTGGTCAAGACAATCTCCTGAACTCCAAACTGAATGTCAGAATGGGAAAGAAAGGTGATTTAAGCAATTTTGAGCGTGGCATGGTTGTTGGTGCCACACGGGCCGGTCTGAGTATTTCACAATCTGCTCAGTTACTGGGATTTTCACGCACAACCATTTCTAGGGTTTACAAAGAATGGTGTGAAAAGGGAAAAACATCCAGTATGCGGCCGTCCTGTGGGAGAAAATGCCTCGTGGATGCTAGAGGTCAGAGGAGAATGGGCCGACTGATTCAAGCTGATAGAAGAGCAACGTTGGCTGAAATAACCACTCGTTACAACCGAGGTCTGCAGCAAAGCATTTGTGAAGCCACAACACGCACAACCTTGAGGCGGATGGGCTACAACAGCAGAAGACCCCACTGGCTACCACTCATCTCCACTACAAATAGGAAAAAGAGGCTACAATTTGCACGAGCTCACCAAAATTGGACTGTTGAAGACTGGAAAAATGTTGCCTGGTCTGATGAGTCTCAATTTCTGTTGAGACATTCAAATGGTAGAGTCCGAATTTGGCGTAAACAGAATGAGAACATGTATCCATCCTCTGATGGCTACTTCCAGCAGGATAATGCACCATGTCACAAAGCTCCAATCATTTCACATTGGTTTCTTGAACATGATAATGAGTTCACTGCACTAAAATGGCCCCACAGTCACCAGATCTCAACCCAATAGAGCATCTTTGGGATGTGGTGGAACGGGAGCTTCGTGCCCTGGATGTGCATCCCTCAAATCTCCATCAACTGCAAGATGCTATCCTATCAATATGGGCCAACATTTCTAAAGAATGCTATCAGCACCTTGTGGAATCAATGCCACGTAGAATTAAGGCAGTTCTGAAGGCAAAAGGGGGTCCAACACCGTATTAGTATGGGGGCACTAATAATTCTTTAGGTGAGTGTATATAGTCCTGATCAAAAGTTTAAGACCACTTGAAAAATGGCAAAAAAATCCTATTTACCATGGCTGGATCTTAACAAGGTTCCAAGTAGAGCTTCAACATGCAACAAGAAGAAATGGGAGTGAGACAAAACATTTTTTGAGCATTCAATTTAATGAAAACAACGAATAAACTGAAACAGGCTGTTTTTCAGCTGATCAAAAGTTTAGGACCACACCTCCAAAAAAAAACTAAACCCCCCCAAAACAGAAATCCAACTTCCAAACATGAACTCAGTAATGAGTAGCTCCGCCGTTATTATTTATCACTTCAAAAATTTGTTTCGGCATGCTTGATGCAAGCGTTTCCATGAGGTGAGTGGGAACATTTCTCCAAGTGGTGAAGACGGCCGCACGAAGGCCATCTACTGTCTGGAACTGTAAACTTCCCTTGCCATCCATCCCCAAAGGTTCTCAATTGGATTTAGATCAGGGGAACACGCAGGATGGGCCAAAAGAGTGATGTTATTCTCCTGGAAGAAGTCCCTTGTCCTGCGGGCATTGTGTACTGTAGCGTTGTCCTGTTGAAAAACCCAGTCGTTACCACAAAGACGAGAGCCCTCAGTCATGAGGAATGCTCTCTGCCACATCTGGACATCGCCAGCGGCCGTTTGACGCCCCTGCACTTCCTGAAGCTCCATTGTTCCACAGAAGGAAAAAGCACCCCAGACCTTTATGGCGCCCCCTCAACTGTGGCGCGTAGAAAACATCTCAGGTGGGATCTGCTTGTCATGCCAGTAACGTTGGAAACCATCAGGACCATCAAGGTAAAAAAAATTCTCAGAGAATAAAACTTTCTTCCACCTTTGAATGTCCCATGTTTGGTGCTCTCTCTTTCAAAGTCCAAACGAGCAGTTCTGTGGCGTTCAAGGAGACGAAGTCTTTGAAGAAGTTTTTTGTTTTTGGAGCCCTTCAGTCTCAGATGCCGTCTGATGGTTATGGGGCTGCAGTCAGCACCAGTAAGGGCCTTAATTTGGGTCGAGGATCGTCCAGTGTCTTGACGGACAGCCAATTGGATCCTCCGGCTCAGTGCTGATGAAATTGTTTTGGGTCTTCCACTTGACTTTTTTGTTCCATAACCCTCAGGATCATTTAAGAAATTCCAAATGACTGTCTTCCTGCGTCCCACCTCAGCAGCGATGGCGGCTGTGAGAGACCCTGCTTATGCAGTTCAACAACCCGACCACGTTCGAAAAGGGAGAGTTTTTTTGCCTTTGCCATCACAACGTGTGACTACCTGACAGAAAATGACAATGAATCCACATCTTTGCACAGATTTGGCCTTTTAAAGGCATGTGGTCCTAAAATTTGGATCAGCTGAAAAACAGCCTGTTTCAGTTTAATCGTTATTTTTAATTAATTGAATGCTCAAAAAATGTTTTGTCTCACTCCCATTTCTTCTTGTTGCTGTCACAGCCAGTTCTGTGAGAAGTTCTGGCAGACATTCTTCTCTACCTCTTGTATGACGTTCTTTGTTTTGGTTTCACTTTGTCATCTCCTTTCCTTCTCCCAGGTGTCACTTATTTAGACATAATCATCTTCCTTTATATTCCCTCCCATACTGCCTCACTTTCTGGTTTATACTAGTTCCTGGATGAAGTGTTCACTGCTGGAGGCTGCTGCTGTTTGCTCAGATAAGTCTTTTCCTTTATTGTGTTTCCTTGCTGGCTTGATTCTAGGTGACCCTGACTCCGTCCGTATTAAGTGCAGGAAGCCGGTGGTCGTGTCCCCTCACTATTATAGGGTTTTCAGGTGTCACACAGTCTTAGGTACGTGGGCATGCAATCGTCTACCATTGAGATCCTTGCATGTGCATAGCAGTCAGAGAGAGCTCTTAGGGTTTTAAAGGTCTCACCTATATGCTCCTTAGTTTGGGATCAAGCCAGTCGGTCGTTTATTTATAAGTTTCAGCTATCTGCAACTTCACCCATGACAGTTGCATGTTGAAGCTCTACTTGGAACCTTGTTAAGATCAAACAATATAAAATATGGTTTTTGCCATTTTTCAAGTGGTCTTAAACTTTTGATCAGGACTGTATATATATATATTTACTCAAACTGAACATTTGTAAGGTTTTCAAGATTCTTAGATTACTTTATGGTAAAGCACTCATGTTTTGTTTATACAGGAGTGATGTCCACAGGTGGTCAATGCAGACTTATGTCTCCCAAGATTTATACAGTTATATTTTAACCACCTCAGCCCCCAGTGCTTAAACACCCTGAAAGACCAGGCCACTTTTTACACTTCTGACCTAGACTACTTTCACAGTTTATTGCTCGGTCATGCAACTTACCACCCAAATGAATTTTGCCTCCTTTTCTTCTCACTAATAGAGCTTTCATTTGGTGGTATTTCCTTGCTGCTGACATTTTTACTTTTTTTGTTATTAATCGAAATTTAACGATTTTTTTGCAAAAAAATGACATTTTTCACTTTCAGTTGTAAAATTTTGCAAAAAAAACAAGATCCATATAGAAATTTTGCTCTAAATTTATTGTTCTACATGTCTTTGATAAAAAAAAAAATGTTTGGGTAAAAAAAAAAATGGTTTGGGTAAAAGTTATAGCGTTTACAAACTATGGTACAAAAATGTGAATTTCCGCTTTTTGAAGCAGCTCTGACTTTCTGAGCACCTGTCATGTTTCCTGAGGTTCTACAATGGCCAGACAGTACAAATACCCCACAAATGACCCCATTTCGGAAAGTACACACCCTAAGGTATTCGCTGATGGGCATAGTGAGTTCATAGAACTTTTTATTTTTTGTCACAAGTTAGCGGAAAATGATGATTTTTTTTTTTTTTTTCTTACAAAGTCTCATATTCCACTAACTTGTGACAAAAAATAAAAAGTTCTATGAACTCACTATGCCTATCAGCGAATACCTTGGGGTCTCTTCTTTCCAAAATGGGGTCACTTGTGGGGTAGTTATACTGCCCTGGCATTCTAGGGGCCCAAATGTGTGGTAAGGAGTTTGAAATCAAATTCTGTAAAAAATGACGAGTGAAATCCGAAAGGTGCTCTTTGGAATATGGGCCCCTTTGCCCACCTAGGCTGCAAAAAAGTGTCACACATCTGGTATCTCCGTATTCAGTAGAAGTTGGGGAATGTGTTTTGGGGTGTCTTTTTACATATACCCATGCTGGGTGAGAGAAATATCTTGGCAAAAGACAACTTTTCCCATTTTTTTATACAAAGTTGGCATTTGACCAAGATATTTATCTCACCCAGCATGGGTATATGTAAAAAGACACCCCAAAACACATTCCCCAACTTCTACTGAATACGGAGATACCAGATGTGTGACACTTTTTTGCAGCCTAGGTGGGCAAAGGGGCCCATATTCCAAAGAGCACCTTTCGGATTTCACTCGTCATTTTTTACAGAATTTGATTTCAAACTCCTTACCACACATTCGGGCCCCTAGAATGCCAGGGCAGTATAACTACCCCACAAGTGACCCCATTTTGGAAAGAAGAGACCCCAAGGTATTCACTGATGGGCATGGCGAGTTCATGGAAGTTTTTATTTTTTGTCACAAGTTAGTGGAATATGAGACTTTGTATGAAAAAAAAAAAAAAAAAAAAAAAATCATCATTTTCCACTAACTTGTGACAAAAAATAAAAAAATCTAGGAACTCGCCATGCCCCTCACGGAATACCTTGGGGTGTCTTCTTTCCAAAATGGGGTCACTTGTGGGGTAGTTATACTGCCCTGGCATTCTAGGGGCCCAAATGTGTGGTAAGGAGTTTGAAATCAAATTCTGTAAAAAATGACGAGTGAAATCCGAAAGGTGCTCTTTGGAATATGGGCCCCTTTGCCCACCTAGGCTGCAAAAAAGTGTCACACATCTGGTATCTCCTTATTCAGTAGAAGTTGGGGAATGTGTTTTTGGGTGTCTTTTTACATATACCCATGCTGGGTGAGATAAATATCTTGGCAAAAGACAACTTTTCCCATTTTTTTATACAAAGTTGGCATTTGACCAAGATATTTATCTCACCCAGCATGGGTATATGTAAAAAGACACCCCAAAACACATTCCCCAACTTCTACTGAATACGGAGATACCAGATGTGTGACACTTTTTTGCAGCCTAGGTGGGCAAAGGGGCCCATATTCCAAAGAGCACCTTTCGGATTTCACTCGTCATTTTTTACAGAATTTGATTTCAAACTCCTTACCACACATTCGGGCCCCTAGAATGCCAGGGCAGTCTAACTACCCCACAAGTGACCCCATTTTGGAAAGAAGAGACCCCAAGGTATTCGCTGATGGGCATAGTGAGTTCATGGAAGTTTTTATTTTTTGTCACAAGTTAGTGGAATATGAGACTTTGTATGTAAAAAAAAAAAAAAAAAAAAAAATCATCATTTTCCACTAACTTGTGACAAAAAATAAAAAATTCTAGGAACTCGCCATGCCCCTCACGGAATACCTTGGGGTGTCTTCTTTACAAAATAGGGTCACTTGTGGGGTAGTTATACTGCCCTGGCATTTTCCAGGGGCCCTAATGTGTGGTAAGTAGGTAAATGACCTGTGAAATCCGAAAGGTGCTCTTTGGAATGTGGGCCCCTTTGCCCACCTAGGCTGCAAAAAAGTGTCACACATCTGGTATCGCCGTACTCGGGAGAAGTTGGGGAATGTGTTTTGGGGTGTCATTTTACATATACCCATGCTGGGTGAGAGAAATATCTTGGCAAAAGACAACTTTTCCAATTTTTTTATACAAAGTTGGCATTTGACCAAGATATTTATCTCACCCAGCATGGGTATATGTAAAATGACACCCCAAAACACATTCACCAACTTCTACTGAGTACGGCGATACCAGATGTGTGACACTTTTTTGCAGCCTAGGTGGGCAAAGGGGCCCAAATTCCTTTTAGGAGGGCATTTTTAGACATTTGGATACCAGACTTCTTCTCACGCTTTGGGGCCCCTAAAATGCCAGGGCAGTATAAATACCCCACATGTGACCCCATTTTGGAAAGAAGACACCCCAAGGTATTCAATGAGGGGCATGGCGAGTTCATAGAAAAAAAAAAATTTTGGCACAAGTTAGCGGAAATTGATTTTTTTAATTTTTTTTCTCACAAAGTCTCCCTTTCCGCTAACTTGGGACAAAAATTTCAATCTTTCATGGACTCAATATGCCCCTCAGCGAATACCTTGGGGTGTCTTCTTTCCAAAATGGTGTTATTTGTGGGGTGTTTGTACTGCCCTGGCATTTGAGGGTCTCCGCAATCATTACATGTATGGCCAGCATTAGGAGTTTCTGCTATTCTCCTTATATTGAGCATACAGGTAATGAGATTTAGCCTCTGGGCTGAAAGAAAAAAATGAACGGCACAGATTTCTTCATTCGCATCGATCAATGTGGATGAAAAAATCTCTGCCAAAAAAAGAAAAAGGAGGGGAAAGGCGCCTGCCAGGACATAGGAGCTCCGCCCAACATCCATGCCCACTTAGCTCGTATGTCCTGGCAAACCAGATTTCTCCATTCACATCAATCGATGTGGATGAATAAATCATTGCCGGGATTTTTTTTTTTATATATACAAAGTGTTTGCCAAAGTATATGAACACCGCCACCTCCTCAGCTCATATGCCTCGGCAAACGTATCTTTTACTGCAGAGGAGAAATCTCGTCTTGCAGCGCCGCATACACCGACTTGCGTGTAATCTGACAGCAGCGCAATGCTTCTGTCCGAATGCACATCAGTGCTGCAGCTGGTCGATCGGTTGGTCCACCTGAAAGGTAAAAAAAAAAAAAAAAAAAAGAAAAAACCAGGCCGCAAAGCAATAACTTTATTAACTTTAGAACAGAACATATTAACTTTTTTTTAACTTTTTTACTTACCGGTAATTTTTTTTTTGTTTAGTTTTTTTTACCTTTATAGAACAAACCTCTCCTTCCCCATGGGACAATGTGCAAAGCGCAAATCGCCCAAAGATGTGGCGAAGTACGTTATGCACTTTATCCCAGGTGAAAGGAGAGGTTTGCAGCAGCTGTGAGTAAAAGGGCCCTAATAGCCCTGTGTGCCTGTCCTGTGAGATGCAATCCCTATGCTAGGTGTACCTGTGTGTGGTACTTCCGGAAACACTCTCCATAGCATAGGGCAGGGTGGTCAGGGCAGTCAGGACAGAAATAGCGGGTGTCACGCCTTATTCCACTCCTGCTACAGACACGACATTTTTTTCGGGGTGGCGGTTGGGTTGAGGTACCAGCAACGACACTGGGGAAATGTCGCTCGTGTAGACGGCTAACTACACTGGTGGATGGGGCCACGGAACCTCCTGGGTAAAGGAGGTTCGCGATGATCTCTTCCTGGAATTTGAGGAAGGATCCTGTTCTCCCAGCCTTACTGTAGAGAACAAAACTATTGTACAGCGCCAATTGAATTAAATATACAGACACCTTCTTATACCAGCGTCTGGTTCTGCGGGAAACTAAATAGGGAGCCAACATCTGGTCATTGAAGTCCACCCCTCCCATGAGCGCATTATAGTCGTGGACTGAGAGGGGCTTTTCAATGACACGGGTTGCCCTTTCAATTTGGATTGTCGTGTCTGCGTGAATGGAGGAGAGCATGTAAACGTCACGCTTGTCTCTCCATTTCACCGCGAGCAGTTCTTCGTTACACAAGGCAGCCCTCTCCCCCCTTGCAAGACGGGTGGTTACAAGCCGTTGGGGGAAGCCCACGCGACTAGTTCGCGCGGTGCCACAGGCGCAAATCCGTTCTAGAAACAAATGCCTAAAGAGGGCCACACTTGTGTAAAAATTGTCCACATAAAGATGGTACCCCCTGCCGAATAAGTGTGACACCAAGTCCCAGACTGTCTTCCCACTGCTCCCCAGGTAGTCAGGGCAACCGACCGGCTCCAGGGTCTGATCTTTTCCCTCATAGATCCGAAATTTGTGGGTATAGCCTGTGGCCCTTTCACAGAGCTTATACAATTTGACCCCATACCGGGCACGCTTGCTTGGGATGTATTGTTTGAAGCCAAGGCGCCCGGTAAAATGTATTAGGGACTCGTCTACGCAGATGTTTTGCTCAGGGGTATACAAATCTGCAAATTTCTGGTTGAAATGGTCTATGAGGGGCCGAATTTTGTGGAGCCGGTCAAAAGCTGGGTGGCCTCTGGGACGGGAGGTGGTGTTGTCGCTAAAATGCAGAAAACGCAGGATGGTCTCAAATCGTGTCCTGGACATAGCAGCAGAGAACATGGGCATGTGATGAATCGGGTTCGTGGACCAATATGATCGCAATTCATGCTTTTTTGTCAGGCCCATGTTGAGGAGAAGGCCCAGAAAAATTTTAAGTTCGGAAACTTGGACTGGTTTCCACCGGAAAGGCTGGGCATAAAAGCTTTCCGGGTTTGCGGTTATAAATTGTGTGGCATACCGATTTGTTTCTGCCACGACTAAGTCCAAGAGCTCCGCAGTCAAGAACAGCTCAAAAAATCCCAGGGCCGAACCGATTTGAGCCGTCTCAACCCGAACTCCAGACTGGGCGGTGAAAGGGGGAACTACAGGTGCGGCTGAAGTTGGTGACTGCCAATCAGGGTTTGCCAGCACCTCAGGGACTCTAGGGGGTCTACGGGCCTGTCTGCGCGGTGGCTGCGACGGGGTAACTACTGCACGTGCCACCGTACCAGCTTCAACTGCCCTTCTGGTGCTCGCTACTTCACCAGGTTGTACGGCAGTGCTGGTACTAGGTCCAGGAAGGGCTGCGTTGCTGGTGTATGCCTCACCACGTGATCCGGCAGCGACAGCCCCACTCTGCTGCCCTTGAAGCGGATCCTGCGCAACCTGTGGTCTAGCGACACGGGGCCGGGTACGCCTGGTGCTATCAGGGACCTCCACCTCCTCGTCCGAACTTTGGGTCAGAGAGCCACTGCTTTCCACAGGTTCATATTCTGACCCGCTAGATTCGTCAGATGAGGGTTCCCACTCCTCATCCGACTGGGTCAGAATCCTGTAGGCCTCTTCAGAAGAATACCCCCTGTTTGACATTTTGGACTACTAAATTTAGGGGTATTCCCTGAGACTACCCAAGAAAAAAAGCAAACCTGTCTTACAAAGGGGAGGCTAGCGAAGTACCGGAGGCCGCTGCGGTTGATAAAAAATATCAAAACAGATTTTTTTATCGCCGCAGTGCGTGTAAAATGAATGTGCAGTGATCAAAAAATAATAATTTTTTGTCACTGCGGTGGGGCGGGCGTGGGTGAACGCACGTGTGGGCGACCGATCAGGCCTGATCGGGCAAACACTGCGTTTTGGGTGGAGGGCGAGCTAAGGTGACACTAATACTATTATAGATCTGACCGTGATCAGTTTTGATCACTTACAGATACTATAAAAGTACAAATGCTGATTAGCGATACGCTAATCAGCGAATAAAAGTGACTGCGGTGCGGTGGGGTGGGCGCTAACTGACGCTAACTACCTAACCAAGGGGCCTAAACTATCCCTAAAACCTAACAGCCAATACTAGTGAAAAAAAAAAGTGTCAGTTTACACTGATCACTTTTTGTCTTTCACTAAGTGATTGACAGGGGGCGATCAAGGGGTTAATTTGGATGATGGGGGTGATGGATGGTGATCAGGGGCTAAGGGCAGTGTTTGGTGGGTACTCACAGTTCAGTCTGCTTCTCTGCTGGATCCAACCGACGAAAAGGACCAGCAGAGGAGCAGAGAAGCCATATAACAGATCATATTTACTAATATGATCTGTTATCTGGCTTGTGATTCGATTTTTTAAAAATCAGCAACCTGCCAGCGACGATCATTGGCTGGCAGGTTGCTGATGCAACTCTCCTCGAACTTTTGCCGGCCCGCGATGCGCATGCGCGGGCCGGCTGAGACCGAAATCTCGCGTCTCGCGAGAAGACGCGCCGGCGCGTCCACTCGGAATGAAACAACCACCTCCAGGACGCGTCTGTGCGTACAGCGGTCCGGAGGTGGTTAAAGAAGAAGAACACAATGATATTTAATAGAGTAATAGGTCATATTTCATGCAGAATATTACTTTATTAAAAAGGTAAAGATTTGGTTTTACTGTGCAAAGATATATTTTGTATGATCAATTAAATTAATCAATATAATTTTTAGTAATAAAAATTCCACAAAGATACATGACTGAAGGAATAAAGATAAAAAGGCTACACTTACAGTCCCTGACAAAAGTCTTGTCGCTTCTCTATTTTGTAGAAACTCCTGCTATTAACCTGACTTTTAATTAATCAATTGGTGTTAGAAATAGCTGATATGAAAAGCTGAAGCCCTCCCAAATGATGTTTAATGCACTGAAATAAATTAGTTTCACTGAAAAAAGATTTATCATTTAATCAAGACAGAAAGGTCAAAGTTTGGCAACACAGAAGTTTTGTCGCCTATACAGAAATTGGACAACTTTACTGCAAATCCAAAAATATGTCAGCAAATTAAGTAGTGGTGCTGTGAGATCCAAATTGAATATCTTGTATGACTTCCATTGGCTTGAAGGACAGCATCCATGCGGTTTGGCAAGGATTCATACAATTTATTGATGAAGTCATCAGGAATAGCAGAGAAAACAGTCTTGCATGCCTCCCAGAGTTCATCAATATTCTTTGGTTTCGTCTTCCATGCTTCCTCTTTCATCCTACACCACATATGCTGAATGATGTTCATGTCTGGAGACTGGGCTGGCCAATACTGGATCATCTTGATCTTCTTCGCCTTAAGGAACTTTGATGTGGAGATGGAAGTATGCGATGGAGCACCATCCTGCTGCAGAATTAGGCCTTTTTTATGGTTGGGAATATAAGAGGTAGCTGAGATTTCTTGGTATTTTAGACTATTGATGTTGCCTTCCACCCTGCAGATCCCTCGCACACCCCCATACTGGATGTAACCCCAGACCATGATTTTGCCTCCACCAAACTTCACTGTTTTCTGGGTAAATCTCGGCTCCATGCGGGTTCCAGTAGGTCTCCTGCAATATTTGCGGCGACTGTGGTGTAATTCAACAGAAGATTCATCTGAAAAATCCACCTTCTGCCACTTTTCCAGCGTCCATCCTTTTAGCAGGCTGTGGCCCTTGGCAAATGCCATACGTTTTTTCAATTGTCTTTTGTTTAGGGCTGGCTTATGGGCACTGATTCGACCATGGAGGCCATTTCGAGACAGAATCCGACAAACTGTTCTGGTTGACACAGGGACTTCAGGGGACCAGGTCTCGTGGAGCTCTGCTGCAGTGGAAAATGGACTGGCCTTGGATTTTCGAGCCAACAAACGGTCCTCTCGAGCAGTTGTCTTGCGGGGTCGGCCTGACCTGGCCTTGTCCAAAACATCTCCAGTCTCTTCAAATCTTTTTTTTATCCTCTGAACTTGACGCTGAGACACATTGAAGGTGTCTGCCACATCAGCAGTGGATCTGGTCTTCAGCTTCTTGATAATCAACACTTTAGTCTCCGGGTGAATCTTAGGCCTGTTTGCAGAGGTCTAGTTGATGTGAAGGTCTAGTGTACTGGGGTTCTTTTTATACACACCTGAGACCTAATTGATCCATTATTAGTCACAGGTGAAGCTCATATGACAAGGCGACAACACTTATGTCTTGGCAAAAATGGACTCAATGGGCTTTACCAAGCTGTGAATATTAGAATACTTTTTGTCAGTTTCGTTTTGCACAGAAACATTATTACAAAAGCTGTTGGGATTAAAATGACCCATTTCTTGTAACAAAATCTTGATTAGAAATATATTTTAGCGGCACTTCAGGTCAATTTGTACACAAGCGACAAGACTTTTGTCAGGGACTGTACATAAAGGATTTTATATTAGAATGATATTTTCAATAATATATAAACATTAATATTATGTTGAAATATAATATGGTAATAAATGAATGGTATGGTACACTGTGATATTATAGATTAGCTATAATCACCAACTTTGGTGTAGCAATAGGAAAGAAGAAGAAGATATCTTCAATCAAGACTAAAGTCAACAGGAAATATGTTTTCTAGAGACTGTAATATTCATGACGTCTATAAACATAAAGACTGATGTGCACAGAGTCCCCGGAAAAGACTTGGAGGTAAAGAAATCTATCTCATATTCTGGGAAAGGTGTGAAGATAAGCGGCACTGGAGAGTGACCCAAGACAAGGGTGAAGAGCACCTGAAGCACACCTGTCCATAGACAACTCCAGAGGTAAAGCTCATAGAAAGAAAGTTCTGTCCACACAGAAAGGTCTGTGACAGAAGGACTGGCATCCAAAACGGAGAATTGAGCTCAAGGAGAGCGAGTGCTGAAGAGCTTCAGTAAGTGATTTAGAGTTAGAATAGTTAGGGTTCCAGAAGTGAGATATTTAGCGCCTATGTACGGCCTAGGGTGCTTGTTTTTTTTCCTAAAAAAGCTATTCCATTGGATTGCCATAAACACCTCTGTGAAGTTCAGGAATCTGATACTTGTGATACTAAAGCTAAATGCTTTGTTAAAGGTCTACGTTCATTTTACTTGATTGTCAACAACCGTGCTGAGAGCGTGAAGACCTCACATGAGGCAAAATGGACAGTTACTCCAAATGCCTTATAAAGTTCTACCATGTTAAACCTGGTGAGAAAGAAGGGGAAAGACAAAGATGTCAGAGTGAGTTACATGACGCTCCTGAAGAAGACCAAGGAATTCCTGATATGTAAGTCAAAATCTGAGCTCAGGAAAGCTGTGTCACCACAAGTTGTCAGAGGTGATAGATCTTGTACATGAACAATTTAAGGACTGCACGTCATCTTCATACAGTTCTATCAAACAATCTATCATAGACTTCATGTGAGTCAAATCTAAGATGAATAAGTGAAACTACAATATCAAGACCATGACGAGACCAGAGGAAGATGATGAAGAGAAGATGATGCCTAATAAGATATTAGATTAGTTCTTAAAGGGAACCTGTCATAAACGTTATGCTGCCCACACTAACGGCAGCATAAAGTAGAGACAGGTGAGATGATTTCAGCGGTCGGTCATTTAAAAGTTAAAAGTAAGTGGTTGCCGAGAACCAACATCACAATCATTGCAGACTGGGCCTGGAGAAGAGTCCCGGCCTCCTGAGAAGAGTCCTGGTTATTCATGATCTCCTGCCCACCTGCTGATGACTGACCGGCTTCTACCTAGTTTTCTCTCTTTCTCTCTAGGAGAGAACTGCCAATCATCAGTAGATGGGGGGAGAGCAGGAGATTATAACAACCAGGACTCTTCTCAGGCAGATTTGACTCTTTTCAAGGCTTAGGCTGCAATGGTTATGATGGCGGTTCTCAGAAACCACTGACTTTTAGCTCATGAGGGACACACTGCTGAGATCAGCATTTCGGTCACTATTTTATGCTGCCCTCAGTGAGGTCAGTAAAAAGTTGATTATAGGTTCCCTATAAATCTATTTCATTAGCATTCAATCACAGTTTACCATATGTTCAGCAAATATTATTATTATTTTGTTAACGGAAAATGCAAATGTGATCGCACACTACATCCAGCACTCTGCCCTGCCTCCATGCTGGATGAGACATTGGTGTACATTTTGGCCAAAGCGTAATAAGCCACTCACCGCGTCAAGGTCGTCTCATTTTGAGTGGTCCCTAACTCTTGTTCCTACCTGTTTATGGGCCATGACAGCCACACAAAGTCCAGGGAATGCAGGTCAGCATGCAAGCCAAGCACACTCTGCTTTTAACCCCGTCCGGTGCCATTACAGCTTTCATCGGATCCAGGGAGGCAAGTACCAACATGCATGCTGAGCCCACCATATACTTCTCCTGGAGCCAAATGGCTACTGGTAGGTTCTATATAAGCAGACTCAGTTTTATACTGACTTTAAAACCAGCCTCCAGGACAGATTGACTGGTCAGGTGTGCAATGACTCCAAGGAGATCGCCACGCCTCCAATATACGCTACAAAGAAAAAATGTGGGGGATTGGGTCAGCACAACCCGTATGTAGGTGCATATCACTATGGCGAAATACATATACAAACGGAAAATGCAAATGTGATTGCACACTACATCCAGCACTCTGCCCTGCCTCCATGCTGGATGAGACATTGGTGTACATTTTGGCCAAAGCGTAATAAGCCACTCACCGCGTCAAGGTCGTCTCATTTGAGTGGTCCCTAACACTAGTTCCTACCTGTTCATGGGCCATGACAGCCACACAAAGTCCAGGGAATGCAGGTCAGCATGCAAGCCAAGCACACTCTGCTTTTAACCCCGTCCGGTGCCATTACAGCTTTCATCGGATCCAGGGATGCAAGTACCAACATGCATGCTGAGCCCACCATATACTTCTCCTGGAGCCAAATGGCTACTGGTAGGTTCTATATAAGCAGACTCAGTTTTATACTGACTTTAAAACCAGCCTCCAGGACAGATTGACTGGTCAGGTGTGCATGACTCCAAGGAGATCGCCACGCCTCCAATATATACTACAAAGAAAAAATGTGGGGGATTGGGTCAGCACAACCTGCCTGTAGGTGCATATCACTATGGCGAAATACATATACAAACGGAAAATGCAAATGTGATCGCACACTACATCCAGCACTCTGCCCTCCATGCTGGATGAGACATTGGTGTACATTTTGGCCAAAGCGTAATAAGCCACTCACCGCGTCAAGGTCGTCTCATTTGAGTGGTCCCTAACACTAGTTCCTACCTGTTCATGGGCCATGACCCAATCATGTGCTGACCCAATCCCCCACATTTTTTCTTTGTAGTATATATTGGAGGCGTGGCGATCTCCTTTGAGTCATGCACACCTGACCAGTCAATCTGTCCTGGAGGCTGGTTTTAAAGTCAGTATAAAACTGAGTCTGCTTATATAGAACCTACCAGTAGCCATTTGGCTCCAGGAGAAGTATATGGTGGGCTCAGCATGCATGTTGGTACTTGCATCCCTGGATCCGATGAAAGCTGTAATGGCACCGGAAGGGGGTTAAAAGCAGAGTGTGCTTGGCGTGCATGCTGACCTGCATTCCCTGGACTTTATGTGGCTGTCATGGCCCATAAACAGGTAGGAACAAGTGTTAGGGACCACTCCATAGAGGCGACCTTGACGTGGTGAGTGGCTTATTACGCTTTGGCCAAAATGTACACTAATGTCTCATCCAGCATGGAGGCAGTGCAGAGTGCTGGATGTAGTGTGCGATCACATTTGCATTTTCCGTTTGTATATGTATTTCGCCATAGTGATATGCACCTACATACGGGTTGTGCTGACCCAATCCCCCACATTATTATTTTGTTGTCAAATAAATAATTGATGGACAATTAATATATAGAAAAAAAAAAGAAGGAAGAGTCCAAGATAATCGTAAAATTTTATGTTGTGGGTTTGAAAAGATTATCTCACCCTCAAGAGGGGGAAATGTTAAATAATATGTGATATAATATTAATTGGTATTTAATATAAAGGATAGAAAAAGAGAAATGTAGCAGCTCTCACCTGCCCTTCCTTTAGTTGTGAGCACGGATGGCCCGTGTCAGGTGCGGGCAGCAAATGCAGAAAGAAGTTGAGAAAAATCCAGCTCCACTTTAAAGGAATTGCGTTTATTCAGCTTGCGGTTAAAAACTCATCCAAGAAATACAAAATTTAGCAGTCTTGTCTTGTCTACATGTTTCGGGCTATCAGAGACATTTCCAGCCCTTCTTCATGACACAGAAAGACATTAAAAGTGAGACCTTTTAAAGGGGAGGGTGCACCTGTGTTCACTGATTGTTTCCACAGGCCTGTAACCGCCCCCAGGAAAAGGTGCCACACTTCCAGTTAACTCTTCTCATGAAAATTAAATGAAAGAAAAAACAAAAATATATAACCATATGTATGCATAGAAAAAATAAAAGTATAATGACTATGAAAAAAATTTTTGGATTTGCGCCTGAGGGGGGACCCCGCCACCAGTCAGGTAGCCACCTGCACATATAGGAAACCTATGGCAGGTAATACCACATTACATGCGACATCATGTCATCCTAAACATGTAACTGCCAATATACCCAGGGGGGAAATCATCCGTGCAAAAAGGAATTGCACGGAGGAAATTGGCTTCATGGAGGAAGCTGGACACATTTGCCATAGACTGGGTAAAAGAGGCTATAGCATCAAACATGTAAAAGATGCTATAGCTCAGGTCTCAACCATTGAAAGGGGATCCCTCCTTTATCCTAAACAGCAAAATCCTTTGCATAAGGAGGTTCCACTACTGGATATAGGCACTAATAGTGAAAACAAAAACAGAAACACAAACAACATTATCAAGGACAAGGGCAGAAGGAATAATCTGTTTGTGACACAATATAGTACAGAGGACCAACAGATATGTCATATTATAAAAAAACATTTTCCTGTCCTGTCTTATGATAGAGAATGGACTGACATAGTTGCAGATGGGGTTAAATGCGCAGCCAGACGGGCTCCCACAATTGCAAACTATGTCAGCCCTAGCCTATACCAAGAAGACAAAAAGTCGCAACCAGTGTGGCTTAGGACCAAGGGGAGTTATAGGTGTGGACACCACAGATGCATCTGCTGCACACATATGATGAAATCCAAAACCTTTTCCTCAACTGCAAACAACAGAGTTTTTCCAATGAAAGCGTATCTTAACTGCAACACAACCCACGCTGTATACCTGATCACCTGCACAAAGTGCAAACTGCAATACGTGGGTTGTACTATTAATGCAATAAAATCTAGGATACGCAAACACATCTCTGATGAGCCCCACCATGGCAGTCGCAATGTGTCTGCAGCTAGTCTGCATTTTGCTGTCTGCCATGGTGGGGACACATCAGATATGATAGTACAAGGCATAGAAAAAGTTTTTCTGCCTAAACGTGGAGGAGACCATAGAAGAAAATTATTAAATAGGGAATCCTTTTGGATTTTTTCACTGAATACACGCCAACCTGAGGGGCTCAATAAACGCCTAGATCTGATTTTGCAGCAATAATTCTCATGCTAATAATATTTTGGCATGTGAATTTCTTCCTTTCCTGAGAATGCTACAACACATTTCTGGTGACCTGATTTCCATTACATTCCACCATGGTTTGCTAGAATATTGCTGTATATCCAGCTCATACCCCATGTATCCTCTATATATGTATACCCTTGTATGACATAGTTTTTTTTTCATAGTCATTATACTTTTATTTTTTCTATGCATACATATGGTTATATATTTTTGTTTTTTCTTTCATTTAATTTTCATGAGAAGAGTTAACTGGAAGTGTGGCACCTTTTCCTGGGGGCGGTTACAGGCCTGTGGAAACAATTAGTGAACACAGGTGCACCCTCCCCTTTAAAAGGTCTCACTTTTAATGTCTTTCTGTGTCATGAAGAAGGGCTGGAAATGTCTCTGATAGCCCGAAACATGTAGACAAGACAAGACTGCTAAATTTTGTATTTCTTGGATGAGTTTTTAACCGCAAGCTGAATAAACGCAATTCCTTTAAAGTGGAGCTGGATTTTTCTCAACCTCTTTTAATATAAAGGATGTATTACACTACACACTGACACCATCTACAATGTACATTAGTAAGACGCGCCTGTATCTATGGTATAAATGACGGACAGAGACGGTCGTCTTCTTACTCTCACTGTGTAACATGATTGAAGACACACATGGAGCCTGAGAAGGAATTACTCCCCTTCAGAAAGGATACTTTAAGGACATTCATATTCATGCATGGACAATAGACTAAAACTTTTCCTAAACTATTTTTGTAAGTAATCAACTTTTATGAAGACCTAAAATAAATCGCATTATTCATTTTTTTTATATAACTCTTGTTGAATCCTGGTGATGAGTCCTCCGGGTGTTCTTTACTCCAAATTACACATACACTATATTTGGAGAGGATTACCAAATCGGTTTGATATTTTTCATACATATTTATTTTACATTTAGTATTATATTACAAAGATCAGTAAGAAGATGCCTTCATTCCCTGCTCCGAGGAGGGACCACTGCACCCAGCGTAGTAGCCCAGAGGGGAGAATCATGGATGGTCGCTACGTCTCAATGAGAATGTTTGCTTCAGTGATATAATTCCCGGATATAAGTATACCAGTAACATTAGGTTGCTGGGAGGTTTTCATTAAAGTGGATTTTGGGTCCGGGTTTTAGGAGTGACCAGAGAGATTGGGTGGGACGGGTCCCTCCCGTACTCCATCCAGGGTTTTCCTACGGTGTGCACAGGCTAACTGAAGGCTGAACGAGCTAAGAGGGAGGAATGGGTCTCTGAAAGACCCCGACAGTGGTGGGATCCTATTGTTTTGTTACCCGATTTGGACTGAACACAAAATGTGGGACTTTACGTTATGCAATACGTGTGGGCTGAAGAAAGCTTAAAGCTGAAGTTTGGACATGTTTACTTTTGTTTGCTGAAATAAACACTGCCTGTGGTGAAGACTGAACCGACACGTGAGTGTGTGCACAGGGACGGCGTTCAAACCCCCACACCAGTCATCTGGACGCTATGTGGCACCAGTCATCTGGACGCTGTATGACACTACCAATCTGGACGCTATGTGGCACCATTTATCTGGACGCTATATGACACTAGTTATATGGATTAGTGTTGAAGGAATTGAAGCATCCGAAGTGGAATTCGATCCAAAGTTTAGGAAAAATTTGATTTCCCACGAATCTGAATTTCCTTGCACTGTATGATAATGAATGATTTTTTTTCTTTTACAGATAGAGATACTGGGCCTCAGTATTAAAGGGCAGTCTAATATCTTACCACTTGCATCGACGTTCAACTGCTGTGACATTCCTAGTTAGTCCGTTCTGAACAGATCATTCTGCCACAACGGAATATTCTGCAAAATGGGTCATTGTTTCTGGCCACGTGCCGCTGCCACCCAGCTGATGGCACACGCCTGCTGCCTCTCCTGCCATTCCTACAAAGGAGCTCCTTGGCCATCTGATATGTACATGTTACATGTTTACAAGCATATGCAGCCACTGGGCCTCTCGATCACACTGCTGTTGGGTTCTGCTTCTACTGTGATCTGCCACCATCTTGTGCTGCATGCCACTGCTGCTGCCCCCCCCACTCTGTTGGGGCCACTATTGTCACTGCCACTGCTGCTGCCCCCCCCCCCCCCCCCCTCGGTTATGGAGCCACTACTGTCCGTGTTGACAGTAAAAAAAGGATCCTGTATTTTAAGCATCCATAAAGCCTCTTTCACATGGTCAGTATTTTGCATCAGTATTTGATCAGAATGTGTAAGCCAAAAGCAGGAGTGGGTCCAAACCACAGAAGGGATGCAAATATTTCCATTACATTTTACCTTTGTGTTGGACCCTGGTTTTGGCTTACAAATACTGATGCAAAATACTGATCAAATGCAGACCGTGTGAAAAAAAGCTTTATAAATGCTCAAATACAGGATTTTTATTTTTTATTTTTTTTTGGCCTCTTTCACACAAGCGAGGTCCACGCATCGGACTTGCAACATGAGTATCATCAGACAGCTCCCGTCCTGACCTCCCAGCACTGACGGGTGGCATCGCATTATATTGCTTTATGATGCTATGTAACCCTTATTATTATTATTATTATTATTAAAGCGCCATTCATTCCATAGCGCTGTACATATGATGAGCGGTGCATATACATAATACAGACAATTGCACTAATCATAAACAAGACGAGTTACAGACTGGTACAGAAGGAGAGAGGGCCCTGCCCGCGAGGCTTACAATCTACATGGTATGGGAGAAGCACACAGTAGGTGCGGGTGAAGCAGGTCATGGCGGTATAGAGGCAGCGGGGTCACTGGTTGTAGGCTTGTCTGAAGAGGTGGTTTTCAGGTTTCTTTTGAAGGATTCCACTGTAGGTGAGAGTCTGATATGTTGGGGTAGCGAGTTCCAGAGTATGGGGGATGCACGGGAGAAATCTTGGAGTCGATTGTGGGAAGAGGCAATAAGAGGAGAGGAGAGGAGAGAAGGAGGTCTTGTGAGGATCGAAGAGTGCGTGTGGGGATGTATCTGGAAAGTATCTCAGAGATGTAGGGAGGGGACAGGTTGTGGACGGCCTTGTATGTATTTGTTAGTACTTTGAAGTGAATTCGCTGGGCAATGGGGAGCCAGTGAAGGGATTGGCAGAGGGGAGAGGCAGAGGAGTAATAGGGGGAGAGGTGGATTAGTCGGGCAGCAGAGTTGAG
This sequence comes from Bufo bufo, assembly GCF_905171765.1. NCBI lineage: Eukaryota > Metazoa > Chordata > Amphibia > Anura > Bufonidae > Bufo > Bufo bufo. The sequence goes on along the minus strand of NC_053397.1, from coordinate 6,120,524 downwards.
GATAGATTGGAGGGGTGCGAGAGTGCTAGATGGAAGGCCACAGAGGAGAATGTTGCAGTAGTCTAGGCGAGAGATAATGAGGGCATGTACAAGAATTTTCGCAGATTCAAAGTTAAGGAAAGCACGGATGCGGGAGATGTTTTTGAGTTGGAGGCGGCAGGTGGTGGAAAGAGCTTGGATGTGCGGTCGGAAGGAAAGTGCAGAATCCAAGGTCACTCCAAGGCAGCGGACTTTGTTGACTGGGGAGAGTGTGCAGCCATTGATCATGATAGATAGGTCTGTTGAGGGGGTTGAACAAGATGGGGGAAAGATTATGAATTCTGTCTTATCCATGTTAAGTTTTAGAAAACGAGAGGCGAAGAAGGATGATATAGAAGATAGACATTGTGGGATTCTTGATAGTAAGGTGGTGATTTCTGGACCAGAGAGGTAGATTTGTGTGTCGTCAGCGTAGGAGTGATACTGAAAGCCATGGGACTCTATGAGATGTCCCAGGCCAAAGGTGTAGATAGAGAAGAGCAGGGGTCCTAGGACAGAGCCTTGCGGGACACCAACAGAGAGGGAATGAGACGAGGAGGTGGTGCGAGAGTGGGAGACGCTAAACGTCCGGTCTGTGAGGTATGATGTGATCCAGAAGAGGGCCAGGTCGGTGATGCCAAGAGATGAGAGAGTTTGCAACAGAAGGGAGTGGTCAACAGTGTTGAAGGCAGAGGAAAGGTCAAGGAGAAGGAGGACAGAGTAATGGAGAAGGCAGAGGACAGGTCAAGGAGGAGGAGGACAGAGTAATGAAGAAGGCAGAGGACAGGTCAAGGAGAAGGAGGACAGAGTATTGTTTCTTGGTTTTGGCTGTCAGTAGGTCATTGGTGACTTTGGTAAGGGCAGTCTCGGTTGAGTGGTGGGGTCGGAAGCCAGATTGTAGGCGGTCAAAGAGGGAGCAGGAGGAGAGGTGGGAGGACAGTTCTGAATGGACATGTTGTTCAAGTAGCTTTGAGGCATATGGAAGAAGTGATATGGGGCGATAACTGGACAAGGAAGATGGGTCAAGTGAAGGCTTTTTGAGGATGGGTGTAATCGTAGCATGTTTAAAAGCAGAGGGGAAGACACCAGAGTTTAGTGATAGGTTGAAGAGATGAGTTAGGGCTGGGATAAACACTGTGGTGAGGTTAGGGATGAGGTGGGATGGGATTGGGTCAAGTGCACAGGTGGTCAGATGAGATTTGGAGAGTAGAGTGGAGAGTTTTTCTTCTGTAATGGTGGAGAAGCGGGTTTTGGGAGAAGGGGACCGAGCTGTTGCGTAGAGGGTCTGTGGGGACTGTGTGGTGAAGCTTTCTCTGATGTTGACTATCTTTTGTTTGAAATATTTGGCAAAGTCCTCAGCTGAGAAGAGAGGAGAGGGTGGGGGCGCTGGGGGGCGGAGAAGGGAGTTAAAAGTGCTAAAAAGTTGTTTAGGGCTGTGGGCCAGGGAAGATATGAGAGATGAGAAGTAGGCCTGTTTTGCATCAGCGAGTGAGGATTTAAATATGAGGAGGGATTGCTTGTATGCGGTGAAATGATCATTTGAATGGGATTTCTTCCATCACCGCTCAGCAGCCCTGGAAGCTTGTCTGAGTTTTTTGGTCAGGTTGGTGTGCCTGGGTTGTCTGTTGATTTTTCGGGTTTTGTTGTGTGTGAGAGGGGCAACAGTGTCCAGAGCTGTACTTATTGTGGTGTTATATAGGGTGGTAGCAGCTTCTGGGTCTAGGAGGGAACAGATGGTAGAGAGTGGGAGAAGAGAGTCGGAAAGCAAGTGAAATTCGAGATGTTTAAGGTTCCTGCGGGGGTGTGCTAGTGTGTGGACCGGGGGAGCAGCAGAAGAGACCAGTGAAGAGAAGGTGAGTAGGTTGTGGTCGGATAGGGGGAGAGGTGAATTAGAAAGGTTAGATAGGGAGCAGAGGCGGGTAAAGATCAGATCCAGAGTGTGACCATCTCTGTGGGTGGGAGCTGAAGACCACTGTGAGAGGCTGAAGGAGGAAGAGAGTGACAGGAGTTTAGAGGCGGCCGAGTGGCAGGTGTCAATAGGGATGTTGAAGTCACCCATGATGATAGTGGGGATGTCGGCAGAAAGAAAGTGTAGTAGCCAGGTGTTAAAGTGGTCAAGAAAGATGGTGGCTGGGCCTGGAGGGCGGTAAATGACGGCTACTTGAAGGTTGGAGGGAGAGTAGATGCGAACAGAGTGTACTTCAAATGATGTGAGTGTAATGGAGGGTGGCAGTGGAGTTGGGCTGTAGGAGCAGGTGTCTGATAGGAGGAGACCAACTCCTCCACCATGTTTGCAGCCGGGCCGGGGTGTGTGAGCGAATTGAAATCCACTATATGAGAGTGCAGCAGGGGAGGAGGTGTCAGAGGGTGTCAGCCATGTTTCTGTGAGACCCAGAAAGGAAAGGTTTTGAGAGATGAACAGTTCATGAATGTATGACAGTTTGTTACAGACAGAGCGTGCGTTCCATAATGCTCCTGCAAGAGGAACCAAAGGAGCAGGGGTCAGAGGAATGGTTATTAGGTTTAAGGGGTTGGAGAAATTTGAAGAAGGAGATTTGTAGTGGGACATGGAGGTGATAGTGGGGATTTGCTAAGGGGGCCTAGATTTGGAGAGATATCACATGCAATAAGGAGAAGCAGAGAAAGTGTTAATAGGTGAGAATAGGAGAGGGCAGGAGGTATCGGTTTGTGTTTGGGAAGGAAGTGTTTTATGTTGGCAAACAGGTTTGTGCAAGCGGTCAGATGAGAAGGTAAAATGTAGGAAGAGATGAATAGTTCCTTGCTGGGTGAATGGATGTGGGGGTATTTCAGGAGGTGTTGGAAAAGTGGGAAGAGTAAGAGGAAAAATTTAAACATTGTTTGCATTAACTAATGTCTGTAATTACCTGTGGTCCCCTTCTGGTCCAATTCTGGTATAATTCAGTCAGTGCACTTAAGAGGGGCACTTGAGAGATGTGGTGTCTGGAAGACCAAAGGACTTAGATTTATACCACTCAGTGTTCAATCAGGTGTGACCAAGAGGGGAGGGGGCTACATATGGCCTAATCAAGGGGCACCAGATACAGGGGTGAAATAGTCAATGTAAACAAATACTCAATAAATCTAGCAGGGAAGGAGACATTAATGCTTCAGAAAAGACATACCAGGATTTAGAAGGAGAGATGAGAGGGGTGGACAAGATCAGACTGTGGAAAAGCTGGGTGTAGCAGTTAGCTTCAATGCAGACATACCTGGAGATGAGAGAGTTGGGTGATGGTCAGTAGGCAGTGATGACAAAGAGGATTCAATATCCATAATATTACATTCTGGTATAATTCAGTCAGTGCACTTAAGAGTGGCACTTGAGAGATGTGGCATTTACTACAAAATAACGGTGACAACTTTATCTCACTGTGATTTTGTAGTAAAAAGATCACAGAGAGAAAAAGAGCATTATCAGTCATGTTACTGCTACATGTCCCTGCTGTCCGGAGCGGGGCTCATCTCTCTTTCACTCAGCAGATTCCACGCACCGCATTCACTCGTGTGAAAGAGCCCTTAGAGTTCTGAAATGTATTGGATAACACTGGCCTAATGCTGTCACTATTATCCAATAAATTCTAGAACTCTAAGGGTTACATAGCACCATAAATCAATATCATGCTATGCGACCCCGTCAGTGCTGGGAGGTCAGGACGTGTGCTGTCCCTGTCACATGCTGCAAGATCAATGCATGAAAGGGGCCTTAGCTTTTTGTTCTTCTAAAGGATCACAAGAACAGAAAAATAAACTGTGATGTGAACATGGGGCCACTATTGTCACAGGTACTGCCACTTCGGCTGCCCCCCTCCCACTCTATCATGGGGCCACTATTGTCACAGGTACTGCCACTTCGGCTGCCCCCCTCCCACTCTATCATGGGGTCAGTACCTGAATCTTGGGGCACTGCACAGTTAGGTCCCTAAATTAAACCTGACAGTAACATGCAGTAATACTGACGCACAGTAAATCTACAGCTAACAGAAGGGATTAAATTAACAACACGGATTAACTTTATTGGTGCTGCCTCCATTTCTTTATTTTGTTCCACTAAGGAGCCATTTGGACACAGCTCCTGCAGGGGCGCGCACAGGTTTTTGGCTGTACTTTAGGCTGCTGTATGCTTTTCTTTTTGCTTAACAGAAGGGATTAGGCTACTTTCACACTCGTGTTTTGGGCGGATCCGTCATGGATCTGCAAAAACGGATCTGTTACAATAATACAACCGCATGCATCAGTCATGAACGAATCCGTTTGTATTATCTGTAACATAGCCAAGACGGATCCGTCATGAACTCCTCTGAAAGTCAATGGGAGACGGATCCGTTTTCTATTGTGCCAGAGAAAACGGATCCGTCCCTATTGACTTACATTGTGTGCCAGGACAGATCCGTTTGGCTGCAGGCAGCGTTTTGGTGTTTGCCTCCAGAGCGGAATGGCGGCGGAACGGAGCCAAAGTGATGCATTCTGAGCGGATCCTTTTCCATTCAGTATGCATTAGGGCAAAACTGATCCGTTTTGGACCGCTTGTGGGAGCCCTGAACGGATTTCACAAACGGAAAGCCAAAACGCCAGTGTGAAAGTTGCCTTAGCTGTGAATCTTGGTGCCCTGAACAGTGATGTAACGGCGATAAATGACACCTGTAATACTGACGGCACAGTACCTACAGAGCGGATTAACTATGAATGTGGGTGCACTGGAAGGTAATGCACACCGCCATACCGCCATACACTGCACCTGCAGTTTAAGTTCCAAGCCTTCACACTGAGATTGGGCCGCCAAGTGGAGTGAATACCATTAGTCAGAGTGGCCTGCGTATACCTGATTTATAGCAATTCGTGAAAAATGTATTCAGAACGAATTTAATTTCTTGTCAAAATTCCGCAAATCGGCTGAATCGAATTTTTCAAAAATTTACTCATATCTAATCTGGATGCTATATGACACTAGATATAGTTAGGTCCATATGTATTTGGACAGAGACAAAAAATTTCAAATTTTTGTTCTGTACATTACCACTATGGATTCAGATGCAGGTGAAGTTCAGAAGTTCAGAAGTTCAGAATTTCAGCTTTAATTCAGTCGGTAAGTATTTTTTAAACTCAATCCCTTCATTTCAGGGGCTCAAAAGTAATTGGACAAATTAAATAATTGTAAATAAAATGTTAATTTCCAATACTTGGTTGAAAACCCTTTGTTGGCAATGACTGCCTTAAGTCTTGACCTCATGGACATCACCAGACGCTGAGTTTCCTCCTCTTTACTGCCGCTGTTTTCAGTTGCTGGTTGTTTCTGGGCCTTTCTGTCTGAGGTTTAGTCTTTAACCCCTTAAGGACTCAGGGCGTACCAGTACGTCCTAAGTTTAAATCGAGATTGCGGAGCCGCGGGGGTTAATCCGAACAGGATGCCGGCTGAAATCATTCAGCCGGCATCCTGTCACAACGCCAGGGGGGGTCATGTGACCCCCCCGTATTGGCGATCGCCGCAAACCGCAGGTCAATTCAGACCGCAGGGATCAGAAACTTTAAAATGCCCAAAATTTTGATTTTGCACCCCCCTTCCCTGCACCCCTGCATGATTTTATGCCGGCGGGTGGTGCAGGGGAGGGTTGCGGGCGGTGCGGCAGGCGGGATCGCGATCCCCCGCCCGCCTCCTCTTGAAAATTCGTTGGTGGCCAGTGGGTATACCAGAGACCAGAGTGTCAGCACATTGCTGACACTCTGGTATAAACGGCTGACATCTGTGTAGATGTCAGCCGTTTAACCCTTTCCATACCGCGGTCCATATGGACCGCTGTATGGAAAAGGTTAACTGTCGGGGTCAGGGAGCTCCCTCCCTCTCCCATCGGGGGGCTGCTGTGCCTTTGCAGCCCCCAGACAGGATGGGGTCACAGAGAGAGGGAGCCCCCCTCCTTACCCTTCCCCGTCTGCGAAGTTGTGGCCACGGGGAAGGTTCCCATGGCAACAGGACGCCGTCTCAGGCATCCTGCTGTCCATGGTGCTGAACAGATCTGTGCTAAAGGCAGAGATCTGTTCAGACAAAGTGTAAGTAAAATACAGTACAATACACTATATAGTGTACTGTACTGTATTATACAGACATCAAACCCACTGGATCTGGGTCCAAAAAATGTAAAAAAAATAGTGAAAAAAGTAAAGATTAAAAAAAACACATTTATCACTGAATAAAAATTAAAAAAATAAAATACACTACACATATTAGGTATCGCCGCGTCCGTAACGACCTGATCTATAAAACGGTCATATTACTTTCCCCGCACGGTGAACGCCATAAAAATAAAAAAATAAAAAAATGAAAACTATGAGAAAATTGAAATTTTGCCCACCTTACTTCCCAAAAAAGGTAATAAAAGTGATCAAAAAAGTCGCATGTACGCCAAAATAGTACCAATCAAACCGTCATCTCATCCCGCAAAAATCATACCCTAACCAAGATAATCGCCCAAAAACTGAAAAAACTATGGCTCTTAGACTATGGAAACACTAAAACATGATTTTTTTAGTTTCAAAAATGAAATCATTGTGTAAAACATAAATAAAAATAAAGTATACATATTGGGTATCGCCGCGTCCGTATCGACCAGCTCTATAAAAATATCACATGACCTAACCCCTCAGATGACCACCGTAAAAAAATAAAAGTAAAAAAAAGGCATTTTTTTGTCATCTTACATCACAAAAAGTGTAATAGCAAGCGATCAAAAAGTCATATGCACCCCAAAATAGTGCCAATCAAACCGTCATCTCATCCCACAAAAAATGAGACCCTACCTAAGATAATCGCCCAAAAACTGAAAAAACTATGGCTCTTAGACTATGGAGACACTAAAACATGATTTTTTTTGTTTCAAAAATGAAATCATTGTGTAAAACTTACATAAATAAAAAAAATTGTATACATATTAGGTATCGCCGCGTCCGTGACAACCTGCTCTATAAAAATACCACATGATCTAACCTGTCAGATGAATGTTGTAAATAACACAAAAAAAAACGGTGCCAAAAAAGCTATTTCTTGTTATCTTGCCTCACAAAAAGTGTAATATAGAGCAACCAAAAATCATATGTACCCTAAACTAGTAACAAAAAAACTGCCACCCTATCCCGTAGTTTCTAAAATGGGGTCACTTTTTTGGAGTTTCTACTCTAGGGGTGCATCAGGGGGGCTTCAAATGGGACATGGTGTAAATAAACCAGTCCATCAAAATCTGCCTTCCAAAAACCGTATGGCATTCCTTTCCTTCTGCGCCCTGCCGTGTGCCCGTACAGCTGTTTACGACCACATATGGGGTGTTTCTGTTTCAGAATCAGGGCCATAAATAATGAGTTTTGTTTGGCTGTTAACCCTTGCTTTGTAACTGGAAAAAAAAAATTAAAATGGAAAATCTGCCAAAAAAGTGAAATTTTGAAATTGTATCTATTTTCCATTAAATCTTGCGCAACACCTAAAGGGTTAACAAAGTTTGTAAAATCAGTTTTGAATACCTTGAGGGGTGTCGTTTCTTAGATGGGGTCACTTTTATGGAGTTTTTACTCTAGGGGTGCATCAGGGGGGCTTCAAATGGGACATGGTGTCAAAAAAAACAGTCCAGCAAAATCTGCCTTCTAAAAACCATACGGCGCACCTTTCCCTCTACGCCCTACTGTGTGCCCGTACAGTAGTTTACGGCCACATATGGGGTGTTTCTGTAAACGGCAGAGTCAGGGCAATAAAGATACAGTCTTGTTTGGCTGTTAACCCTTGCTTTGTTACTGGAAAAAAATGGATTAAAATGGAAAATTTGCCCAAAAATCTAAATTCTGAAATTTTAACACCATTTGCCATTAACTCTTGTGGAACACCTAAAGGGTTAACATCGTTTGTAAAATCAGTTTTGAATACCTTGAGGGGTGTAGTTTATAGAATGGGTGGTTTCTATTATGTAAGCCTCGCAAAGTGACTTCAGACCTGAACTGGACCCTAAAAATTGGGTTTTTGAAAATTTCAGAAAAATTTCAAGATTTGCTTCTAAACTTCTAAGCCTTGTAACATCCCCAAAAAATAAAATATCATTCCAAAAATGATCCAAACATGAAGTAGACATATGGGGAATGTAAAGTAATAACTATTTTTGGAGGTATTACTACACTGCGTGCAGAATTATTAGGCAAATGAGTATTTTGACCACATCATCCTCTTTATGCATGTTGTCTTACTCCAAGCTGTATAGGCTCGAAAGCCTACTACCAATTAAGCATATTAGGTGATGTGCATCTCTGTAATGAGAAGGGGTGTGGTCTAATGACATCAACACCCTATATTAGGTGTGCATAATTATTAGGCAACTTCCTTTCCTTTGGCAAAATGGGTCAAAAGAAGGACTTGACAGACTCAGAAAAGTCAAAAATAGTGAGATATCTTGCAGAGGGATGCAGCACTCTTAAAATTGCAAAGCTTCTGAAGCGTGATCATCGAACAATCAAGCGTTTCCTTCAAAATAGTCAACAGGGTCGCAAGCAGCGTGTGGAAAAACCAAGGCGCAAAATAACTGCCCATGAACTGAGAAAAGTCAAGCGTGCAGCTGCCAAGATGCCACTTGCCACCAGTTTGGCCATATTTCAGAGCTGCAACATCACTGGAGTGCCCAAAAGCACAAGGTGTGCAATACTCAGAGACATGGCCAAGGTAAGAAAGGCTGAAAGACGACCACCACTGAACAAGACACACAAGCTGAAACGTCAAGACTGGGCCAAGAAATATCTCAAGACTGATTTTTCTAAGGTTTTATGGACTGATGAAATGAGAGTGAGTCTTGATGGGCCAGATGGATGGGCCCGTGGCTGGATTGGTAAAGGGCAGAGAGCTCCAGTCCGACTCAGACGCCAGCAAGGTGGAGGTGGAGTACTGGTTTGGGCTGGTATCATCAAAGATGAGCTTGTGGGGCCTTTTCGGGTTGAGGATGGAGTCAAGCTCAACTCCCAGTCCTACTGCCAGTTTCTGGAAGACACCTTCTTCAAGCAGTGGTACAGGAAGAAGTCGGCATCCTTCAAGAAAAACATGATTTTCATGCAGGACAATGCTCCATCACACGCGTCCAAGTACTCCACAGCGTGGCTGGCAAGAAAGGGTATAAAAGAACAAAATCTAATGACATGGCCTCCTTGTTCACCTGATCTGAACCCCATTGAGAACCTGTGGTCCATCATCAAATGTGAGATTTACAAGGAGGGAAAACAGTACACCTCTCTGAACAGTGTCTGGGAGGCTGTGGTTGCTGCTGCACGCAATGTTGATGGTGAACAGATCAAAACACTGACAGAATCCATGGATGGCAGGCTTTTGAGTGTCCTTGCAAATAAAGGTGGCTATATTGGTCACTGATTTGTTTTTGTTTTGTTTTTGAATGTCAGAAATGTATATTTGTGAATGTTGAGATGTTATATTGGTTTCAGTGGTAAAAATAAATAATTGAAATGGGTATATATTTGTTTTTTGTTAAGTTGCCTAATAATTATGCACAGTAATAGTCACCTGCACACACAGATATCCCCCTAAAATAGCTAAAACTAAAAACAAACTAAAAACTACTTCCAAAAATATTCAGCTTTGATATTAATGAGTTTTTTGGGTTCATTGAAAACATGGTTGTTGTTCAATAATAAAATTAATCCTCAAAAATACAACTTGCCTAATAATTCTGCACTCCCTGTATGTATTATAGAAGTAGAGAAATTGAAACTTGGAAATTTGCAATTTTTTACAAATTTTTGGTAAATTTGGTATTTTTAAAAAAAAATAAAAATGAATTTTTTTTTACTTCATTTTACCAGTGTCATGAAGTACAATATGTGACGAAAAAACATTCTCAGAACGGCCTGGATAAGTCAAAGCGTTTTAAAGTTATCAGCACTTAAAGTGACACTGGTCAGATTTGCAAAAAATGGCCAAGTCCTTAAGGTGAAATAGGGCTGAGTCCTTAAGGGGTTAAGGGGTTAACAAGTGAAATGCTCTATCGGGTTCAGATCCAGTGATTCGGCCGTTTTAGAATATTCCACTTCTTTGCTTTAATAAACTCCTGGGTTGCTTTGGTTTTATGTTTTGGGTCATTGTCCATCTGTATTGTGACACACCGACCGATCAGTTTGGCTGCATTTGAGTACACAGTACAGGTGAAACTCGAAAAATTTGAGTATCGTGCAAAGTTCATTTATTTCAGTAAAGCAACTTAAAAGGTGAAACTAACATGAGACTCAGTACAGGCAAAGCGAGATATTTCAAGCCTTTATTGGTTATAATTTGGATGATTATGGCTTACAGCTTATGAAACCACAAAGTCACAATCTATTGTGAAAAGGTTCAATATCCTCGGCTCACAGGGTCACCCTCTAGTCAGCTAATGAACCCCTAACACCTGCAGAGGGTTCCTGAGCCTTTCCATTGTCTCTCAGTCTGGTAATTAGGAATCACAATCATGGGACAGACTGCTGACCGCACAGTTGTGCAGAAACCATCATTGACACCTCCGTAAGGAGGGAAAGCCTCAAAAGGTAATTGCAAAATAAGTTGGATGTTCCCAAAGTGCTGTATCAAAGCACATTAAGTTATGTGGAAGGGACAAGTGTGGAAGACAAAGGTGCACAAGCAGCAGGGATGACGGCAGCCTGGAGAGGATGGTCAGGAAAAGGCCATTCACAAGGAGTGGACTGAGGCTGGAGTTAGTGCATCAAGAGCCACCACACACAGACGGATCCTGGACATGGGCTTCAGATGTCGTAGTCCACTTGTCAAGCCTCTCCTGAACAAACGTCAGAAGCGTCTTACCCGGGCTAAAGAAAAAAAGAACTGGTCTTTTACTCAGTGTCCAAAATCCTCTTTTCTGATGAGAGCAACTTTTGCATCTCATCTGGAAACAAGGACCCAGAGTCTGGAGGAAGAATGGAGAGGCGCACAATGCAAGATGCTTGAAGTCCAGTGTGAAGTTTCCACAGTCTGTGATTTGGGGAGCCATGTCATCTGCTGGTGTAGGTCCACTGTGCTTCATTAGGTCCATAGTCAACGCAGCCGTCTACCAGGAGATTCTGGAGCGCTTCCTTCCGCAGACGAGCTTTATGGAGATGGTGACTTCATTTTCCAGCAGAACTTGGCACCTGCCCACACTGCCAAAACCTGGTTCAATGACCGTGGGATTACTGTGCTTGATTGACCAGCAAACCCGCCCGACCTGAACCCCATAGAGAATCTACGGGGCATTGCCAAGAGAAAGATGAGAGACATGAGACCGAACAATGCAGAAGAGCTGAAGGCTGAAGCATCCTGGTCTCCATCACACCTCAGCAGTGCCACAGGCTGATGGCATCCATGCCACGCTGCACTGAGGGGCCCGAACCAAGTGCTGAGCAAATAGGCATGATTAGACTTTCCAGAGGTCCTACATTTTTCTATTTACCATCCTTTTTTTTATTGATTTCATGGAATATTAAAATTTTCTGAGATTGTGACTTTGGGGTTTCATAAGCTGTAAGCCAAAATCATCCAAATTATAACAAATAAAGGCTTGAAATATCTCGCTGCCTGTAATGAGTCTCATATGATCTTTTGCACGATATTCTAATTCTTCAAGTTTCACCTGTATGTCTCTGAAAACCCCAGAATTCATCCGGCTGCTTCTGCCCTGTGTCACCTCATCAATATACACTAGGGCCCGGGGCCACCGGCAGCCATGCATGCCGAAGCATCGCCCTGCCCCCGCCGTGTACTACAGACGATGCGGTATGCTTTGGATCATGAGCTGTACCGAGCCTTCGCCATAGTTTTTTCTTTCCATCATTCTGGTAGAGGTTGATCTTGGTTTCATCCGTCCACAGAATGTTCTTCCAGAAGTGTGCTGGTTTTTTAAGATGTTTTTTTAGCAAAGTCCAGTCCATCCTTCTTGTTCTGGAGGCTGAGTGGCTGCACCGCGCAGTGAACCCTCTGTATTACTTTCCCGCAGTCTTCTCTTTATGGTAGATTTGGACATTGATACGCCTATATCCTGGAGAGTGTTGGTCACTTGGTCGGCTGTTGTGAAGGGGCTTCTCTTCACCATAGTAATTATTCCGCCATCATCCACCACTGTTGTCTTCCGTGGGCGTCCAGGTCTTTTTGCATTGTTGTGGTTACCAGCGCTTTCTTTCTTTCTCAGGATGAACCAAACTGTAGATTTTGCCGCTCCTGATAGTGCAGCAACTTCTCAGATGTTTTTTTTCTTCTGTTTTCGCAGATGATGGACGGCTGGTTTGACCTGCACGGAGACCTCCTGTGACCGCATGTTTACTGCTCAGCAAAATCTTCAAAGTGCAAGCACCGCACCTCACATCAACTCCAGGCCTTTTAGGTGCTTAATTGAGAATGAAATAATGAAGGAACTGCCCCACCTGCCCATGAAATGAGTCAATTGTCCGATTACTTTTGATCCCTTTAAAAACAGGGCGCCCCATGTAAAGGAGTCGAAACTTCTAAACCCTTCACCCAATTTTAATGTGGATACCCTCAAATCAAAGCTAAAAGTCTGGACTTTATGTCCATTATATAACTATAAGTTGAATATGTTTTAGTAAACAGGTAAAAAAAAACTAAATGTGTGTCAGTATCCAAATATATATGGACCTAACTGTATCTGGACATTATATGGCACTACTCATCTGGAGGCTATATGACACTAGTTGTCTGGACATTATATGGCACGAGTTTTCTGGACGTTATATAACACTAGATATCGGGACACTAGTTATATGGACTAGTAATCTGTATGACAATCTGGACGCTGTACAGCTAAATAATATGATGCTGCACTGCAGCATTTATCTGATGGTCAACCAATATTAACCGGACAGAATGATATCAAAACATCGGATCCCCGGAAGAAGCCAGATCTACTGGCGAAACGGCGTTGGCCGAGAGATCTTTGCACCACTCAGGGTATGTTTAATTGTGTTCCTTTGTGTTCCTTCCATCTTAAACCTCAGTCTCCACAATCGCCTCTGTTGCATTGTGTTTGGGGCGTTGCTGCTATCAGACTCTGAGGTTTGCTCTTCCAGCTAGTATTCTTTTTCCCTGTATTTCTTTGCACTGATCTCCCGGCCTCTCCTTGGGTCCTGCTCCTCATCTGTGTGTCCCGCCTTGTGCTGCCTGTTTTATAATACATGTATGTACTGCTTATGTTTATATATATATATATATTTACAATAAAGCTTTTTGGATTTTCATACATACGAAAGTTAGTTTCCTTTTTTTTTTGGTGAGCATTTATCTGATGCAGTATTGACATGAATAGATCACCTTTAATATCAGACCCATATGGAAAGTTCCTGGAACAGATAAAAAAAAAACAATTTTTTTTTCAGATACGAGGACGATTGTGTGTGCAGAATAAAAAATATGTGCATAAGCCGACAATGATTAATCCGAAGACAAACATGGACTCTTCTCCTGGGTGTATGACCAAGCGAACGCAGCGATAGCATCCAAAATGAGGTGTTAGGCCTCTTTCAGACGGGCGTTGCGGGAACATGCGGGATTTTTCTGCACGAGTGCAAAACATTGTAATGCGTTTTGCACTCGCTTGAGAAAAATCGCCATGTTTGGTACCCAAACCCGAACTTCTTCACAGAAGTTCGGGCCTGGGATCAGTGTTCTGTAGATTGTATTATTTTCCCTTATAACATGGTTATAAGGGAAAATAATAGCATTCTGAATACATAGTAAACTAGCGCTGGAGGGGTTAAAAAAAAAAAAATTTTTTTTTTAACTCACCTTAATCCACTTGCTCGCACAGCCCGGCATCTCTTCTGTCTTCATCTTTGCTGTGTGCAGGAAAAGGACCTGTGGTGACGTCACTCCGGTCATCACATGACCTTTTACCATGGTGATGGATCATGTGATGACCGGAGTGACGTCACCACAGGTCCTGTTCCTGCACACAGCAAAGAAGAAGACAGAAGAGATGCCGGCTGCGCAAGCAAGTGGATTAAAGGGTTTCTATCACTTGGTATGACATATTTAGGTGTCAGACACTAGCGATCCGCTAGTGTCTGCTCTAACAAACCATCCTAATATGATAGGTTTTGGGGCAGCCGTTTCGCTAAAATAACAACTTATATCTATATGCTAATGAGCCTCTAGTGCTATGGGGGCGTCATTAGCACCTAGAGGCTCCGTCTACCTTCATAAACTGTCGCCGCCCAGCGCGTCCCTCCAGCCCGCCCATCTCCTGCTGAATGCGATCCTCTCCATGCGCGTCTCTGTTCGGCGCATGCGCAGTGAATGTCTGACCGCTTCCCTGCTCAGACATCTCCACTGCGCCTGTTCTTCGGAGCACTATGATGTCATCGGCGCAGGCGCAGTGGAGATGTCTGAGCAGGGAAGCGGTCAGACATTCACTGCGCATGCGCCGAACAGAGACGCGCACGGGGAGGATCCCATTCCGGAGGAGATGGGCGGGCTGGAGGGACGCGCTGGGCGGCGGCAGTTTGTGAAGGTAGACGGAGCCTCTAGGTGCTAATGACGCCCCCATAGCACCTAGAGGCTCATTAGCATATAGATATAAGTTGTTATTTTAGCGAAACGGCTGCCCCAAAACCTATCATATTAGGATGGTTTGTTAGAGCAGACACTAGCGGATCGCTAGTGTCTGACACCTAAATATGTCATACCAAGTGATAGAAACCCTTTAAGGAGAGTTAAAAAAAAATGTAAACCCTCCAGCGCTATTGTACTATGCATTCTGTTTGCAACCATGTTATAAGGGATAATAATAATGATCGGGTCCCCATCCCGATCGCCACCTAGCAACCGTGCGTGAAAATCGCACCGCATCCGCATTTGCTTGCGATTTTCACGCAGCCCCATTCACTTCTATGGGGCCTGCGTTGCGTGAAAAAAGCCACAATATAGAGCATGCTGCGATTTTCACGCAAAACAAAAGTGATGCGTGAAAATCACCGCTCGTGTGCACAGCCCCATAGAAATGAATGGGTCCGGATTCAGTGCGGGTGCAATGCGTTCACATCACGCATCACACTCGCGCGTGTGAAAGGGACCTTAGTGTCAATGACAAATCAGCGGACGTTTAAAGACCTTTCCCCCTCCTGACATCTTAGTAACTGCTTGAATTCCCCATGTAATAACTGTATGTTGCGCTGTCCCTCTGTTATTCCTACTAGAAGTTCTGAATTAATTGCTAGCAGTTTGCAATGAAGGTCCAGATGGGTTTTACCAGTTGAGATGTGCAGAGCTACGGATCAAATGCTAACACCCAGCTGGACTTTCATTGCAAATGCTAGTAACCCTTTCATAACTGCTAGAAGGAATAACAGAGGAATGGGACAACACCGAGTCAGACGAACAGATGCTCCAGAATTGGTATTACATGGGGACTGCAAGGCGTTACTACAGCAGACATGTCAGGAGAGGGGACGCGTCCTCTTCCAATATGCATTGCATTTCTGTTTCCTCTTCATTCCAGATGTACAGTAATTGCGTTATAAGTTTGTGACGGCGATTAGAGATGAGCGCGGTTCTAGAAATTCATTTCTGGTCCGAGTCGAGTGCCCACGTGCTTGGGTCATGTATGAGACTCTGCGGCCTCCTAGGACGGTATCCAGCGCCTTCACAACCAAATCTGCATCAGAACGTCTCTCGACCCGTGTTAAAAGTGGTGAGAAACGTGGGCGTGGTTCAAAGGAAGGGGCGTGGCCACCCACCGGATTTACTACCATTTATACTAGGAACTAGCGTAAAAGACAGTTCAAATCTACGCCCGGCCTGGAAACGCAGCAAATGTATTAGGCGGCCTGTGCATTCTGTGCCGCCAGACTTTACAGGCGCCAGTCCTAGTATAATGTCAAGCTTCATTCATCTTCTCTAATGACTTTGGTGTCGTGTTAAGTAAAGGATTTACATTTAAGTTCAAGAAAAAACACCTGACGCAAACTGAACTATGACGGCGCCATATAAAGGCTTGTTGCATGTCATTAGCTGCAGTCACAGCAATGGCTGCCAGCCCAAGTACCCCAACCCCCCCCCCCCCAGGACTAAGTGTTTCCAATTTACTTAAGTTTTTAACCAGTTTGATTAGTGAAGCATCAATCCAATCATCTCTAATGGCAGCATTATAAGAATCATCACACATGGGGACGCTGGCGGCTTTTATCATTTTGTTGTTTCCATATGTCCTCCTAGGTGCTGCTTCGGACAGGCTCTGGTTGGAATCAGTCTCCTTCCCCTTCTGGCAGCTGACTGCAAACTCCCTTCTTACTTCCTCTGCAGAAGGAGTCTCCTCAGCTATACTGCCATGTACTGCCGAGTCTCCTGCAGGACACAAACATATTCCTATTGGCTGCCCTGCAGGGAACAGAGGATCTCTGGGCAGAGACCTGGCTGTGAGGAGAGTGACTGAGCATGTGTGACCACCAGTACTCAGCTCATGAGGTGGACCTGATCTACACAGTAAACACTAGGGGGGAATCATACTATGTAAGAAACTGATCACCAGGTGGAGCCATACTATGTAAGTAACTGATCAGCAGGTGGAGCCATACTATGTAAGTAACTGAATAAAATAAATAGCAGGAATAGAAACATAGAATGTGTCGGCAGATAAGAACCATTTGGCCCATCTAGTCTGCCCAATATACTAAATACTATGGATAGCCCCTGGCCCTATCTTATATGAAGGATGGCCTTATGCCTATCCCATGCATGCTTAAACTCCTCCACTGTATTTGCAGCTACCACTTCTGCAGGAAGGCTATTCCATGCATCCACTACTCTCTCAGTAAAGTAATACTTCCTGATATTACTGTTAAACCTTTGCCCCTCTAATTTAAAACTATGTCCTCTTGTAGCAGTTTTTCTTCTTTTAAATATTCTCTCCTCTTTTACCTTGTTGATTCCCTTTATGTATTTAGCAGTTTCTCTCATCTCCCCTCTGTCTCGTCTTTCTTCCAAGCTCTACATGTTAAGGTCCTTTATTCTTTCCTGGTAAGTTTTATCCTGCAATCCATGGACCAGTTTAGTAGCTCTTCTCTGAACTCTCTCTAGAGTATCTATATCCTTCTGGAGATATGGTCTCCAGTACTGAGCACAATACTCCAGATGAGGTCTCACTAGTGCTCTGTACAGCGGCATGAGCACCTCCCTCTTTCTACTGGTAATGCCTCTTGCTATACACCCCAGCATTCTGCTAGCATCTCCTGCTGCTCTATGACATTGTCTGCCTACCTTTAAGTCTTCTGAAATAATGACCCCTAAATCCCTTTCCTCAGATACTGAGGTTAGGACTGTATCACTGGTTGTATATTCTGCTCTTGGGTTTTTACGTCCCAGGTGCATTATCTTGCACTTATCAACATTACATTTTAGTTGCCATATTTTTGACCATTCCTCTAGTTTTCCTAAGTCCTTTTCCATTTGGTGTATCCCTCCAGGAACATCAACCCTGTTACAAATCTTTGTGTCATCAGCAAAAAGACACACCATACCATTGAGACCTTCTGCAATTTCGCTGATAAAGATATTAAACAATATGGGTCCCAGAACAGATCCCTGAGGTACCCCACTGGTAACAAGACCTTGGTCTGAATATACTCCATTGACTACAACCCTCTGTTGCCTGTCCCTCAGCCACTGCCTAATCTATTCAACAATATGGGAGTCCAAGCCCAAAGACTGCACTTTATTGATAAGCTTTCTATGTGGGACAGTATCAAAAGCCTTACTAAAGTCTAGATAAGCGATGTCTACTGCACCTCCGCCATCTATTATTTTAGTCACCCAATCGAAAAAATCAATAAGATTAGTTTGACATGATCTCCCTGAAGTAAACCCATGCTGTTTTTCATCTTTCAATCCATGGGATTTTAGATGTTCCACAATCCTCTCCTTAAGTATGGTTTCCATTAATTTCCCCACTATTGATGTCAGGCTTACTGGCCTATAGTTGCCCGATTCCTCCCTACTACCTTTCTTGTGAATGGGCACAACATTTGCTAATTTCCAATCTTCTGGGACGACTCCTGTTGCCAGCGATTGGTTAAATAAATCTGTTAATGGTTTTGCTAGTTCAACGCTGAGCTCTTTTAATAGCTTTGGGTGTATCCCATCAGGCCCCTGTGACTTATTTGTATTAATTTTAGACAGCTGACTTAGAACCTCTTCCTCTGTAAAGACACATGCATCCAAAGATTCATTAGTCTTCTTTCCTAACTGAGGTCCTTCTCCTTCATTTTCCATTGTAAAAACTGAACAGAAATATTCATTGAGGCAGTCAGCTAGTTCTTTATCTTCTTCTATATACATTCCTTCTTTTGTTTTTAATTTGGTAATTCCTTGTTTTAGTTTCCTTTTTTCATTTATGTATCTGAAGAATGCCTTCTGGCCTTTTTTCCCTGACTGAGCTCATTTCTCTTCTGCCTGTGCTTTGGAAGCTCTTATAACTTGTTTGGCCTCTCTCTGCCTAATCTTATAAATTTGTCTGTCATCCTCGTTTTTTTTTTTTTTTATAATTCCTAAATGCTATCTTTTTGTTTTTAATGATTTTGGCCACTTCTGCTGAGTACCACAGTGGTCTCTTCCTTTTTTTTGCTTTTTACTGACAAGCCTAATGCAATTTTCTGTTGCCTTCAATAGTGCCACTTTTAAGTAGTCCCATTTCTCCTGGACTCCAATGAAACTGTTCCAGTCTGATAGGGACTTGTATACCACTAATCTAATTTTAGAAAAGTCTGTTTTTCTAAAATCTAAAACTTTTGTTTTTGTGTGGTGTGACTCAGTCACTGTACTTATAGTAAACCACACTGACTGGTGATCACTAGATCCCAAGCTTTCCCCTACAGTAATATCAGATACCAAATTCCCATTTGTGAATACTAAATCTAAAATGGCCTCCTTCCAGGTTGGCTCCTCCACTACTTGCTGTAGAGATAATCCCAGTAGGGAATTTAGAATATCTGTACTCCTGGCAGAACTAGCTATTTTGGTTTTCCAGTTTATATCAGGAAGATTGAAGTCTCCCATAATGATAACTTCCCCCTTCAATGTCATTTTAGCTATTTCCTCAAATAGTAGATCATCTAATTCTTTGACTTGGCTAGGTGGTCTATATATCACACCTACACGAGTTACCTTATGATTATCAAGCTGCAAGGTAACCCAAACTGACTCTAAATTGTTCTTGCTAACTTGTATCAAATTAGATTTTATGTTATCTTTCACATACAGGGCCACCCCTCTCCCCTTCTTGCCTTCTCTGTCTTTCCTGTATAGAGAGAACCCTGGTATTGATATATCCCAGTCATTACTCCCCTTGAACCACGTCTCAGTAACAGCCACTACATCTATATTCTCAGATGCCATTATAGCCTCAAGTTCATTGATCTTATTCCCTAGACTGCGAGCATTTGTAGACAAGACTCTGAGCTTGTCATTTCTTAACCTTTGTGCTACTGGCCTCTTCTGGCATTGTTCCGGGGGGCAGTTGGACTGCTGGATTATCACTCTTTTGCCCCCCTTTCCTAGTTTAAATGCTTCTTAGCAAATACCTGGAACTGTTCACCGAGGACATTCGTTCCTTTGAGAGAAAGATGCAAACCATCTTTCTTGTACAGTTCTTTTCCATTCCAACAAGAGCTAACATGAGACACAAAGCCAAACCCTTGGTTCAGACACCATTCACCAAGCCATACATTGAATTCCTTAATGCGCATCTTCCTGTCATGCTGAAGGTTATGCACAGGCAAAACTGCAGAGAATGAAACAGTTGATGCAACCTCCCGTATATCCTTTCCAAGTGAGTGAAAAGCTTCTTTCACCTTTGAAACCTCATTGCAAGCCAGATCATTTGTCCCAAGATGGAGAATAACATCCACTTCCCTTTCCTGCTTTGCTTGCCTAACAATATTAAGGATCCGTCGTCTATCCCTGCTAGCGGTAGCACCAGGGAGACATCTCACAACACCATTCTCCTCAAACTTCACACCTCTTATGATGGAATCGCCCACCAACAGCTGCTTACTATCAATCCTCACCTTCTCCTTTTTGTCTTTGGCTGCAGTCTTACATACTTTAGGCATGGGAGATGATTGTTTCTCACCCACTGTGCTTGAGTCATCCTCCATGTTGCTCTTGCACTCTGAAAGTGCTACAAATGAATTAGGGAGAGCCACAGACTGTGGGACATGTCTTCTATCCACAACTCTCAGTCTACCAGAACCTACAGTAACCCATCTCCCTATTCTAGGGGGCCTCTGTGGCAGTGGCATTGCAATGTTCTCAGCCTGAGTTTGTTTAGTGGTTAATTTAAAAATCTCATATTTAAAAAAGGTAATTTCCTGCTGCATTATGGAGAGCTGTCTACAGATCAGACAGTATCCAAATCTCTGAAGAGTGGAACCTGAAATAAAAGCACAACAATTCCTGCACAGAACCAGGTCTGCCATTGTAAAGAGGGGAAAGATTATAAACAAACAAATCTTACTTGTTTAGATTGTATCCACCTCCAGATTACCTCCTGAATATCTCACTGCTCTTGTAAATCAGCTCTTGGTAAGCAGTCTTGGAAAAGCAGCCCTCCTATGCGATTAGGACCAGGTGCTCTAGGCCAGGAAACTATCACCCGTACAGGAGAAAATATTGGAAATAGATGAATAAACTGGACTGGCACTCTGTATGTGTGGGGTAATATGGATAAAATATGCTAAAATATGAATAAGTGTAAAATACAATATAAAGTGATCACACAATTTAATTAAAATTACAATAAAATCACCAAAAAACATGGCTAAAAATAATCATAAAAAATAGACGCTGCACGGCAATATTGTAAAAAATAATAAGACTCTGCAATAACAATAATCAATTGTTCATAAAAATATGATCCCAATATGTCCTTGGAAACAATAGTGTTCAATAGTATTCCTACATATATGGGTCTTTTTGATAGAACATTTAACCTGCTTTTTTTGTTCTTTCTCCCAGATACTGTGTAAAGAGAAATGCCGCTTGAATGTGCGGTAATAGGTTTTGTCCGTAGTCTAAAATGGACTTTGAAACAAATAGACTTTGAAAAAAACACAGGTTCCTGAGATGGCTTTATAATTGGTTATAGTCCAATTCAATAAATGGATAAAGTGCTGTGTGCTCTGAGGCAACAATGAATCTTACCTTGGCCCAGATGATGTTCAAAGTAGGTATAGATACCGCATACCTGATTATGCACGGTTTTCGTATTATGTGGATGGACGCTGAGGTAGCGTGGTCTATGGCGTACTCCTGGCTTGGTCCGCAGCAGAATATCGTGGAGGCTGGTGACCGGACTGTTCGTATCCCAGAACGCCGTGTCTCACGTGATCTGTAGCGTACCTCTGGTCCGTGGCTGTATCAAGGTATCGCGAGAGCTGTGCTCGGCGGTTTCTATGTGGAAAGAATTTTCTTGCTGGAGCGCTCCAATTTTTGAAGAAATATTCACAGACTTTGTGTGATCTGTAAAAAGGCCTTTAGACGAAGTGGGAGCTATCAGCTGGTTACGCCAAACGCGTTTCGGGGACCTCTTACCCCTTCTTCAGTGGCAGCATGCCACTTACCCCTTCTTCATGCTGCCACTGAAGGGGTAAGAGGTCCCCGAAACGCGTTTGGCGTAACCAGCTGATAGCTCCCACTTCGTCTAAAGGCCTTTTTACAGATAACACAAAGTCTGTGAATATTTCTTCAAAAATTGGAGCGCTCCAGCAAGAAAATTCTTTCCACATAGAAACCGCCGAGCACAGCTCTCGCGATACCTTGATACAGCCACGGACCAGAGGTACGCTACAGATCACGTGAGACACGGCGTCCTGGGATACGAACAGTCCGGTCACCAGCCTCCACGATATTCTGCTGCGGACCAAGCCAGGAGTACGCCATAGACCACGCTACCTCAGCGTCCATCCACATAATACGAAAACCGTGCATAATCAGGTATGCGGTATCTATACCTACTTTGAACATCATCTGGGCCAAGGTAAGATTCATTGTTGCCTCAGAGCACACAGCACTTTATCCATTTATTGAATTGGACTATAACCAATTATAAAGCCATCTCAGGAACCTGTGTTTTTTTCAAAGTCTATTTGTTTCAAAGTCCATTTTAGACTACGGACAAAACCTATTACCGCACATTCAAGCGGCATTTCTCTTTACACAGTATCTGGGAGAAAGAACATTTAACCTGCTTTTTTTGTTCTATCAAAAAGACCCATATATGTAGAAATACTATTGAACACTATTGTTTCCAAGGACATATTGGGATCATATTTTTATGAACAATTGATTATTGTTATTGCAGAGTCTTATTATTTTTTATTTTTTACAATATTGCCGTGCAGCGTCTATTTTTTATGATTATTTTTAGCCATGTTTTTTGGTGATTTTATTGTAATTTTAATTAAATTGTGTGATCACTTTATATTGTATTTTACACTTATTCATATTTTATCCATATTACCCCACACATACAGAGTGCCAGTCCAGTTTATTCATCTATGTAAGTAACTGATCACCAGGTGGAGCCATACTATGTAAGTAACTGATCACCAGGTGGAGCCATACTATGTAAGTAACTGATCACCAGGTGGAGCCATACTATGTAAGTAACTGATCACCAGGTGGAGCCATACTATGTCAGTAACTGATCAGCAGGTAGTGCCATACTATGCAAGTAACTGAACACCAGGTGGATCCATACTATGTAAGTAACTGATCACCAGGTGGAGCCATACTATGTAAGTAACTGAACACCAGGTGGAGCCATACTATGTAAGTAACTGAACACCAGGTGGAGCCATACTATGTAAGTAACTGAACACCAGGTGGAGCCATACTATGTAAGTAACTGATCACCAGGTGGAGCCATACTATGTAAGTAACTGAACACCAGGTGGAGCCATACTATGTAAGTAACTGAACATTAGGTGGAGCCATACTATATAAGTAACTGATCACCAGGTGGAGCCATACTATGTAAGTAACTGATCACCAGGTGGAGCCATACTATGTAAGTAACTGATCACCAGGTGGAGCCATACTATGTCAGTAACTGATCACCAGGTGGAGCTATACTACACTGCTCAAAAAAATAAAGGTAACACAAAAATAACACATCCTAGATCTGAATTAATTAATTAAATATTCTTCTGAAATACTTTGTTCTTTACATAGTTGAATGTGCTGACAACAAAATCACACAAAAATTTAAAAATGGAAATCAAATTTTTTAACCCATGGAGGTCTGGATTTGGAGTCACACTCAAAATTAAAGTGGAAAAACACACTACAGGCTGATCCAACTTTGATGTAATGTCCTTAAAACAAGTCAAAATGAGGCTCAGTAGTGTGTGTGGCCTCCACGTGCCTGTATGACCTCCCTACAACGCCTGTGCATGCTCCTGATGAGGTGGCAGACGGTCTCCTGAGGGATCTCCTCCCAGACCTGGACTAAAGCATCTGCCAACTCCTGAACAGTCTGTGGTGCAACGTGACGTTGGTGGATAGAGCGAGACATGATGTCCTAGATGTGCTCAATTGGATTCAGGTCTGGGGAACGGGCGGGCCAGTCCATAGCATCAATGCCTTCGTCTTGCAGGAACTGCTGACACACTCCAGCCACATGAGGTCTAGCATTGTCTTGCATTAGGAGGAACGCAGGGCCAACCGCACCAGCATATGGTCTCACAAGGGGTCTGAGTATCTCATCTCGGTACCTAATGGCAGTCAGGCTACCTCTGGCGAGCACATGGAGGGCTGTGCGGCCCTCCAAAGAAATGCCACCCCACACCATTACTGACCCAATGCCAAACCGGTCATGATGGAAGATGTTGCAGGCAGCAGAACGTTCTCCACGGCGTCTCCAGACTCTGTCACATGTGTTCAGTGTGAACCTGCTTTCATCTGTGAAGAGCACAGGGCGGCAGTGGCGAATTTGCCAATCTTGGTGTTCTCTGGCAAATGCCAAACGTCCTGCACGGTGTTGGGCTGTAAGCACAACCCCCACCTGTGGACGTCGGGCCCTCACATCACCCTCATGGAGTCTGTTTCTGACCGTTTGAGCAGACACATGCACATTTGTGGCCTGCTGGAGGTCATTTTGCAGGGCTCTGGCAGTGCTCCTCCTTGCACAAAGGTGGTCGTAGCAGTCCTGCTGCTGGGTTGTTGCCCTCCTCCACGTCTCCTGATGTACTGGCCTGTCTCCTGGTAGCACCTCCATGCTCTGGACACTACGCTGACAGACACAGCAAACCTTCTTACCACAGCTCGCATTGATGTGCCATCCTGGATAAGCTGCACTACGTCTCATGCTTCCACTAGAGTGAAAGCACCGCCAGCATTCAAAAGTGACCAAAACATCAGCCAGGAAGCATAGGAACTGAGAAGTGGTCTGTGGTCACCACCTGCAGAACCACTCCTTTATTGGGGGTGTCTTGCTAATTGCCTATAATTTCCACCTGTTGTCTATCCCATTTGCACAACAGCATGTGGAATTGATTGTCACTCAGTGTTGCTTCCTAAGTGGACAGTTTGATTTCACAGAAGTGCGATTGACTTGGAGTTACATTGTGTTGTTTAAGTGTTCCCTTTATTTTTTTGAGCAGTGTATGTAAGTAACTGAACACCAGGTGGAGCCATACTATGTCAGTAACTGAACACCAGGTGGAGCCATATTATATAAGTAACTGATCACCAGGTGGAGCCATACTATGTCAGTAAATGAACACCAGGTGGAGCCATACTATGTAAGTAACTGAACACCAGGTGGAGCCATACTATGTCAGTAAATGAACACCAGATGGATCCATACTATGTCAGTAACTGATCACCAGGTGGAGCCATACTATGTCAGTAACTGAACACCAGGTGGAGCCATATTATATAAGTAACTGATCACCAGGTGGAGCCATACTATGTCAGTAAATGAACACCAGGTGGAGCCATACTATGTAAGTAACTGAACACCAGGTGGAGCCATACTATGTCAGTAAATGAACACCAGATGGATCCATACTATGTCAGTAACTGATCACCAGGTGGAGCCATACTATGTCAGTAACTGAACACCAGGGGGCACCTAACCATTTAAGAAAATGTCAGAACTCTGCAGTGATGCTTGAAAATGGCAAATATTGGTAACTTCTCATGATCTACACAATGAATACCATATCTAATGGCAGGACAGGGATCACCCTTCATAAGCCTACAGCACGTGAATCTGGATTTTTAAACCACCATTACAGCCTGGGTTTAAAGCTTCCCGCAGTCTAGCAGGAACAGGTCTTGCGCCCGGCTGACAGAGAACGCTGGACACCCTGGAGAGAAGACAGAATCCGGTTATCACTGCTTCTTCTTATCCATTCTGCACAGCGCTTGCTCATCCCTGCAGGTCTCGCAGAGTCTGAGGCGTACACAGCGCCGCATCATTTATATCACACGTTTAATAACAAGACGATAAAAATATAAAGCAAATGGTCGACATAATGGACCTAAACTGATCTGGATAGAACATAGGATCGGACTACGATGCCGTGTAATCCTAACAGAAGGGCTTCAAGCTCTACAGAGCGCCTGGTGATGTGTGCGGGCACAGATGGCGAGACTGGCGACTGTGTAGAGGAGACGGCCACAAGACAAGAGTACATGTCAGTCTCCGCTCTATAGCAGCCCTTCCATCTCTTTCATAAACGCCTCATACATATCGTCCTTAGTCTGCACAGGCATCGGGTTTCCAGCCTTGGGGCCCACTTTCACTGGCGGCCGGACCACTTCCTCTTCGTGCTTCTTGGCTGGAGCAGAAGTTGGGGTGCCTTTATTTTCTCTGCGCACTCGAAGGGCGGTCGGTACAAACCGTGTCACTTCAGCCTTAGGATTGGTGATCTGGGGTTTGGCACTGATTGTGGCAGTGGCTTTCTTCTCAATGGTGGCGCCTCCGTCGTCCGACTTGGGTCTTTGTATCAAGCTGGGGGGAGCACTCAGCACGCCAGGGTTTGCCAATGTTGGAGGGTACAGGCCTGGAGGGGCAGTGCCAGGAGGAGGAACCAGGGGAGGACGCATCATGGGTCGAGGAGGAGGCGGCATGCCTGCACGATCAAGAACATAAGGGATGAAGATGGTTAATGAGAGAAATAAAATGTCTCCCGCAAGAACGTCACAATGGAGTTAATGGGGAGTTCAGTGCACCAGTGTGACACTACCAGAATGGAGGATGCAGTCACTGCTGGGGTGTCGTCACAGTGTACAGCAGATGTTTGTGGCTATACTGTTTACATCCATTGTAATTCTGACATATCACCAGTTCCTGTGGGGATCCATGCAGTAACCCTTGGCCCCCTATAAGATATTATGGGACCACCACCCATGACAAGCGCATCTCATAGAAATCTCTTGGGCAACTGAACTACACCTTAGAAGAATTCAAGTAAAACAAGGCCAACAAACCCTTTAAGGGTATAGACAAAACTATAACCAAGCAGAACAGGACATTTACCTGGGGGTGCAGGTGGGGGAAGGCGTGGAGGGGGTCCACGGGGTGGGGGCCCTGGTGGCAGGCCAGGAGGAGGACCTGGAGGTGGGCCCGGAGGACGGCCAGGAGGAGGCCCTGGAGGTAACAAGCGTGGTGGAGGACCACGGAGGCCTGGGGGTCTTAAGAATGGGGGTGCTCCTGTAATAGATACAAAATGTTACGGTCAAACAGTGAAGACTCATTATTTCATCTTGTCCTGAGGACAGCAGTGTATCACTGTCATGTCTGACTGCACCCACCTGGAGGTGGCCCTGGTGGCATTCCTGTTGGGGGTCCTGGTGGTCGAAGAGGTGGAACTGGAGGTGGACCTAGAGGTGGTGGCCCCGTCATAATGGATGACAGCATCTGCAGGGGTGGTGGTGGGACCGTGACAGGTGGAGGCACAGTGATTGGTGCAGAGGAGCCACTCTCAGCAGATTCGGTTTTAGACTCCTCGTTCTTCTGCTCGTCTTCAGAGCCGGAGTCGTCCTCAGATGAGGAAGAGGAGGAATATTCTTCAGCTTCATGTTCTTCCTCTTCTTCTCTGACCTCTTGACCTGCATATTCAAGATGCGTTACCAGAAAAGTGAGTGGATCGGTCATCAGACCGTGAGCTACAGAGGTGAAGCATCCATTTCTACACCGGGCGGAGCTGCCCTTCAGAAATGACAACAGAGAGAGGGGGCGACTCAACGGCTTTATAAACAGAGGGTGTCTTCGCCTTCACGAGGACACGTTCATTAACCCCTTAAGGACTCAGCCTTATTTCACCTTAAGGACTTGGCCATGTTTTGCAAATCTGACCAGTGTCGCTTTGACTTATCCAGGCCATTCTGAGATTGTTTTTTCGTCACATATTGTACTTCACGACACTGGTAAAATGAAGTAAAAAAAATTCATTTTTATTTATAAAAAAATACAAAATTTACCAATTTTTTTTTTAAAATTGCAAATTTCCGAGTTTCAATTTCTCTACTTCTATAATACATAGTAATACCTCCAAAAAGAGTTATTACTTTACATTCCCCATATGTCTACTTCATGTTTGGATCATTTTGGGAATGATATTTTATTTTTTGGGGATGTTACAAAGCTTAGAAGTTTAGAAGCAAATCTTGAAATTTTTAAAAACCCAATTTTTAGGGACCAGTTAAGGTCTGAAGTCACTTTGTGAGGCTTACATAATAGAAACCACCCAAAAATGACCCCATTCTATAAACTACACCCCTCAAGGTATTCAAAACTGATTTTACAAACTTTGTTAACCCTTCAGGTGTTCCACAAGAATTAATGGAAATAGAGATACAATTTCAAAATTTCACTTTTTTGGCAGATTTTCCATTTTAATATTTTTTTTCCAGTTACAAAGCAAGGGTTAACAGCCAAACCAAACTCAATATTTATGGCCCTGATTCTGTAGTTTACAGAAACACCCCATATGTGGTCGTAAACTGCTGTACGGGCACACGGCAGGACGCAGAAGGAAAGGAATGCCATACGGTTTTTGGAAGGCAGATTTTGCTGGACTGTTTTTTTGACACCATGTCCCATTTGAAGCCCCCCTGATGCACCCCTAGAGTAGAAACTCCAAAAAGTGACCCCATTTTAGAAACTACGGGATAGGGTGGCAGTATTGTTAGTACTAGTTTAGGGTACATATGATTTTTGGTTGCTCTATATTACACTTTTTGTGAGGCAAGGTAACAAGAAAGCTGTTTTGGCACCGTTTTTATTTTTTGTTATTTACAACATTCATCTGACCGGTTAGATCATGTGGTATTTTTTTTAGACCAGGTTGTCACGGACGCGGCGATACCTAATATGTATACTCTTTTTATTTATGCAAGTTTTACACAATGATTTCATTTTTGAAGCAAAAAAAAACATGTTTTAGTGTTTCCATAGTCTGAGAGCCATAATTTTTTCAGTTTTTGGGTGATTACCTTTGGTAGGGTATGATTTTTGCAGGATGAGATGACGGTTTTATTGGCACTATTTTGGGGTGCGTGTGACTTTTTGATCGCTTGCTATTACACTTTTTGTGATGTAAGGTGACAAAAAAGTGTTTATTTAGCACAGTTTTTATTTTACATTTTTTTACGGTGGTCACCTGAGGGGTTAGGTCATGTGATATTTTTATAGAGCCGGTCGATACAGACACAGCGATACATAAATAAAATAAAAAGTATACATATTAGGTAAGTTTTACACAATAACAGCTTTTTTAAAACAAAAAAAAAATGTTTGTGTCTCCATATTCTTAGCCATATATATATTTTTTTTTGGGCGATTGTCTCAGGTAGGGGCTCATTTTTTGCGGGATGAGGTGACGGTTAGATTGGTACTATTTTGGTGGGCAAACGCCTTTTTGATCGCTTGCTGTTGTACTTTTTGTGATGTAAGGTGACAAAAAAATTGTTTATTTAGCACAGTTTTTATTTTTTACGGTGTTCATCTAAGGGGTTAGGTCATGTGATATGTTTATAGATCCGGTCGATACGGACGCGGCGATACCTAATATGTATACATTTTTTTTCCCCCAATTTTTCTTAACTTTATTTGGCGAAAATGACATTTTTGTTTATTTTTACTTGAAACTTAATTTTTTGGGGGGAAAACTTTATTTTTTCAACTTTTCTTTTCACTTTATTTTTTGTCCCACTTTGGGACTTGAAGTTTTGGAGGTCTAATCCTTTACAATGCATTCCAATACTTCTGTATTGGAATGCATTGGCTGTATGAGTAATACTTTGTGTATTACTCATACAGCTTCCGGGGCCTGTGAGATCCAGGGGGCTGGATCTCACAGGCTCGTCACCGGAAGGCAGCGCGATGCCTTCCTTAGACATCGCGCTGCCATCCATGCCATCGGGTCCCCCCTATAGCCGCATGGGGACCCGATGGCACCGCCGATCGCAGCCACAAACCGCAGGTAAAGCCGCAAACCGCAGGTCTGAATTGACCTGTGGTTTGCTGCGATCGCCAATACGGGGGGGGGTCACATGACACCCCCCCCCCCCCGCGCGTTGACAGGATGCCCGCTGAATGATTTGAATGATTTCAAGATCCTGTTCATATTAACCCCCGCCGCGCCGCAATCTAGTTTTAAAGTTATGACGTACCGGTATATCATGGGTCCTTAACCCCTTAAGGACTTAGGACGTACCGGTACGGCATGGGTCCCGAATCCTTAAGGACCCATGACGTACCGGTACGTCATGGCTTTAATTCGCGATTCCGGCGCCGCGAATTAAATCATTCAGCCGGCATCCCGTAACAACGCAGAGGGGGGTCATTTGACCCCCCCCCGTATCGACGATCGCAGAAAACCACAGGTCAATTCAGACCTGCGGTTTGCTGCGCTTTTAGCCGATTCTGATCCCCGCGGTCTCTGACTGCGGGGATCAAACTTTAAAATGCCCGAAATAAAGTTTATTAACCCCCCCTGCACCCCTGAATGATATTATGTGGGCGGGTGGTGCAGGGGGGGTGTCGCAGGCGGTGCGGGGGGCGAGATCGCGATCCCCCGTCCGCCTCCCCTTGAATAATCGTTGGCGTCTAGTGGGTATACCAGGGTGCCAGCACATTGCTGACACCCTGGTATAAACGTCTGACATCGGTGATGCGATGTCAGCCGTTTAACCCTTTCCATACAGCGGTCCGTACGGACCGCTGTATGGAAAAGGTTAACAGCTCAGGGAGCTCCCTCCCTCTCCCATCAGGGGGCTGCAGTGCCTTTGCAGCCCCCCGATGGAGAGAGCCCCCCGTCTGCGAAGTTCTGACCAGTACTGAGCAGACGGGGAAGGTTCCCATGGCAACAGGACGCCGTCTCAGGCATCCTGCTGTCCATGGTGCTGAACAGATCTGTGCTAAAGGCAGAGATCTGTTCAGACAAAGTGTAAGTAAAATACAGTACAAAACACTATATAGTGTACTGTACTGTATTATACAGACATCAGACCCACTGGATCTTCAAGAACCAAGTGGGTCTGGGTCAAATATTTTTTTTTTAAATGTGAAAAAAGTTAAGATTAAAAAAAACACATTTATCACTGAATAAAAATAAAAAAAAATAATATACACTACACATATTAGGTATCGCCGCATCCGTAACGACCTGATCTATAAAACGGTCATGTTACTTTCCCCGCACGGTGAACGCCATAAAAATAAAAAAATAAAAACTATGAGAAAATTTAAATTTTGCCCACCTTACTTCCCAAAAAAGGTAATAAAAGTGATAAAAAAAGTCGCATGTACGCCAAAATAGTACCAATCAAACCGTCATCTCTTCCCGCAAAAATCATACCCTACCCAAGATAATCGCCCAAAAACTGAAAAAACTATGGCTCTTAGACTATGGAAACACTAAAACATGATTTTTTTTGTTTCAAAAATGAAATCATTGTGTAAAACTTACATAAATAAAAAAAAAGTATACATATTAGGCATCGCCGCGTCCGTATCGACCGGCTCTATAAAAATATCACATGACCTAACCCCTCAGGTGACCACCGTAAAAAAATAAAAATAAAAACGGTGTAAAAAAAGCAATTTTTTGTCATCTTACATCACAAAAAGTGTAATAGCAAGTGATCAAAAAGTCATATGCACCCCAAAATAGTGCCAAACAAACCGTCATCTCATCCCGCAAAAAATGAGACCCTACTTAAGATAATCGCCCAAAAACAGAAAAAACTATGGCTCTTAGACTATGGAGACACTAAAACATTTTTTTTGTTTTAAAAAATGAAATCATTGTGTAAAACTTACATAAATAAAAAAAAATAGTAGACATATTAGGTATCGCCACGTCCGTGACAACCTGCTCTATAAAATTACCACATGTTCTAACCTGTCAGATGAATGTTGTAAATAACAAAAAAAAAAACGTGCTAAAAAAATCTATTTCTTGTTACCTTGCCGCACAAAAAGTGTAATATAGAGCAACAAAAATGATATGTACCCTAAACTAGTACCAACAAAACTGCCACCCTATCCCGTAGTTTCCAAAATGGGGTCACTTTTTTGGAGTTTCTACTCTAGGGGTGCATCAGGGGGGCTTCAAATGGGACAAGTTGTCAAAAAAACCAGTCCAGCAAAATCTGCCTTCCAAAAACCATACGGCGCACCTTTCCCTCTACGCCCCGCTGTGTGGCCGTACAGTAGTTTACGGCCACATATGGGGTGTTTCTGTAAACGGCAGAGTCAGGGCAATAAAGATACAGTCTTGTTTGGCTGTTAACCCTTGCTTTCTTAGTGGAAAAAATGGGTTAAAATGGAAAATTTGGCAAAAAAATGAAATTCTCAAATTTCATCCCCATTTGCCAATAACTCTTGTGCAACACCTAAAGGGTTAACGAAGTTTGTAAAATCAGTTTTGAATACCTTGAGGGGTGTAGTTTATAGAATGGGGTCATTTTTTGGCGGTTTCTATTATGTAAGCCTCGCAAAGTGACTTCAGACCTGAACTGGTCCCTAAAATTGGGTTTTTGTATATTTCAGAAAAATTTCAAGATTTGCTTCTAAACTTCTAAGCTTTGTAACGTCCCCAAAAAATAAAATATCATTCCCAAAATGCTACAAACATGAAGTAGACATATGGGGAATGTAAAGTCATCACAATTTTTGGGGGTATTACTATGTATTACAGAAGTAGAGAAACTGAAACTTGGAAATTTGCAAGTTTTTCAAAATTTTTGGTAAATATGGTATTTTTTTATGCAAAAAAAATAACTTTTTTGACCCAATTTTAGCAGTGTCATGAAGTACAATATGTGACGAAAAAACAATCTCAGAACGGCCTGGATAAGTCAAAGCGTTTTAAAGTTATCAGCACTTAAAGTGACACTGGTCAGATTTGCAAAAAATGGCCAAGTCCTTAAGGTGAAACAAGGCTGAGTCCTTAAGGGGTTAAGGGGTTGTCCAGGTTCAGAGTTGAACCCGGACATACCCCCATTTTCACCCAGGCAGCCCCCCTGACATGAGCATCGGAGCAGTTCATGCTCTGATGCTCTCCTTTGCCCTGCGCTGAATCACACAGGGCACAGGCATTTTCTGGAGTTTCGGTGACGTACCGGGCTCTCCTTAGGGCTGTCAGGTGGAGGCTTCCGCCCAGCAGCGAGCCCTGTGACGTCACCGGCAGTGATGGTCGGGTTTTAGCGCTGCCCTAGCCTGTAAAGCGGCAGGGCTAGGGAGAGCATCGAGCATGAAATGCTAACTTCAAGGGGGCTGCCCTGGGGGAAATTATGGGCCATGATAAAAGATGAGGAGGAACATACCTGCCATACGCAACATCATGGCTTGAAGGGGAGTCAGATCCTTGACGTGTTTCTTCTTTTTCTTGCGAGGCTTTTCTGGAGCGTCAGCAAACCGCACGTTGTGACCTGTGGAGATGGAAGACGACTGACACATTACATTATAGCAGCAACACACGAGATTTAAAGGGTTAAATCATAAAATACAGACCCAGAAAAGAAATAACGGGATCACTTGGCGACTCACCTGCCGCCTTCTTGTCCCCGCTGCTTTTCTTCTCATCTTCCCGCTGAGTATACTCGCCGCTGTCGCTCTCTTCGCCGTCTGACTGATCGCTATCACTGTCCTCGTCACTGCTGCCCTCATCATCCTTATCCTGCTCCATCTCGGGGTAGTCATCATCCTCACTTGAACTGGAGGCGTCATGGTGACTTTTCAGCCCTGAAGATCACAGAGGACAATTACATATACAGACAGGCGCTACATGGATCCGTGAGGGCGTCTATTAAAGGGGTGGTCTCCGCAGGACAATCCGGGCCCACATGACCCTCCCCCCTCTCTATAAGCCTGAGCAGAACGCAGCCACATGCAATACCGCACCCCCCCCCGTAGAGGTCGCTGCAGGGGAAAAGAGCAACTGAAAAATCCATTTAGAACGGGTGTCAGAAGCCGCGTCATCTTAAAAGGTGTCGACTGATGAGAAATCCCCTTTAACCCCTTAACAACCAGAGGGTTTCGGTTCTAAATAACCAGACAGTTTTTCGAGATCTTACACAGGTTTTGTTTTTATTAAATGCACAAACCTCTGGGGGGGGGGGTTTCCTCTTAAAAGGCATCTGTCAGCAGGATCAACCCTCATAAACCACCAGTGTGGTGCGGGGTGTTGGACCCCACGGATTACATACTAATGACGTATCCTGAGGACAGGCCATCAACAGTAAAGGAGTGGAGGGAGCCGATACAGGTCATCTGTCAGCAGGATCTACCCTACTACCTCAGTGCACTTAGGCAATAATTTGCTTATTTTTAAAAACACTTAATTCTCCCCAATGTAGCAATGGATCAGGGGAAGAGCAGTTTCGTTTTACTCCGCAGGGTTAGCCCTGCCAGGCATTACGGCTGATTTATTAGGGTTGCCCACTCCTTTACTGTTCATCCTCAGGACAGTCCATCAATATCTAATCGGCGGGGTCCTCCCCCGATCACAACTCCATCCACTGTGTAGAAGATCGAGCCGGTTTCATCTCCACTCACCTCCTTCGGGGCTGTACCTCTCCTCCTCACGTCTTTTCATTATGTTCTCCAAAGCAAACCCGACCCTGCGGCCGTACATCTGCAGGACCTGTGGTGGGGGAGGACCTGGGGGAGGACCAGGAGGCTTCTTGCCAGGGGGTAGACGAGGAACCCCATGGCCTGGAGGGAACGGCATTGCGACACCACGCCCGGGAGGTCTAAGAATACAGAACAGTCCGCGGTTACAGCGCGGCAGCCAAAGGAATCAGCAGAACGAGCGCCACTCGCGTTAATACACTGACCCATAAGCAGACGTCTTCTTCAGGATGGAGGGGGGCTGGGCTCCGGGAAGGGGGATGTCCTGAATCAGAATATTAGACGGAGCATGGGGCAGGTCCGGCAGCGGGATGCTCTCCACCTCCACGTGCTGAGCGTTCTAAACACAGGAAACACGCAAGTTATTGATACTTCAGACATCTCTACACAAATATTGGGATCTCTGCTTGCTGTCAGCGAATGGAAACATCTGACCTAGAACTGCTTACAGAGCGGATGGGTTTGTTACAATGCATCAGTCCACGTAAGACTATGTGCTGCTGTTCTATCTAGCTCACAGGGAAATGCCTTGACTGATACAGTTGTAACAAACCCTCAGTACAACAAAATTCCTCTACTCCGCCATCAAGTGGATCTCATGTATCCGATTATCAGATGTTGTGGATGGACACAGAGCGGGGATTGATTTATGAAAGCTTTTATTCAAGATTTCTGGCACAGAAAAGTCTCCGTTGCTGATCTCTGCTGCACTCGTCACTCTAAACAGTGGTTGAGGCGCGGGCAGGATCTATATGGCACAAAGGGTTAAAGGGGTATTCTCACCATAGAAAATGGGGGCATATCGCTAGGATATGCTCCCATTGTCTTATAGGTGCGGGTCCCGCACTTATATCGAGAACAGAGCACCGCAAAGATGGTGGCTGGAGGACTCCGGTCCGGCCACCACCAAGCCGGCTCCCCATAGAAGTGAATGGGAGCGCACCGCGCATAACTGGCCACCACTACCATTCACTTCTATGGGCTCGACGGAAATGGAGGGCCCCATAGAAAATGAATGGAGGGCGGCTGCACATGCTGCACTTTTGGGGCTCCGTTCTCGATATAGATACGGGTAATGGGGGCATGTCTGTCATGAGACAACCCCTTTAAGGTTACTTAAAGGGGGTTATCCAGGAAGAGAGACTGACTCTTGGGACCCCCGCTGATCAGCTGTTAGACGAGGCCTTGAGCGCTGCAGCCGCTTCCTGGGTCATGTGACATCACTGTTCACCGGTCACATGGCCTAGCTGCAGCTCATTGACTGGGGCTGAGCTGCAATACCAAGCACTGCCACTATACAATACACGGCGCTCTACTTGGTAAGCTGCGGTGATCGGCACGGCTCCCTGAAACAGCTGATCGGAGGGGGCGCCGAGACTTGGACACCAGCCGATCTTATAATGGTGACCTATCCCGAGAGTAAGTCATCGTTATCATTTCCTGAATAGTCCCTTTAAGCCAGAAAACTGCCTTAAAAGGACCCTCTGGGATCTACACCAACTCCTTGATAGCGCAGGGAGTAGTTTTTGGCGCACAGACTTCCCGACATATGAATAAATCATTATAAGGCATGCTTCTTACACTTGGCGTATGAAAATGGAGATTACTGCGCAGTTCTCTGCTGGATTTTCACAATTTCTGAACTGTTAGATGCTGAACTGAGAGAGAAAACCGCATTCAATAAGGATGAGTGCAATTCACAGCAAATATCGCCAAATGGGTGTAAGCCATTAAAATTACATATCTTTGCCAATATTGACACATACAATTATCATATAGAACCGTATACGTATGCCTACGGTATATAATAGACCAGACCGCACAGAATATAAATCAATGTATTGTCACAATACACAATGTATACATAGAGAAGAAGGCGGCATCCACAGAGGAGGACACAAGGGCAATCATTCAGAATAGAACCCACAGATAAAGTGCATCGCGCCAAAAATATAAACAATAACCCATTGTGCACTTCCTCCAGGATGGCGCCAGCCCTGATGAGCGTTTCGGCAAACCTTCGTCTGGGGTGGCGTCATCACCAGAGGGCACACATTAAATACCCCAATTGGCCAATCACAAAATACCACCTGAATGAATAACACCTGCGTATAAACGGAAAAAGGGAATGATCGAGTAACGTCATTACGACGCGACATCCCGCGTGATGTGAACATCGAGTCACATGATCACACGAAAACCATGATGGCAGGAGTGCTGGCGGCACCAAGCACATAATTGCGCATGCGCAGGTCCAACACGTCCCCCTGATAAAGAACACTATACATTGGATACAAAGCATGGATGGATTGGAGCGCGCTCACATAGTAACTGTACAGACGTGATCACTACAGATGATAGAGCCGTGAGGACGAGTTAGTTTATTACATTATTGAATAAACTAGACATTAAGCCCCTTACAATAACGGGCGCTAGAGCATTAGAGCCTAAACATTAGTGGGAACGGTCTATATTAGATGGCAAGGGAACTTGACTGACTGGTGGCCGAGACTGGCGGCTGTTTTTTGTGATGTAAGGTGATAAAAAAAATAAAAAATTTGGCACATTTTGTATTTTTTTTTTTTACAGTGTTCACCAGGCAGGATGGATCATCTACTATTTTTATAGAGCAGGTTGTTACGGACACAGCGATGCCTAATATTTGTGCATTATTTTTTTTTGTTTACACAATAAAAGCATTTTTGAAAAAATAAAATCATGTTTTTGTGTTTGCATTTTCTGAAAGTCATATTTTTTTATTTTTTGGACGATTGTCTTAAGTAGGATCTCATTTTTTGCGGGATGAGATGACTTTGATTGGTACCATTATGGGGCACATATGACTTTTTGATTGCTTGGTATTACACTTTTGTGATTTAGGTGACAAAAAAAAATAGATTTTTTGGCACATTTTTAATTTTATTTTTTATGCTGTTTACCGGATGGCTTGGATCACATGCTATTTTTATAGAGCAGGGTGTTACGGACATGACGATACCCAATATGTGCATTTTTTTTTACTTTATTTTATTCAATAAAAGCATGTTTGAAAAAAAAAAAAAATACATTTTTGTGTCTCAGTTTTCTGAAAGTCATTGGCTTATGTAGGGGCTCACTTTTTGTGGGATGAGGTCACGGATTAATTGGTGCTAATTTGGGATACATATGACTTTTTGGATCACTTTTTATACCATTTTTTGGGAAGTGCGGTGGGCAAAGTTGCAATTCCATCATAGTTTTCTTTTTTATGGTGTTCACCATATGGTAAAAGTAACATGATCCTTTTAGGCCCCTTTCACACGGGCGAGATTTCCGCGCGGGTGCAATGCGGTAGGTGAACGTATTGCACCCGCACTGAATCCGGACCCATTCATTTCTATGGGGCTGTTCAGATGAGCGGTGATTTTCACGCATCACTTGTGCGTTGCGTGAAAATCGCAGCATGCTCTATATTCTACGTTTTTCACGCAACGCAGGCCCCATAGAAGTAAATGGGGTTGCGTGAAAATCGCAAGCATCCGCAAGCAAGTGCGGATGCGGTTGCTAGGAGACGATCGGGATGGAGACCCGATCACTATTATTTTCCCTTTATAACATGGTTATAAGGGAAAATAATAGCATTCTGAATACAGACTGCATAGTAAAATAGCGCTGGAGGGGTTAAAAAAATAATAATAATTTAACTCACCTTAGTCCACTTGATCGCGTAGCCCGGCATCCCCTTCTGTCTCCTTTGCTGAACAGGACCTGTGGTGAGCATTCATTACATGAACAGGACCTTTGGTGACGTCACTCCGGTCATCACATGATCTTTTACCATGGTGATGGATCATGTGATGACCGGAGTGACGTCACCAAAGGTCCTGTTCATGTAATGAATGCTCACCACAGGTCCTGTTCAGCAAAGGAGACAGAAGGGGATGCCGGGCTACGCGATCAAGTGGACTAAGGTGAGTTGAAATTCTTTTTTAACCCCTCCAGCGCTATTTTACTATGCAGTCTGTATTCAGAATGCTATTATTTTCCCTTATAACATGGTTATAAGGGAAAATAATACAATCTACAGAACACTGATCCCAAACCCGAACTTCTGTGAAGAAGTTCGGGTTTGGGTACCAAACATGCACGATTTTTCTCACGCGAGTGCAAAACGCATTACAATGTTTTGAACTTGCGCGGAAAAATCGCGGGTGTTCCTGTAACGCACCCGCACATTTTCCCGCAACGCCCGTGTGAACCCAGCCTTATAGATCAGGTCCTTACAGACGCAGAGATACCAAACATGTTTAGTGTTTTTTTTATTTTTTACATTTTGAACCAATTATGTGTGGATATAGGAATTTATTTATTTTTTTACTTTATTTGGACCCAGACCCACTTGGTTCTTGAAGATCCAGTGGGTCCGATGGCGTACAATACACTATATAGTGTACTGCAGTGTATTGAACTCCCACTAAGCCTGATTAGGCTTAGATATACCACAGCGAGCCAGATGCCTGTCACAGGACGCTGCCACAGTGGGTGTTGTGTGTGGGGGGCATTAATCCTTCAAGCATTGGGCTGCTGCCAGGGCAGAGCAGCGGCCTGATGGTTAGCCCCTTCCAGACAGCGGTCCCTAAGGACCGCAGCATGGAAGGAGTTAAACGGCAGACATCGGTGCCAGCACCAATGTTGGCCGTTTCAAGCAGAGTGTTAGCTGGACATTACAGCTAACACTCTGCCCGCTGCCATCCTGAAAGTGGGAAGGGGGTGCTGCGCGCTCTGCATCTTGAAAGGAGGGCGAGGGTGTCAGACTGCAGGGAAACTTGTGTGTAGCGCTGTGTCCGTGTGGAGCGCTGTGTCCTGATTGGACGACGCGGATGCCCAGTGTGCACTGATGACACACACACACGGACACAGCGCACTGACCGTACGCTTTTATTATATAGGATAAGTGCATAATACATGGAAAAATGACAGAAAATATAAAATGAATAAATCAGATGCTTCTAGGTATATTTACATAACACTAACCCCACAATAAACTCATGTGCAATATGTGAATGTACATAAATGTGTATATGTATGAATTGAAAATCTATAAATTTACAACTGTGCATACGTGATCAATCAGATGTGATCAGATCTATTCCAACTGGACAGCTCTTGCGGACCCTCAGAATATGTTCCACTGATGATATATTTGAGGAACGGGCGAGAGAACTGAAGCAACGTTCTACCAATAGGGGATACAGCAAACGGTCCATCAAGAGGGCATATAAAAGGGCAAAGTCATGTACCTGCTTCGATTTGCTTTATTCCAGTAAGGTTCATCACGAACTATGTATAAAGTTTGGATAGGGGGTCACTCAATATTAGGCAAACACACAGTAAATAGGTATCCACATAAATTTTATAGGCTTAAAAATAAACACACTACAATATTACATATAAAACATCTCATAAAAACAATTAAAAATATACCGCAAATAGTCAAATGCACTGAAAATCTTAGATTGATTAGTGCTAATACGTCCCTGGGAGGGGCTATTTTTCAATAGCACTAGCACCCTTGGAACGGCTGTATGGCCGTAGCTGTTAAATGCTAACTGGTAACCACTGAGGAAGGGGTCTCTTCACCCCGAAACGCGTTTGGTATGACAGTGAGGGACTGCTAAGAAGAATTATCTACAATCGTGTATCTACACTTGGATTGAAACTAGAGACCGAGAGATTAATTGCCAAAGAGAGTAAAACTAACCCTAAAATGTTCTTCAATTATATAAATGTTAAAAAGTATAAAGCTGAAGGTGTCGGCCCTTTACATAGTGATGAGGGGGGAGTCGCAGAGAGCGACGAGGAGAAAGCAAAGCTGTTAAATATTTTTTTCTCCAATGTATTCACTGAGGAAAATAAATTGTCAGATGAAATGCAGAATGCAAAAATAAATTCCCCATTAAAAGTGCCCTGTCTGACCCAGGAAGAAGTACATCAGCGGCTTAAAAAGATTAAAATAGACAAATCGCCAGGACCAGATGGCATACACCCCCGTATCCTAAAGGAATTAAGTAATGTCATAGCCAGACCCTTATTTCTGATATTTGCAGACTCTATACTGACAGGGAATGTCCCACAGGATTGGCGCGTGGCATATGTGGTGCCAATATTCAAAAAGGGGCCAAAAACAGAGCCTGGAAACTATAGGCCGGTAAGTTTAACATCTGTTGTGGGTAAACTGTTTGAAGGTTTTCTGAGAGATGCTATGTTAGAGCATCTCAACGGAAATAAGCAAATAACGCCATATCAGCATGGCTTCATGAGGGATCGGTCATGTCAAACTAATTTAATCAGTTTCTATGAGGAGGTAAGTTCTAGACTTGACAGCGGCGAATCAGTGGATGTCGTATATCTGGACTTCTCCAAAGCATTTGACACCGTACTACATGAAAGGTTAGTATATAAAATGAGAATGCTCGGACTGGGAGAAAATGTCTGTATGTGGGTAAGTAACTGGCTCAATGATAGAAAACAGAGGGTGGTTATTAGTGGTACACACTCAGATTGGGTCACTGTCACTAGTGGAGTACCTCAGGGGTCAGTACTGGAGGGGTCACTGTCACTAGTGGGGTACCTCAGGGGTCAGTATTGGGCCCTATTCTCTTCAATATATTTATTAATGATCTTGTAGAAGATAGTAAAGTATCAATTTTCGCAGATGACACTAAACTGTGTAAAGTAATTTACACTGAAGAGGACAGTATACTGTATATATACACTACAGAGGACAGTATACTGTATATATACACTACAGAGGACAGTAT
This sequence comes from Bufo bufo, assembly GCF_905171765.1. Lineage (NCBI taxonomy): Eukaryota > Metazoa > Chordata > Amphibia > Anura > Bufonidae > Bufo > Bufo bufo. Next base: position 6,079,540 of record NC_053397.1, on the reverse strand, counting down.
ACTGTATATATACACTACAGAGGACAGTATACTGTATATATACACTACAGAGGACAGTATACTGTATATATACTACAGAGGACAGTATACTGTATATATACACTACAGAGGACAGTATACTGTATATATACACTACAGAGGACAGTATACTGTATATATACACTACAGAGGACAGTATACTGTATATATACACTACAGAGGACAGTATACTGTATATATACACTACAGAGGACAGTATACTGTATATACACTACAGAGGACAGTATATATACACTACAGAGGACAGTATATATACACTACAGAGGACAGTATATATACACTACAGAGGACAGTATATATACACTACAGAGGACAGTATATATACACTACAGAGGACAGTATATATATACACTACAGAGGACAGTATATATATACACTACAGAGGACAGTATACTGTATATATACACTACAGAGGACAGTATACTGTATATACACTACAGAGGACAGTATACTGTATATACACTACAGAGGACAGTATACTGTATATACACTACAGAGGACAGTATACTGTATATACACTACAGAGGACAGTATACTGTATATACACTACAGAGGACAGTATATATATACATACTACAGAGGACAGTATACTGTATATACACTACAGAGGACAGTATACTGTATATACACTACAGAGGACAGTATACTGTATATATACTACAGAGGACAGTATATATATACACTACAGAGGACAGTATACTGTATATACACTACAGAGGACAGTATACTGTATATATACACTACAGAGGACAGTATACTGTATATATACACTACAGAGGACAGTATACTGTATATACACTACAGAGGACAGTATACTGTATATACACTACAGAGGACAGTATACTGTATATACACTACAGAGGACAGTATACTGTATATATACTACAGAGGACAGTATACTGTATATATACTACAGAGGACAGTATACTGTATATATACTACAGAGGACAGTATACTGTGTGTGTATATATACTACAGAGGACAGTATACTGTATATATAATACAGAGGACAGTATACTGTATATACACTACAGAGGACAGTATACTGTATATACACTACAGAGGACAGTATACTGTATATACACTACAGAGGACAGTATACTGTATATACACTACAGAGGACAGTATACTGTATATATACACTACAGAGGACAGTATACTGTATATACACTACAGAGGACAGTATACTGTATATACACTACAGAGGACAGTATACTGTATATACACTACAGAGGACAGTATACTGTATATACACTACAGAGGACAGTATACTGTATATACACTACAGAGGACAGTATACTGTATATACACTACAGAGGACAGTATACTGTATATACACTACAGAGGACAGTATACTGTATATACACTACAGAGAACAGTATACTGTATATACACTACAGAGGACAGTATACTGTATATACACTACAGAGGACAGTATACTGTATATACACTACAGAGGACAGTATACTGTATATACACTACAGAGGACAGTATACTGTATATACACTACAGAGGACAGTATACTGTATATACACTACAGAGGACAGTATACTGTATATACACTACAGAGGACAGTATACTGTATATACACTACAGAGGACAGTATACTGTATATATACTACAGAGGACAGTATACTGTATATATACTACAGAGGACAGTATATTGTATATACACTACAGAGGACAGTATACTGTGTGTATATATAGTACAGAGGACAGTATACTGTATATATACTACAGAGGACAGTATACTGTATATATACTACAGAGGACAGTATACTGTGTGTATATATAGTACAGAGGACAGTATACTGTATATATACTACAGAGGACAGTATACTGTATATACACTACAGAGGACAGTATACTGTATATATACTACAGAGGACAGTATACTGTATATATACTACAGAGGACAGTATACTGTATATATACTACAGAGGACAGTATACTGTATATATATATATACTACAGAGGACAGTATACTGTATATATACTACAGAGGACAGTATACTGTATATATACTACAGGGGACAGTATACTGTATATATATATATATACACTACAGAGGACAGTATACTGTATATACACTACAGAGGACAGTATACTGTATATACACTACAGAGGACAGTATACTGTATATACACTACAGAGGACAGTATACTGTATATATACTACAGAGGACAGTATACTGTATATATACTACAGGGGACAGTATACTGTATATATATATATATATATATATATATACTACAGAGGACAGTATACTGTATATACACTACAGAGGACAGTATACTGTATATACACTACAGAGGACAGTATACTGTATATATACTACAGAGGACAGTGTACTGTGTGTATATACTACAGAGGACAGTATATTGTATATACACTACAGAGGGCAGTATACTGTATATATACTACAGAGGACAGTATACTGTATATATACTACAGAGGACAGTATACTGTATATATACTACAGAGGACAGTATACTGTGTGTATATATAGTACAGAGGACAGTATACTGTATATATACTACAGAGGACAGTATACTGTATATACACTACAGAGGACAGTATACTGTATATATACTACAGAGGACAGTATACTGTATATATACTACAGAGGACAGTATATTGTATATACACTACAGAGGACAGTATACTGTATATACACTACAGAGGACAGTATACTGTGTGTATATATAGTACAGAGGACAGTATACTGTATATATACTACAGAGGACAGTATACTGTATATATACTACAGAGGACAGTATACTGTGTGTATATATAGTACAGAGGACAGTATACTGTATATATACTACAGGGGACAGTATACTGTATATATATATATATATATATATATATATACTACAGAGGACAGTATACTGTATATACACTACAGAGGACAGTATACTGTATATACACTACAGAGGACAGTATACTGTATATATACTACAGAGGACAGTGTACTGTGTGTATATACTACAGAGGACAGTATATTGTATATACACTACAGAGGGCAGTATACTGTATATATACTACAGAGGACAGTATACTGTATATATACTACAGAGGACAGTATACTGTATATATACTACAGAGGACAGTATACTGTGTGTATATATAGTACAGAGGACAGTATACTGTATATATACTACAGAGGACAGTATACTGTATATACACTACAGAGGACAGTATACTGTATATATACTACAGAGGACAGTATACTGTATATATACTACAGAGGACAGTATATTGTATATACACTACAGAGGACAGTATACTGTATATACACTACAGAGGACAGTATACTGTGTGTATATATAGTACAGAGGACAGTATACTGTATATATACTACAGAGGACAGTATACTGTATATATACTACAGAGGACAGTATACTGTGTGTATATATAGTACAGAGGACAGTATACTGTATATATACTACAGAGGACAGTATACTGTATATACACTACAGAGGACAGTATACTGTATATATACTACAGAGGACAGTATACTGTATATATACTACAGAGGACAGTATACTGTATATATACTACAGAGGACAGTATACTGTATATATACTACAGAGGACAGTATACTGTATATATATATATATACTACAGAGGACAGTATACTGTATATATACTACAGAGGACAGTATACTGTATATATACTACAGAGGACAGTATACTGTATATATACTACAGGGGACAGTATACTGTATATATATATATATACTACAGAGGACAGTATACTGTATATACACTACAGAGGACAGTATACTGTATATATACTACAGGGGACAGTATACTGTATATATACTACAGGGGACAGTATACTGTATATATATATATATACTACAGAGGACAGTATACTGTATATACACTACAGAGGACAGTATACTGTATATATACTACAGGGGACAGTATACTGTATATATATATATACACTACAGAGGACAGTATACTGTATATACACTACAGAGGACAGTATACTGTATATACACTACAGAGGACAGTATACTGTATATACACTACAGAGGACAGTATACTGTATATACACTACAGAGGACAGTATACTGTATATACACTACAGAGGACAGTATACTGTATATACACTACAGAGGACAGTATACTGTATATACACTACAGAGGACAGTATACTGTATATACACTACAGAGGACAGTATACTGTATATACACTACAGAGGACAGTATACTGTATATACACTACAGAGGACAGTATACTGTATATACACTACAGAGGACAGTATACTGTATATATACTACAGAGGACAGTATACTGTATATATACTACAGAGGACAGTATACTGTATATATACTACAGAGGACAGTGTACTGTGTGTATATACTACAGAGGACAGTATATTGTATATACACTACAGAGGGCAGTATACTGTATATATACTACAGAGGACAGTATACTGTATATATACTACAGAGGACAGTATACTGTATATATATATACTACAGAGGACAGTATACTGTATATATATATACTACAGAGGACAGTATACTGTATATATACTACAGAGGACAGTATACTGTATATATACTACAGAGGACAGTATACTGTATATATACTACAGGGGACAGTATACTGTATATATATATATATACTACAGAGGACAGTATACTACTACAGAGGGATCTGTATAGATTGGAGGCTTGGGCAGATAAGTGGCAGATGAGGTTTAACACTGACAAATGTAAAGTTATGCACATGGGAAGGAAAAATGCAAGTCACCCGTACATACTAAATGGTAAAACACTCGGTAACACTGACATGGAAAAGGATCTAGGAATTTTAATAAACAGCAAACTAAACAGCAAAAACCAGTGTCAGGCAGCTGCTGCCAAGGCCAACAAGATAATGGGTTGCATCAAAAGGGGCATAGATGGCGGTGATGAGAACATAGTCCTACCACTTTACAAATCGCTAGTCAGACCACACATGGAGGACTGTGTACAGTTCTGGGCTCCTGTGAACAAGGCAGACATAGCAGAGCTAGAGAGGGTTCAGAGGAGGGCAACTAAAGTAATAACTGGAATGGGGCAACTACAGTACCCTGAAAGATTATCAAAATTAGGGTTATTCACTTTAGAAAAAAGACGACTGAGGGGAGATCTAATTACTATGTATAAATATATCAGGGGTCAGTACAGAGATCTATCCCATCAGCTATTTATCCCCAGGACTGTGACTGTGACGAGGGGACATCCTCTGCGTCTGGAGGAAAGAAGGTTTGTACACAAACATAGAAGAGGATTCTTTACTGTAAGAGCAGTGAGACTATGGACTCTTTACTGTAAGAGCAGTGAGACTATGGACTCTATACTGTAAGAGCAGTGAGACTATGGACTCTTTACTGTAAGAGCGGTGAGACTATGGACTCCTTACTGTAAGAGCAGTGAGACTATGGACTCTATACTGTAAGAGCAGTGAGACTATGGACTCTATACTGTAAGAGCAGTGAGACTATGGACTCTTTACTGTAAGAGCAGCGAGACTATGGACTCTTTACTGTAAGAGCAGTGAGACTATGGACTCTTTACTGTAAGAGCAGTGAGACTATGGACTCTTTACTGTAAGAGCAGTGAGACTATGGACTCTTTACTGTAACAGCAGTGAGACTATGGACTCTTTACTGTAAGAGCAGTGAGACTATGGACTCTTTACTGTAAGAGCAGTGAGACTATGGACTCTTTACTGTAAGAGCAGTGAGACTATGGACTCTTTACTGTAAGAGCAGTGAGACTATGGACTCTTTACTGTAAGAGCGGTGAGACTATGGACTCTTTACTGTAAGAGCAGTGAGACTATGGACTCTATACTGTAAGAGCGGTGAGACTATGGAACTCTCTGCCTGAGGAGGTGGTGATGGTGAGTACAATAAAGGAATTCAAGAGGGGCCTGGATGTATTTCTGGAGTGTAATAATATTACAGGCTATAGCTACTAGAGAGGGGTCGTTGATCCAGGGAGTTATTCTGATTGGAGTCGGGAAGGAATTTTTTATTCCCCTAAAGTGGAGAAAATTGGCTTCTACCTCTTGGTTTTTTGCCTTCCTCTGGATCAACTTGCAGGATTACAGGCCGAACTGGATGGACAAATGTCTTTTTTCGGCCTTATGTACTATGTTACTATGAAAGCTTTAAACTATCTGCACCAAAGAGATTTGAAAACCCCGCCTGGAATTACAGCTCACCTGACCTGTCCAGCAAACCACATGGGACACCACACAGGTCTTGGAAGGTCAGAGCGGTGATATCAAGCAGCACCGCTACAACGTATCCAGGAGCGTGGGGAACTTCATATATAGACTTTGCCTAAAGGTCCTTGCAGCTCACAACAGAGCATTACACTTGGAAACCTTGGTGTACAAGCGGACCGATCATAGGAGCGGTAAAGTACCCTGCATAAGTACAAATCTGAGTAGTGCTGCAATGTGGATATACTAACAACTCCTCAATTAATGTGGAACTTACAACCATAACAGTCTCAGGACTATGATGCTTGGAGTTAGCATTTAACAGCTACGGCCATTCCAAGGGTGCTAGTGCTATTGAAAAATAGCCCCTCCCAGGGACGTATTAGCACTAATCAATCTCAGATTTTCAGTGCATTTGACTATTTGCGGTATATTTTTAATTGTTTTTATGAGATGTTTTATATGTAATATTGTAGTGTGTTTATTTTTAAGCCTATAAAATTTATGTGGATACCTATTTACTGTGTGTTTGCCTAATATTGAGGGACCCCCTATCCAAACTTTATACCTATCTCCATTTACCAGCATTTGGAAGTGCTGAGGGGTAGTGCACCTTTCCAGAAGTAGAAAAGTGAGAGAGCCACCATTTTCTTTTCCAATCATCACAAACTATCACTCCAGATGGCATGAGGTGAGAGCCGGCCTGGAGAAGTGTGGGCCGGTCTTGTTAACGGATCCGGTTGTTGCACGCCATGATGCCTCGGGTCCTTCACTGGTGGAAAGAAAATCTAAGAACCTGAAGGACCATTTGGTAAAGAGCTTTTACATGAAACGGATCCCTCCGATCTTGACTGGGAAGCCTAGGTGGGGGTTCATACCCTGTGGAGAATGTATAGCCTGCACCACGGGCAACCGAATTCTCAGATACCACTGGTGAGAAGATGCTTCGAATTACCCATGGATTGACATGCTCCAGTACAGAGGTCATATATTATGCGACATGTCCGAAAACATATGTGGCCTTTACCACAAGAGCTAAAGATTAGCGTACAGGAGCATCTAAATTAATAATTTCATATTTTCTGTCATTATTTTTCAGTGTATTATGCACTTATTTAAAAAAAAATAACTCATCCTCATGGCTCTATCATCTGTAGTGATTACGTCTGTACAGTTACTATCCACCGTAGTCAATAAGTTACTATGTTACTATCCAATGTATAGTATTCTTTATCAGGGGGACGTGTCGGAACCGCGCATGCGCAATGTGCTTGGTGCCGCCGGCACTCCTGCCATCATGGTATCGCGAGACTGCCATCATGGTTTTCGTGTGATCGCGTGACTCGATGTTCACATCACGCGGGATGTCGCGTCATAATGACGTTACTCGATCATTCCCTTTTTCCGTTTATACGCAGGTGTTATTCATTCACGTGGTATTTTGTGATTGGCCAATTGGGGTATTTAATATGTGCCCTCTGGTGATGACACCGCCATAGACGAAAGTTCGCCAAAACGCTCATCAGGGCTGGCGCCATCCTGGAGGAAGTGCACAATGGGTTATTGATTGCTTATATTTTTGGCGCGATGCACTTTATCTGTGGGTTCTATTCTGAATGATTGCCCTTGTGTCCTCCTCTGTGGATGCCGCCTTCTTCTCTATGTATACATTGTTATGTATTGAGACAATACATTGATTTATATTATATTGCGGTCTGATCTATTATTTGTTGTAAATTCACAGCAAGCAGAGATCTTGAAAACAGCAAGTTGGTCACAAAACCCTATTAGGATTAAAGACACGAGAGAATTCGCACCGACCTTCACAGCATCGAAATACTGGCTGAGCTGCGACCGCTTGTGCTCGTAATCCAGTTCAATTTTGCGCAATTCTTTGTACGTTTCGGGGTTCTCCTTCTCGTACAGACGCAGAATGCGCTCAAACGTCTCCCGCAGCTTCTTCCTTTTGTCTTTGAGAACTTTTTCGTTGAGCTGCGGCTGCTGCACAGGGTTAAATTCTGCAGAGAGGAGGAGGATCCGTCAGTAAGGGGGTCCTGGAGACAATATCTCATATTGACGATGCGCCCCAGTAAATATCCCAGAGTTGTCAGTCTTAACTGTACACCTGTGATTCTACTCATGAACCAGCAGGCTCTGGCTGAATACAGTTATGGATCCCTCAGAGATCGAGTTGTCATGCAGCACACAGTAATTCCAGGTACCAGAGAGTGGATGAAAAATGCGGCAAAATCTACATGTGTTAAATACAGACTGTTCGGAGGATTGTGACTCGTGCATCAGAAACTGATTGTCACGGATGGTGTACAGGAAACAAGACAATACCATATAAACAATGTCTCTCTGGATCCACAACTAAGGAACAAAGGGAGACCCCTGCAATAGACCTGCCGCTCTCCCTCACTGCTCAGCCTATGCGAACACCCCAAAGGTGGATGGCCGCATATCCATGTTCCTCGGCTATCTATTACCTGAAGACCCTACAATAGTGAAGGGACACGACCACCGGCTCCCTACACAGACACGGAGGGAGTCATGGTCACCTGGATCCAGAAAAGACAAAATCATAAATACATAAACAGCACTTATCTGCAGACGACTGTGGACTGGGAACAAGGAACAGCATGCACACACACTCCAGGAAGTTGTATCAGCCGCACACTACTGCATTATGGGGAGGAACTTAAAGGGTAGCGATCAGTCTGACTGCATGACAGCTGAGATAGACTAACGAGATGAGAAACTAAACCAAAACAAAGAAATTCAAGGAGGAGGATCTGGAAAGCTCCTGTTAGAGCTTCTCAGCTGTCTGGCTGTGACACTGACAGGACGCCTCAAATCTGCTCCGGTATTTTCTGCTGCATCACGTTTTGGTAACAGACTATTCACATGGCGTACTGCTGAGGGGGCTTATATTTCAGACTCACCCATCTCATCCAGCTTCTCCATGTCCCGGATGATTTGCTTCGGATCCTTCATTTTCAGCACCGCGGCTCTCACCATCATCCTCTGCTTCTTGTTCTACAATGGAAACAGGCAAAGCTCTATAACCAAGAAAGACAGCGCCGTTCACACAGCGCCTCACATCGTCCACAGTCACCGCTCTCATCAATCTGCACTGCCAGAGGCCGAGTCACAAGCAACAAACTCTAACCTTTTTCAGTTCCCGCTTCCTCGCCTCCTTTCCTGTAGAGGGCAGAACAGAGCAGAGTCATTACAGATACACCAGCCTTATTACATCCTGTATTATACTCCAGAGCTGCACTCACTATTCTGCTGGTGCAGACACTGTGTACATACATTACTTATCCTGTACTGATCCTGAGTTACATCCTGTATTATACTCCAGAGCTGCACTCACTATTCTGCTGGTGGACACTCTGTGTACATACATTACTTATCCTGTACTGATCCTGAGTTACATCCTGTATTATACTCCAGAGCTACACTCACTATTCTGCTGGTGGACACTCTGTGTACATACATTACTTATCCTGTACTGATCCTGAGTTACTTCCTGTATTATACTCCAGAGCTGCACTCACTATTCTGCTGGTGCAGTCACTGTGTACATACATTACTTATCCTGTACTGATCCTCAGTTACATCCTGTATTATACTCCAGAGCTGCACTCACTATTCTGCTGGTGCAGTCACTGTGTACATACATTACTTATCCTGTACTGATCCTGAGTTACATCCTGTATTATACTCCAGAGCTGCACTCACTATTCTGCTGGTGCAGTCACTGTGTGCATACATTACTTTTCCTGTACTGATCCTGAGTTACATCCTGTATTATACTCCAGAGCTGCGCTCACTATTCTGCTGGAGCAGTCACTGTGTACATACATTACTTATCCTGTACTGATCCCGAGTTACATCCTGTATTATACTCCTGAGCTGCAAGCACCAGCAGAATAGTGAGTGCAGCTCTGGAGTATAAAGCAGACATTAAAACGGGATAATTATGGGAGAAGTAAAGGGAATTGTTGTTTCAGTCCTCCAGTGTGAAATAGCTGATAACAGGGGGTAGTAGTGCGCAGGTAACAAGGAGCTGCTGCGCTGCGCACCGTATATATCTCACTTACTTGCTTGATCTGTGGGGTTCATGAACTTCCCGCTCTTGGTGGAGGACGTCGACCTGCGCCCCATCTTGCTGCAGTTTTTCGTTCACCCCTCACTGAGAAATAAGAGATCTGATGAAAAGAGAGGGAAGTGATCGGTCAATAACCAGTAGATGTCAGGGGGTCGTCATACGATGTGTATGGGGGTCCTGACTGATGCACTCCTACACGCTGATCCCTCACAGGAGATAAGCAGTGCCCACAGCGGGGGGGGGGGGGGGGGGGGGTTGCATGTACCATCGGGAGACCCCTGTATACTCAGAACAGAGAGAAGCTACAAGGGCGGGGGACCCCCAAAGAGCGCTGCCCGGAGACTCGTCCCACCCTGCACTCAGCACAACACGGAGCAGGGAACTCCCCCGGGAATTGGATTCATGTGGGCGTCCCCATCATAGAGCACCAGTAATCAGCCGTCATCACCGGGGGGCACCGCTCCATTCAAATCAACGGCTGACAATGCAATACATAGAGAGATCAGCCATTCAATATCTCTGCTTGCTGTCAGTAAATTGAAACAATCCTTTTTACACTGAGGCAGCACTGCTCCCAGCTGAGGGTTCGTTACAGCTGTATCCAGTGTGAGCAGCCCAGCAGCACGAATGTCTCTCCTTTTTGTTACAGTGTATCAGTCCAAATCCAGGCTGTTCAACTCACAGAAGATTGTGCAGACAGGATACAACTGTAGCAAACCCTCAGCTGTGAGAAGGACAAGGTCTGCACAGGACTTCGGCTTCTGAATGCAAGTATGGTCGATTGATTTCACTGACAGGCAGCAGAGATCTTGAAATGGTCTTTGATAATCACCATAATGATGAATGATTTGAACTGCCATTATCACAGCCGCAGCCTGGCGTATTCTGCAGCAGGGTCCCTGCCGTCCATGTGCCCGGCGGAGGATCGCACAGAGCCCCCTGCACATACCCCGCCACCTCCTCACCTCTGCGGCTAATCCACCATTCACTTCCCCGCTCTCTGCACCATCAGCCCCGAAGCAGACACCTCTCAACTTCCGCTTCCGTGTCCAGGCAACGAACACATCTACTTCCGGGGTAAGAAGGATAAACGGACCACGTGTGGCGTGAAGCGATCATTTCCTGTCACTAGAGGCCCAAGTGACTTCTGAACGCAGCGACGGCCATTTTCTCATCGATCAGGTGTAATTATTATACAGGCGCAGACGAAAACAAAATGACTCCTGGACCCCGGGACTTTTCCTAGTGGTTAGGATCATTATTATTATTATTATTATTATTTCTACTACTACAATTTATTTCATAAGTAATTATGTTTGTGCCCCCCACACCAGAAGGGCAGAGGAAGTGGCAACAGTAATGATGGGCGTTTTTTTTGGCAATTTATTGGCCACAGTCATAAACATAAGCAGGATAGAAAGTTGGAACTTTCTATACTGCTGGTATGGTCCGTGGTAGCGGAATCCATAACGGAATTCTTAGATAACCCGAACCTTGTACGGCAAACTTGAAACACAAGTTCGCTCATTCCTAGTCACGATACGTCCTGATTTATGTACATTAGAAAGCTCCAGTCGTAAGTGGCGAGCTTGGTGGTGATGTCATATACCCCCATAGCGCAGTGGTCCTGAGCGCCCGCTGTAGGTGGAAGGGTCACCAACTTTTCCAACAAAAAATACCGGCCAAGTTTACACCAAACCAGTAAAAAGGGGTGTGGTTTCAGGGGCGCGCGTCTGAACACGGGGCTTTATTTACCACCAATGATGTGATCAGATTTTGAATTTTCTGCCTTTTTTTCTTTTACAAAACTACTTTTTCCTGTTTATAAAGGGAGTGTGCAGCCTCAGGATACGTCATCAGTGTTAACCCACTGCACAACCGGCTCCGGCCTCATGTGTGAACAGGTGTGATAAATGATCCCTTGTGATCAAAAAGAGAGGGAAGAGCCATCTGTTCCACCTATTCCAGCGCGTCCCCTGAATCGTGTGGCCCTATTCAGGAGCCCAGTTTGCTCTGGTTTGTTATACTGGTCTGTTCTGTAAAACTTATAGCAGACAATGGTTTCTGGTCAACCTCCTCCATCTATCAGAAACCTATCAGATCTTCCTCTAGCGATAGTCGCCAATACTGCAGCGGGTGAAGGGTGTCGCTAGAGAGGTGCCCCACAGATTAACACTACAAATCCAGTATGGACAGGAGGATGGGGTAACATGGAGACTGTACTGATGTCTGTGTGCGACGAATCTGACGCTGGGATCCGGATGCTCGGAAATGTCTGTGTCGGGGCCTCAATAAAACGGCTTAATGAAGAGCAGAGGAGGATTAGATGGAGAGCGATCATCTTCTCACTGCTGATCTGGAAATAGACCGCAGGTATGCTATAAACGATGGGGGGGATGATTACAGGCACAGAAGTCCATGTTAGACCTTATTTACATCTGTATTAAAAGATCCATCAAGAGTGACAGATTCAGATTCCATCCAAAATACAGAACAGAATAGAGCAGCAGGATGTCTTTAATTGTCCGATAAATTAATGCACACCGGATCCCATTATAGTCAGGAAGAGATCAATATATAGTCAGTGCGGTCCGTCAGGAGGAGATCATTTTATAGTCAGTGCGGTCCGTCAGGAGGAGATCATTTTATAGTCAGTGCGGTCCGTCAGGAGGAGATCATTTTATAGTCAGTGCGGTCCGTCAGGAGGAGATCATTTTATAGTCAGTGCGGTCCGTCAGCAGGAGATCATTTTATAGTCAGTGCGGTCCGTCAGGAGGAGATCACTTTATAGTCAGTGCGGTCCGTCAGGAGGAGATCACTTTATAGTCAGTGCGGTCCGTCAGGAGGAGATCACTTTATAGTCAGTGCGGTCCGTCAGGAGGAGATCATTGCATAGTCAGTGCGGTCCGTCAGGAGGAGATCATTTTATAGTCAGTGCGGTCCGTCAGGAGGAGATCACTTTATAGTCAGTGCGGTCCGTCAGGAGGAGATCATTTTACAGACAGTGCGGTCCGTCAGGAGGAGATCACTTTATAGTCAGTGCGGTCCGTCAGGAGGAGATCATTTTACAGACAGTGCGGTCCGTCAGGAGGAGATCATTTTATAGTCAGTGCGGTCCGTCAGGAGGAGATCACTTTATAGTCAGTGCGGTCCCTCAGGAGGAGATCACTTTATAGTCAGTGCGGTCCGTCAGGAGGAGATCATTTTATAGTCAGTTCGTTCCGTCAGGAGGAGATCACTTTATAGTCAGTGCGGTCCGTCAGGAGGAGATCATTTTATAGTCAGTGCGGTCCGTCAGGAGGAGATCATCGCATAGTCAGTGCGGTCCGTCAGGAGGAGATCATTTTATAGTCAGTGCGGTCCGTCAGGAGGAGATCACTTTATAGTCAGTGCGGTCCGTCAGGAGGAGATCACTTTATAGTCAGTGCGGTCCGTCAGGAGGAGATCATTTTATAGTCAGTTCGTTCCGTCAGGAGGAGATCATTTTATAGTCAGTGCGGTCCGTCAGGAGGAGATCATTTTATAGTCAGTGCGGTCCGTCAGGAGGAGATCATTTTATAGTCAGTGCGGTCCGTCAGGAGGAGATCACTTTATAGTCAGTGCGGTCCGTCAGGAGGAGATCATTTTATAGTCAGTGCGGTCCGTCAGGAGGAGATCATTTTATAGTCAGTGCGATCCGTCAGGAGGAGATCATTTTATAGTCAGTGCGGTCCGTCAGGAGGAGATCATCGCATAGTCAGTGCAGTCCGTCAGGAGGAGATCATTTTATAGACACTGCGGTCTGTCAGCAGGAGAACATTTTACAGACAGTGCGGTCCGTCAGGAGGAGATCACTTTATAGTCAGTGCGGTCCGTCAGGAGGAGATCACTTTATAGTCAGTGCGGGCCGTCAGGAGGAGATCACTTTATAGTCAGTGCGGTCCGTCAGGAGGAGATCACTTTATAGTCAGTGCGGTCCGTCAGGAGGAGATCACTTTATAGTCAGTGCGGTCCGTCAGGAGGAGATCACTTTATAGTCAGTGCGGTCCGTCTGGAGGAGATCGTTTTATAGTCAGTGCGGTCCGTCAGGAGGAGATCATTTATAGTCAGTGCGGTCCATCAGGAGGAGATCACTTTATAGTCAGTGCGGTCCGTCAGCAGGAGATCATTTTACAGACAGTGCGATCCGTCAGGAGGAGATCATTTTATAGTCAGTGCGGTCCATCAGGAGGAGATCATTTTATAGTCAGTGCGGTCCGTCAGCAGGAGATCATTTTATAGTCAGTGCGGTCCGTCAGGAGGAGATCATCGCATAGTCAGTGTGGTCCGTCAGGAGGAGATCATTTTATAGTCAGTGCTGTCCGTCAGGAGGAGATCACTTTATAGTCAGTGCGGTCCGTCAGGAGGAGATCATTTTATAGTCAGTGCGGTCCGTCAGGAGGAGATCAATATATAGTCAGTGCGGTCCGTCAGGAGGAGATCACTTTATAGTCAGTGCGGTCCGTCAGGAGGAGATCACTTTATAGTCAGTGCGGTCCGTCAGGAGGAGATCATTTTATAGTCAGTGCGGTCCGTCAGGAGGAGATCATTTTATAGTCAGTGCGGTCCGTCAGGAGGAGATCATTTTATCGTCAGTGCGGTCCGTCAGGAGGAGATCATCGCATAGTCAGTGCGGTCCGTCAGGAGGAGATCATTTTACAGACAGTGCGGTCCGTCAGGAGGAGATCATTTTATAGTCAGTTCGTTCCGTCAGGAGGAGATCATTTTACAGACAGTGCGGTCCGTCAGGAGGAGATCATTTTATAGTCAGTTCGTTCCGTCAGGAGGAGATCATTTTATAGTCAGTGCGGTCCGTCAGGAGGAGATCATTTTATAGTCAGTGCGGTCCGTCAGGAGGAGATCACTTTATAGTCAGTGCGGTCCGTCAGGAGGAGATCATTTTATAGTCAGTGCGGTCCGTCAGGAGGAGATCAATATATAGTCAGTGCGGTCCGTCAGGAGGAGATCACTTTATAGTCAGTGCGGTCCGTCAGGAGGAGATCACTTTATAGTCAGTGCGGTCCGTCAGGAGGAGATCATTTTATAGTCAGTGCGGTCCGTCAGGAGGAGATCATTTTATAGTCAGTGCGGTCCGTCAGGAGGAGATCATTTTATCGTCAGTGCGGTCCGTCAGGAGGAGATCATCGCATAGTCAGTGCGGTCCGTCAGGAGGAGATCATTTTACAGACAGTGCGGTCCGTCAGGAGGAGATCATTTTATAGTCAGTTCGTTCCGTCAGGAGGAGATCATTTTACAGACAGTGCGGTCCGTCAGGAGGAGATCATTTTATAGTCAGTTCGTTCCGTCAGGAGGAGATCATTTTATAGTCAGTGCGGTCCGTCAGGAGGAGATCATTTTATAGTCAGTGCGGTCCGTCAGCAGGAGATCATTTTATAGTCAGTGCGGTCCGTCAGCAGGAGATCATTTTATAGTCAGTGCGGTCCGTCAGGAGGAGATCATTTTACAGTCAGTGCGGTCCGTCAGGAGGAGATCACTTTATAGTCAGTGCGGTCCGTCAGGAGGAGATCACTTTATAGTCAGTGCGGTCCGTCAGGAGGAGATCATTTTACAGACAGTGCGGTTCTTCAGGAAAAGATCATTGCATAGTCAGTGCAGTCTGTAAGAAGGAGATCATTTTATAGTCAGTGCGGTCCGTCAGGAGGAGATCACTTTATAGTCAGTGCGGTCCGTCAGCAGGAGATCATTTTATAGTCAGTGCGGTCCGTCAGGAGGAGATCATTTTATAGTCAGTGCGGTTCGTCAGGAGGAGATCATCGCATAGTCAGTGCAGTCTGTAAGAAGGAGATCATTTTATAGTCAGTGCGGTCCGTCAGGAGGAGATCATTTTATAGTCAGTGCGGTCCGTCAGGAGGAGATCATTTTATAGTCAGTGCGGTCCGTCAGGAGGAGATCACTTTATAGTCAGTGCGGTCCGTCAGGAGGAGATCATTTTATAGTCAGTGCGGTCCGTCAGGAGGAGATCATTTTATAGTCAGTGGGGTCCGTCACTTTATAGTCAGTGCGGTCCGTCAGGAGGAGATCATTTTATAGTCAGTGCGGTCCGTCAGCAGGAGAACATTTTACAGACAGTGCGATCCATCAGGAGGAGATCATTTTATAGTCAGTGCGGTCCGTCAGCAGGAGATCATTTTATAGTCAGTGCGGTCCGTCAGGAGGAGATCACTTTATAGTCAGTGCGGTCCGTCAGGAGGAGATCATTTTACAGACAGTGCGGTTCTTCAGGAAAAGATCATTGCATAGTCAGTGCAGTCTGTAAGAAGGAGATCACTTTATAGTCAGTGCGGTCCGTCAGGAGGAGATCACTTTATAGTCAGTGCGGTCCGTCAGCAGGAGAACATTTTACAGACAGTGCGGTCCGTCAGGAGGAGATCATTTTATAGTCAGTGCGGTTCTTCAGGAAAAGATCATTGCATAGTCAGTGCAGTCTGTAAGAAGGAGATCACTTTATAGTCAGTGCGGTCCGTCAGGAGGAGATCATTTTATAGTCAGTGCGGTCCGTCAGGAGGAGATCACTTTATAGTCAGTGCGGTCCGTCAGGAGGAGATCATTTTATAGTCAGTGCGGTCCGTCAGGAGGAGATCATTTTATAGTCAGTGCGGTCCGTCAGGAGGAGATCATTGTATAGTCAGTGCGGTCCGTCAGGAGGAGATCACTTTATAGTCAGTGCAGTCTGTAAGAAGGAGATCATTTTATAGTCAGTGCGTTCCGTCAGGAGGAGATCATTTTATAGTCAGTGCGGTCCGTCAGGAGGAGATCATTTTATAGTCAGTGGGGTCCGTCAGGAGGAGATCATCGCATAGTCAGTGCGGTCCGTCAGGAGGAGATCATTTTATAGTCAGTGCAGTCCGTCAGGAGGAGATCATTTTATAGTCAGTGCGGTCCGTCAGCAGGAGAACATTTTACAGACAGTGCGATCCGTCAGGAGGAGATCATTTTATAGTCAGTGCGGTCCGTCAGGAGGAGATCATCGCATAGTCAGTGCGGTCCGTCAGCAGGAGAACATTTTACAGACAGTGCGGTCCGTCAGGAGGAGATCACTTTATAGTCAGTGCGGTCCGTCAGGAGGAGATCACTTTATAGTCAGTGCGGTCTGTCTTGAGGAGATCGTTTTATAGTCAGTGCGGTCCGTCAGGAGGAGATCACTTTATAGTCAGTGCGGTCCGTCAGCAGGAGAACATTTTACAGACAGTGCGATCCGTCAGGAGGAGATCATTTTATAGTCAGTGCGGTCCGTCAGGAGGAGATCATTTTATAGTCAGTGCGGTCCGTCAGCAGGAGATCATTTTATAGTCAGTGCGGTCCGTCAGGAGGAGATCACTTTATAGTCAGTGCGGTCCGTCAGGAGGAGATCATTTTATAGTCAGTGCAGTCCGTCAGGAGGAGATCATCGCATAGTCAGTGCAGTCTGTAAGAAGGAGATCATTTTATAGTCAGTGCGGTCCGTCAGAAGGAGATCATTTTATAGTCAGTGCGGTCCGTCAGGAGGAGATCATTTTATAGTCAGTGCGGTCCGTCAGGAGGAGATCATTGCATAGTCAGTGCGGTCCGTCAGGAGGAGATCATGTTATAGTCAGTGCGGTCCGTCAGGAGGAGATCACTTTATAGTCAGTGCGGTCCGTCAGGAGGAGATCATTTTATAGTCAGTGCGGTCCGTCAGGAGGAGATCACTTTATAGTCAGTGCGGTCCGTCAGGAGGAGATCACTTTATAGTCAGTGCGGTCCGTCAGGAGGAGATCATTTTATAGTCAGTGCGGTCCGTCAGGAGGAGATCATCGCATAGTCAGTGCAGTCTGTAAGAAGGAGATCATTTTATAGTCAGTGCGGTCCGTCAGGAGGAGATCATTTTATAGTCAGTGCGGTCCGTCAGGAGGAGATCATTTTATAGTCAGTGCGGTCCGTCAGGAGGAGATCATCGCATAGTCAGTGCGGTCCGTCAGGAGGAGATCATTTTATAGTCAGTGCGGTCCGTCAGCAGGAGAACATTTTACAGACAGTGCGATCCGTCAGGAGGAGATCATTTTATAGTCAGTGCGGTCCGTCAGGAGGAGATCATCGCATAGTCAGTGCGGTCCGTCAGGAGGAGATCATTTTATAGACACTGCGGTCTGTCAGCAGGAGAACATTTTACAGACAGTGCGGTCCGTCAGGAGGAGATCACTTTATAGTCAGTGCGGTCCGTCAGGAGGAGATCACTTTATAGTCAGTGCGGTCCGTCTTGAGGAGATCGTTTTATAGTCAGTGCGGTCCGTCAGGAGGAGATCATTTATAGTCAGTGCGGTCCATCAGGAGGAGATCACTTTATAGTCAGTGCGGTCCGTCAGCAGGAGAACATTTTACAGACAGTGCGATCCGTCAGGAGGAGATCATTTTATAGTCAGTGCGGTCCGTCAGGAGGAGATCATTTTATAGTCAGTGCGGTCCGTCAGCAGGAGATCATTTTATAGTCAGTGCGGTCCGTCAGGAGGAGATCACTTTATAGTCAGTGCGGTCCGTCAGGAGGAGATCATTTTATAGTCAGTGCGGTCCGTCAGGAGGAGATCATCGCATAGTCAGTGCAGTCTGTAAGAAGGAGATCATTTTATAGTCAGTGCGGTCCGTCAGAAGGAGATCATTTTATAGTCAGTGCGGTCCGTCAGGAGGAGATCATTTTATAGTCAGTGCGGTCCGTCAGGAGGAGATCACTTTATAGTCAGTGCGGTCCGTCAGGAGGAGATCATTTTATAGTCAGTGCGGTCCGTCAGGAGGAGATCATTTTATAGTCAGTGCGGTCCGTCAGGAGGAGATCATTTTATAGTCAGTGGGGTCCGTCAGGAGGAGATCATCGCATAGTCAGTGCGGTCCGTCAGGAGGAGATCATTTTATAGTCAGTGCGGTCCGTCAGCAGGAGAACATTTTACAGACAGTGCGATCCGTCAGGAGGAGATCATTTTATAGTCAGTGCGGTCCGTCAGGAGGAGATCATCGCATAGTCAGTGCGGTCCGTCAGGAGGAGATCATTTTATAGACACTGCGGTCTGTCAGCAGGAGAACATTTTACAGACAGTGCGGTCCGTCAGGAGGAGATCACTTTATAGTCAGTGCGGTCCGTCAGGAGGAGATCACTTTATAGTCAGTGCGGTCCGTCTTGAGGAGATCGTTTTATAGTCAGTGCGGTCCGTCAGGAGGAGATCATTTATAGTCAGTGCGGTCCATCAGGAGGAGATCACTTTATAGTCAGTGCGGTCCGTCAGCAGGAGAACATTTTACAGACAGTGCGAGCCGTCAGGAGGAGATCATTTTATAGTCAGTGCGGTCCGTCAGGAGGAGATCATTTTATAGTCAGTGCGGTCCGTCAGCAGGAGATCATTTTATAGTCAGTGCGGTCCGTCAGGAGGAGATCACTTTATAGTCAGTGCGGTCCGTCAGGAGGAGATCATTTTATAGTCAGTGCGGTCCGTCAGGAGGAGATCATCGCATAGTCAGTGCAGTCTGTAAGAAGGAGATCATTTTATAGTCAGTGCGGTCCGTCAGAAGGAGATCATTTTATAGTCAGTGCGGTCCGTCAGGAGGAGATCATTTTATAGTCAGTGCGGTCCGTCAGGAGGAGATCACTTTATAGTCAGTGCGGTCCGTCAGGAGGAGATCATTTTATAGTCAGTGCGGTCCGTCAGGAGGAGATCATTTTATAGTCAGTGCGGTCCGTCAGGAGGAGATCGTTTTATAGTCAGTGCGGTCCGTCAGGAGGAGATCATTTATAGTCAGTGCGGTCCATCAGGAGGAGATCACTTTATAGTCAGTGCGGTCCGTCAGCAGGAGAACATTTTACAGACAGTGCGATCCGTCAGGAGGAGATCATTTTATAGTCAGTGCGGTCCGTCAGGAGGAGATCATTTTATAGTCAGTGCGGTCCGTCAGGAGGAGATCATTTTATCGTCAGTGCGGTCCGTCAGGAGGAGATCATCGCATAGTCAGTGCGGTCCGTCAGGAGGAGATCATTTTACAGACAGTGCGGTCCGTCAGGAGGAGATCATTTTATAGTCAGTTCGTTCCGTCAGGAGGAGATCATTTTACAGACAGTGCGGTCCGTCAGGAGGAGATCATTTTATAGTCAGTTCGTTCCGTCAGGAGGAGATCATTTTATAGTCAGTGCGGTCCGTCAGGAGGAGATCATGGCATAGTCAGTGCGGTCCGTCAGGAGGAGATCATGGCATAGTCAGTGCGGTCCGTCAGCAGGAGATCATTTTATAGTCAGTGCGGTCCGTCAGCAGGAGATCATTTTATAGTCAGTGCGGTCCGTCAGGAGGAGATCATTTTATTATAGTCAGTGCGGTCCGTCAGGAGGAGATCACTTTATAGTCAGTGCGGTCCGTCAGGAAGAGATCACTTTATAGTCAGTGCGGTCCGTCAGGAGGAGATCATTTTACAGACAGTGCGGTTCTTCAGGAAAAGATCATTGCATAGTCAGTGCAGTCTGTAAGAAGGAGATCATTTTATAGTCAGTGCGGTCCGTCAGGAGGAGATCACTTTATAGTCAGTGCGGTCCGTCAGGAGGAGATCACTTTATAGTCAGTGCGGTCCGTCAGCAGGAGATCATTTTATAGTCAGTGCGGTCCGTCAGGAGGAGATCATTTTATAGTCAGTGCGGTTCGTCAGGAGGAGATCATTTTATAGTCAGTGCGGTTCGTCAGGAGGAGATCATCGCATAGTCAGTGCAGTCTGTAAGAAGGAGATCATTTTATAGTCAGTGCGGTCCGTCAGGAGGAGATCATTTTATAGTCAGTGCGGTCCGTCAGGAGGAGATCATTTTATAGTCAGTGCGGTCCGTCAGGAGGAGATCACTTTATAGTCAGTGCGGTCCGTCAGGAGGAGATCATTTTATAGTCAGTGCGGTCCGTCAGGAGGAGATCATTTTATAGTCAGTGGGGTCCGTCACTTTATAGTCAGTGCGGTCCGTCAGGAGGAGATCATTTTATAGTCAGTGCGGTCCGTCAGCAGGAGAACATTTTACAGACAGTGCGATCCATCAGGAGGAGATCATTTTATAGTCAGTGCGGTCCGTCAGGAGGAGATCATTTTATAGTCAGTGCGGTCCGTCAGGAGGAGATCACTTTATAGTCAGTGCGGTCCGTCAGGAGGAGATCATTTTACAGACAGTGCGGTTCTTCAGGAAAAGATCATTGCATAGTCAGTGCAGTCTGTAAGAAGGAGATCACTTTATAGTCAGTGCGGTCCGTCAGGAGGAGATCACTTTATAGTCGGTGCGGTCCGTCAGCAGGAGAACATTTTACAGACAGTGCGGTCCGTCAGGAGGAGATCATTTTATAGTCAGTGCGGTTCTTCAGGAAAAGATCATTGCATAGTCAGTGCAGTCTGTAAGAAGGAGATCACTTTATAGTCAGTGCGGTCCGTCAGGAGGAGATCATTTTATAGTCAGTGCGGTCCGTCAGGAGGAGATCACTTTATAGTCAGTGCGGTCCGTCAGGAGGAGATCATTTTATAGTCAGTGCGGTCCGTCAGGAGGAGATCATTGTATAGTCAGTGCGGTCCGTCAGGAGGAGATCATTGTATAGTCAGTGCGGTCCGTCAGGAGGAGATCATTTTATAGTCAGTGCAGTCTGTAAGAAGGAGATCATTTTATAGTCAGTGCGTTCCGTCAGGAGGAGATCATTTTATAGTCAGTGCGGTCCGTCAGGAGGAGATCATTTTATAGTCAGTGGGGTCCGTCAGGAGGAGATCATCGCATAGTCAGTGCGGTCCGTCAGGAGGAGATCATTTTATAGTCAGTGCGGTCCGTCAGGAGGAGATCACTTTATAGTCAGTGCGGTCCGTCAGCAGGAGAACATTTTACAGACAGTGCGATCCGTCAGGAGGAGATCATTTTATAGTCAGTGCGGTCCGTCAGGAGGAGATCATTTTATAGTCAGTGCGGTCCGTCAGGAGGAGATCATTTTATAGTCAGTGCGGTCCGTCAGGAGGAGATCACTTTATAGTCAGTGCGGTCCGTCAGGAGGAGATCATTTTACAGACAGTGCGGTTCTTCAGGAAAAGATCATTGCATAGTCAGTGCAGTCTGTAAGAAGGAGATCACTTTATAGTCAGTGCGGTCCGTCAGGAGGAGATCACTTTATAGTCAGTGCGGTCCGTCAGCAGGAGAACATTTTACAGACAGTGCGGTCCGTCAGGAGGAGATCATTTTATAGTCAGTGCGGTTCTTCAGGAAAAGATCATTGCATAGTCAGTGCAGTCTGTAAGAAGGAGATCACTTTATAGTCAGTGCGGTCCGTCAGGAGGAGATCATTTTATAGTCAGTGCGGTCCGTCAGGAGGAGATCACTTTATAGTCAGTGCGGTCCGTCAGGAGGAGATCATTTTATAGTCAGTGCGGTCCGTCAGGAGGAGATCATTGTATAGTCAGTGCGGTCCGTCAGGAGGAGATCATTGTATAGTCAGTGCGGTCCGTCAGGAGGAGATCACTTTATAGTCAGTGCAGTCTGTAAGAAGGAGATCATTTTATAGTCAGTGCGTTCCGTCAAGAGGAGATCATTTTATAGTCAGTGCGGTCCGTCAGGAGGAGATCATTTTATAGTCAGTGCGGTCCGTCAGGAGGAGATCATCGCATAGTCAGTGCGGTCCGTCAGGAGGAGATCATTTTATAGTCAGTGCGGTCCGTCAGGAGGAGATCATTTTATAGTCAGTGCGGTCCGTCAGCAGGAGAACATTTTACAGACAGTGCGATCCGTCAGGAGGAGATCATTTTATAGTCAGTGCGGTCCGTCAGGAGGAGATCATCGCATAGTCAGTGCGGTCCGTCAGCAGGAGAACATTTTACAGACAGTGCGGTCCGTCAGGAGGAGATCACTTTATAGTCAGTGCGGTCCGTCAGGAGGAGATCACTTTATAGTCAGTGCGGTCTGTCTTGAGGAGATCGTTTTATAGTCAGTGCGGTCCGTCAGGAGGAGATCTTTTATAGTCAGTGCGGTCCGTCAGGAGGAGATCACTTTATAGTCAGTGCGGTCCGTCAGCAGGAGAACATTTTACAGACAGTGCGATCCGTCAGGAGGAG
This sequence comes from Bufo bufo, assembly GCF_905171765.1. Classification (NCBI taxonomy): domain Eukaryota; kingdom Metazoa; phylum Chordata; class Amphibia; order Anura; family Bufonidae; genus Bufo; species Bufo bufo. Next base: position 6,056,066 of record NC_053397.1, on the reverse strand, counting down.
ATCATTTTATAGTCAGTGCGGTCCGTCAGGAGGAGATCATTTTATAGTCAGTGCGGTCCGTCAGCAGGAGATCATTTTATAGTCAGTGCGGTCCGTCAGGAGGAGATCACTTTATAGTCAGTGCGGTCCGTCAGGAGGAGATCATTTTATAGTCAGTGCAGTCCGTCAGGAGGAGATCATCGCATAGTCAGTGCAGTCTGTAAGAAGGAGATCATTTTATAGTCAGTGCGGTCCGTCAGAAGGAGATCATTTTATAGTCAGTGCGGTCCGTCAGGAGGAGATCATTTTATAGTCAGTGCGGTCCGTCAGGAGGAGATCATTGCATAGTCAGTGCGGTCCGTCAGGAGGAGATCATGTTATAGTCAGTGCGGTCCGTCAGGAGGAGATCACTTTATAGTCAGTGCGGTCCGTCAGGAGGAGATCATTTTATAGTCAGTGCGGTCCGTCAGGAGGAGATCACTTTATAGTCAGTGCGGTCCGTCAGGAGGAGATCATTTTATAGTCAGTGCGGTCCGTCAGGAGGAGATCATCGCATAGTCAGTGCAGTCTGTAAGAAGGAGATCATTTTATAGTCAGTGCGGTCCGTCAGAAGGAGATCATTTTATAGTCAGTGCGGTCCGTCAGGAGGAGATCATTTTATAGTCAGTGCGGTCCGTCAGGAGGAGATCATTGCATAGTCAGTGCGGTCCGTCAGGAGGAGATCATGTTATAGTCAGTGCGGTCCGTCAGGAGGAGATCACTTTATAGTCAGTGCGGTCCGTCAGGAGGAGATCATTTTATAGTCAGTGCGGTCCGTCAGGAGGAGATCACTTTATAGTCAGTGCGGTCCGTCAGGAGGAGATCACTTTATAGTCAGTGCGGTCCGTCAGGAGGAGATCATTTTATAGTCAGTGCGGTCCGTCAGGAGGAGATCATCGCATAGTCAGTGCAGTCTGTAAGAAGGAGATCATTTTATAGTCAGTGCGGTCCGTCAGGAGGAGATCATTTTATAGTCAGTGCGGTCCGTCAGGAGGAGATCATTTTATAGTCAGTGGGGTCCGTCAGGAGGAGATCATCGCATAGTCAGTGCGGTCCGTCAGGAGGAGATCATTTTATAGTCAGTGCGGTCCGTCAGCAGGAGAACATTTTACAGACAGTGCGATCCGTCAGGAGGAGATCATTTTATAGTCAGTGCGGTCCGTCAGGAGGAGATCATCGCATAGTCAGTGCGGTCCGTCAGGAGGAGATCATTTTATAGACACTGCGGTCTGTCAGCAGGAGAACATTTTACAGACAGTGCGGTCCGTCAGGAGGAGATCACTTTATAGTCAGTGCGGTCTGTCAGGAGGAGATCACTTTATAGTCAGTGCGGTCCGTCTTGAGGAGATCGTTTTATAGTCAGTGCGGTCCGTCAGGAGGAGATCATTTATAGTCAGTGCGGTCCATCAGGAGGAGATCACTTTATAGTCAGTGCGGTCCGTCAGCAGGAGAACATTTTACAGACAGTGCGATCCGTCAGGAGGAGATCATTTTATAGTCAGTGCGGTCCGTCAGGAGGAGATCATTTTATAGTCAGTGCGGTCCGTCAGCAGGAGATCATTTTATAGTCAGTGCGGTCCGTCAGGAGGAGATCACTTTATAGTCAGTGCGGTCCGTCAGGAGGAGATCATTTTATAGTCAGTGCGGTCCGTCAGGAGGAGATCATCGCATAGTCAGTGCAGTCTGTAAGAAGGAGATCATTTTATAGTCAGTGCGGTCCGTCAGAAGGAGATCATTTTATAGTCAGTGCGGTCCGTCAGGAGGAGATCATTTTATAGTCAGTGCGGTCCGTCAGGAGGAGATCACTTTATAGTCAGTGCGGTCCGTCAGGAGGAGATCATTTTATAGTCAGTGCGGTCCGTCAGGAGGAGATCATTTTATAGTCAGTGCGGTCCGTCAGGAGGAGATCGTTTTATAGTCAGTGCGGTCCGTCAGGAGGAGATCATTTTTATAGTCAGTGCGGTCCATCAGGAGGAGATCACTTTATAGTCAGTGCGGTCCGTCAGCAGGAGAACATTTTACAGACAGTGCGATCCGTCAGGAGGAGATCATTTTATAGTCAGTGCGGTCCGTCAGGAGGAGATCATTTTATAGTCAGTGCGGTCCGTCAGGAGGAGATCATTTTATAGTCAGTGCGGTCCGTCAGGAGGAGATCATCGCATAGTCAGTGCGGTCCGTCAGGAGGAGATCATTTTACAGACAGTGCGGTCCGTCAGGAGGAGATCATTTTATAGTCAGTTCGTTCCGTCAGGAGGAGATCATTTTACAGACAGTGCGGTCCGTCAGGAGGAGATCATTTTATAGTCAGTTCGTTCCGTCAGGAGGAGATCATTTTATAGTCAGTGCGGTCCGTCAGGAGGAGATCATGGCATAGTCAGTGCGGTCCGTCAGGAGGAGATCATGGCATAGTCAGTGCGGTCCGTCAGCAGGAGATCATTTTATAGTCAGTGCGGTCCGTCAGCAGGAGATCATTTTATAGTCAGTGCGGTCCGTCAGGAGGAGATCATTTTATAGTCAGTGCGGTCCGTCAGGAGGAGATCACTTTATAGTCAGTGCGGTCCGTCAGGAAGAGATCACTTTATAGTCAGTGCGGTCCGTCAGGAGGAGATCATTTTACAGACAGTGCGGTTCTTCAGGAAAAGATCATTGCATAGTCAGTGCAGTCTGTAAGAAGGAGATCATTTTATAGTCAGTGCGGTCCGTCAGGAGGAGATCACTTTATAGTCAGTGCGGTCCGTCAGGAGGAGATCACTTTATAGTCAGTGCGGTCCGTCAGCAGGAGATCATTTTATAGTCAGTGCGGTCCGTCAGGAGGAGATCATTTTATAGTCAGTGCGGTCCGTCAGGAGGAGATCATTTTATAGTCAGTGCGGTTCGTCAGGAGGAGATCATCGCATAGTCAGTGCAGTCTGTAAGAAGGAGATCATTTTATAGTCAGTGCGGTCCGTCAGGAGGAGATCATTTTATAGTCAGTGCGGTCCGTCAGGAGGAGATCACTTTATAGTCAGTGCGGTCCGTCAGGAGGAGATCATTTTATAGTCAGTGCGGTCCGTCAGGAGGAGATCATTTTATAGTCAGTGGGGTCCGTCACTTTATAGTCAGTGCGGTCCGTCAGGAGGAGATCATTTTATAGTCAGTGCGGTCCGTCAGCAGGAGAACATTTTACAGACAGTGCGATCCATCAGGAGGAGATCATTTTATAGTCAGTGCGGTCCGTCAGCAGGAGATCATTTTATAGTCAGTGCGGTCCGTCAGGAGGAGATCACTTTATAGTCAGTGCGGTCCGTCAGGAGGAGATCATTTTACAGACAGTGCGGTTCTTCAGGAAAAGATCATTGCATAGTCAGTGCAGTCTGTAAGAAGGAGATCACTTTATAGTCAGTGCGGTCCGTCAGGAGGAGATCACTTTATAGTCGGTGCGGTCCGTCAGCAGGAGAACATTTTACAGACAGTGCGGTCCGTCAGGAGGAGATCATTTTATAGTCAGTGCGGTTCTTCAGGAAAAGATCATTGCATAGTCAGTGCAGTCTGTAAGAAGGAGATCACTTTATAGTCAGTGCGGTCCGTCAGGAGGAGATCATTTTATAGTCAGTGCGGTCCGTCAGGAGGAGATCATTTTATAGTCAGTGCGGTCCGTCAGGAGGAGATCATTTTATAGTCAGTGCGGTCCGTCAGGAGGAGATCATTGTATAGTCAGTGCGGTCCGTCAGGAGGAGATCATTGTATAGTCAGTGCGGTCCGTCAGGAGGAGATCACTTTATAGTCAGTGCAGTCTGTAAGAAGGAGATCATTTTATAGTCAGTGCGTTCCGTCAGGAGGAGATCATTTTATAGTCAGTGCGGTCCGTCAGGAGGAGATCATTTTATAGTCAGTGGGGTCCGTCAGGAGGAGATCATCGCATAGTCAGTGCGGTCCGTCAGGAGGAGATCATTTTATAGTCAGTGCGGTCCGTCAGGAGGAGATCATTTTATAGTCAGTGCGGTCCGTCAGCAGGAGAACATTTTACAGACAGTGCGATCCGTCAGGAGGAGATCATTTTATAGTCAGTGCGGTCCGTCAGGAGGAGATCATTTTATAGTCAGTGCGGTCCGTCAGCAGGAGATCATTTTATAGTCAGTGCGGTCCGTCAGGAGGAGATCACTTTATAGTCAGTGCGGTCCGTCAGGAGGAGATCATTTTACAGACAGTGCGGTTCTTCAGGAAAAGATCATTGCATAGTCAGTGCAGTCTGTAAGAAGGAGATCACTTTATAGTCAGTGCGGTCCGTCAGGAGGAGATCACTTTATAGTCAGTGCGGTCCGTCAGCAGGAGAACATTTTACAGACAGTGCGGTCCGTCAGGAGGAGATCATTTTATAGTCAGTGCGGTTCTTCAGGAAAAGATCATTGCATAGTCAGTGCAGTCTGTAAGAAGGAGATCACTTTATAGTCAGTGCGGTCCGTCAGGAGGAGATCATTTTATAGTCAGTGCGGTCCGTCAGGAGGAGATCACTTTATAGTCAGTGCGGTCCGTCAGGAGGAGATCATTTTATAGTCAGTGCGGTCCGTCAGGAGGAGATCATTGTATAGTCAGTGCGGTCCGTCAGGAGGAGATCATTGTATAGTCAGTGCGGTCCGTCAGGAGGAGATCACTTTATAGTCAGTGCAGTCTGTAAGAAGGAGATCATTTTATAGTCAGTGCGGTCCGTCAGGAGGAGATCATTTTATAGTCAGTGCGGTCCGTCAGGAGGAGATCATTTTATAGTCAGTGGGGTCCGTCAGGAGGAGATCATCGCATAGTCAGTGCGGTCCGTCAGGAGGAGATCATTTTATAGTCAGTGCGGTCCGTCAGGAGGAGATCATTTTATAGTCAGTGCGGTCCGTCAGCAGGAGATCATTTTATAGTCAGTGCGGTCCGTCAGGAGGAGATCATTTTATAGTCAGTGCGGTCCGTCAGGAGGAGATCATCGCATAGTCAGTGCGGTCCGTCAGCAGGAGAACATTTTACAGACAGTGCGGTCCGTCAGGAGGAGATCACTTTATAGTCAGTGCGGTCCGTCAGGAGGAGATCACTTTATAGTCAGTGCGGTCTGTCTTGAGGAGATCGTTTTATAGTCAGTGCGGTCCGTCAGGAGGAGATCTTTTATAGTCAGTGCGGTCCGTCAGGAGGAGATCACTTTATAGTCAGTGCGGTCCGTCAGCAGGAGAACATTTTACAGACAGTGCGATCCGTCAGGAGGAGATCATTTTATAGTCAGTGCGGTCCGTCAGGAGGAGATCATTTTATAGTCAGTGCGGTCCGTCAGCAGGAGATCATTTTATAGTCAGTGCGGTCCGTCAGGAGGAGATCACTTTATAGTCAGTGCGGTCCGTCAGGAGGAGATCATTTTATAGTCAGTGCAGTCCGTCAGGAGGAGATCATCGCATAGTCAGTGCAGTCTGTAAGAAGGAGATCATTTTATAGTCAGTGCGGTCCGTCAGGAGGAGATCATTTTATAGTCAGTGCGGTCCGTCAGGAGGAGATCATTTTATAGTCAGTGCGGTCCGTCAGGAGGAGATCATTGCATAGTCAGTGCGGTCCGTCAGGAGGAGATCATGTTATAGTCAGTGCGGTCCGTCAGGAGGAGATCACTTTATAGTCAGTGCGGTCCGTCAGGAGGAGATCATTTTATAGTCAGTGCGGTCCGTCAGGAGGAGATCACTTTATAGTCAGTGCGGTCCGTCAGGAGGAGATCATTTTATAGTCAGTGCGGTCCGTCAGGAGGAGATCATCGCATAGTCAGTGCAGTCTGTAAGAAGGAGATCATTTTATAGTCAGTGCGGTCCGTCAGGAGGAGATCATTTTATAGTCAGTGCGGTCCGTCAGGAGGAGATCATTTTATAGTCAGTGGGGTCCGTCAGGAGGAGATCATCGCATAGTCAGTGCGGTCCGTCAGGAGGAGATCATTTTATAGTCAGTGCGGTCCGTCAGCAGGAGAACATTTTACAGACAGTGCGATCCGTCAGGAGGAGATCATTTTATAGTCAGTGCGGTCCGTCAGGAGGAGATCATCGCATAGTCAGTGCGGTCCGTCAGGAGGAGATCATTTTATAGACACTGCGGTCTGTCAGCAGGAGAACATTTTACAGACAGTGCGGTCCGTCAGGAGGAGATCACTTTATAGTCAGTGCGGTCCGTCAGGAGGAGATCACTTTATAGTCAGTGCGGTCCGTCTTGAGGAGATCGTTTTATAGTCAGTGCGGTCCGTCAGGAGGAGATCATTTATAGTCAGTGCGGTCCATCAGGAGGAGATCATTTTATAGTCAGTGCGGTCCGTCAGCAGGAGAACATTTTACAGACAGTGCGATCCGTCAGGAGGAGATCATTTTATAGTCAGTGCGGTCCGTCAGGAGGAGATCATTTTATAGTCAGTGCGGTCCGTCAGGAGGAGATCATTTTATAGTCAGTGCGGTCCGTCAGGAGGAGATCACTTTATAGTCAGTGCGGTCCGTCAGGAGGAGATCATTTTATAGTCAGTGCGGTCCGTCAGGAGGAGATCATCGCATAGTCAGTGCAGTCTGTAAGAAGGAGATCATTTTATAGTCAGTGCGGTCCGTCAGAAGGAGATCATTTTATAGTCAGTGCGGTCCGTCAGGAGGAGATCATTTTATAGTCAGTGCGGTCCGTCAGGAGGAGATCACTTTATAGTCAGTGCGGTCCGTCAGGAGGAGATCATTTTATAGTCAGTGCGGTCCGTCAGGAGGAGATCATTTTATAGTCAGTGCGGTCCGTCAGGAGGAGATCGTTTTATAGTCAGTGCGGTCCGTCAGGAGGAGATCATCGCATAGTCAGTGCGGTCCGTCAGGAGGAGATCATTTTATAGACACTGCGGTCCGTCAGGAGGAGATCATTTTATAGTCAGTGCGGTCTGTCAGGAGGAGATCATTTTATAGTCAGTGCGGTCCGTCAGGAGGAGATCATTTTATAGTCAGTGCGGTCCGTCAGGAGGAGATCGTTTTATAGTCAGTGCGGTCCGTCAGGAGGAGATCATCGCATAGTCAGTGCGGTCCGTCAGGAGGAGATCATTTTATAGACACTGTGGTCCGTCAGCAGGAGAACATTTTATAGTCAGTGCGGGCCGTCAGGAGGAGATCATGTTATGGTCAGTGCGGTCCGTCAGGAGGAGATCATGTTATGGTCAGTGCGGTCCGTCTGGAGGCAGTTATTTTATAGTTTGGTCCGTCAGGGGTAGTCTGTTTCCGTTATTTGATAGAGACTATTCAGCCAGACCTGATTAAAGCGCAGGTTTTTGTTGGTTGATCCAAGGCTCGGTTTTCGAATCATGATGCTCTTTCTTTATATGCAGATTAGGTTTGGTGGAATGAGGGTTTGAATATTGCTCTTGTTGCACCCAACTCCACTTATCTCTGTCTTTAGCCGCTCCATGGCTACACTGATTGACAGGGCCTGGCAGAGACAAGGCAGCAAGTGAGGGACTGGCCATAGAAAGGAGCCACTCTTTTGTGCAACAAGATCAATGGTGGGGCCTCCAAACTCTAAAAAGGGGTTCTCCGGGCTTCCTCTGAGGATAGCTCATCAATATGATATCAGTGGGAGTCTGACTCCCGGCACCCCCACTGAACAGCTGTTTTGGAGAGTCGTGGCACGGTACAACTCACAGCGCCACGGCAGGCTGAAACAGCTGATCAGTGCCGGGGGTTTGATCCCCACCGATCTGATACTGGAGAACCCCTTTAATGACGAATCAGTTTAGATATTTGCTGTGGTTTATGTGCAGCAGATTCCTTATTTTCAGGTGAATGGAGTCATTCAATGTCTGCAACTCCCAGAATGCAGCAGAGATCCCTGCAGCAGAATGCGATGCATGTAATTTCACCTGAATTTGTGACGTGTTCAGCTGGATCCGTGTGTGTACAGTGTCTGATAATAGACCGACCTTTGAGTATAAGACAATAGGGTGCACGGGATCCCTCACTGCACTGCTCCCTGTAATGACCAGTTAGAGGACTCTCTGTATGACACCCGGGGGCGCCAAACTATGTCAGTAACTGAACACCAGGTGGAGCCATAATATGTAAGTAACTGAACACCAGGTGGAGCCATACTATGTAAGGAAATTATCACCAGGTGGAGCCATACTATGTAAGTAACCGAACACCAGGTGGAGCCATACTATGTCAGTAACTGAACACCAGGGGGAGCCATACTATGTAAGTAACTGAACACCAGGGGGCACTATACTATGTAAATAACTGATCACTGGGGGAGCCATACTATGTAAATAACTGATCACCAGGGGGAGCCATACTATGTAAATAACTGATCACCAGGGGGAGCCATACTATGTATGTAACTGAACACCAGGGGGAGCCATACTATGTAAGTAACTGAACACCAGGGGGAGCCATACTATGTATGTAACTGAACACCAGGGGGAGCCATACTATGTAAGTAACTGAACACCAGGTGGAGCCATACTATGTAAGTAACTGATCACCAGGTGGAGCCATACTATGTAAGTAACTGAACACCAGGTGGGGCCATACTATGTAAGTAACCGAACACCAGGTGGGGCCATACTATGTAAGTAACTGATCACCAGGTGGATCCATACTATGTAAGTAACCGAACACCAGGTGGAGCCATACTATGTAAGTAACTGAACACCAGGTGGAGCCATACTATGTAAGTAACTGATCACCAGGTGGGGCCATACTATGTAAGTAACTGAACACCAGGTGGGGCCATACTATGTAAGTAACTGATCACCAGTTGGAGCCATACTATGTAAGCAACTGAACACTAGGTGGAGCCATACTATGTAAGTAACTGAACACCAGGGGGCACTATACTTTGTAAATAACTGATCACTGGGGGAGCCATACTATGTAAATAACTGATCACCAGGGGGAGCCATACTATGTAAATAACTGATCACCAGGGGGAGCCATACTATGTATGTAACTGAACACCAGGGGGAGCCATACTATGTAAGTAACTGAACACCAGGGGGCACTATACTATGTAAATAACTGATCACTGGGGGGAGCCATACTATGTAAATAACTGATCACCGGGGGGAGCCATACTATGTAAATAACTGATCACCAGGGGGAGCCATACTATGTAACTAACTGAACACCAGGGGGAGCCATACTATGTATGTAACTGAACACCAGGGGGAGCCATACTATGTAAGTAACTGAACACTAGGGGGCACTATACTATGTAACTAACTGAACAGAAGGGGGCACTATACTATGTAAATAACTGATCACCAGGGGGAGCCATACTATGTAACTAACTGATCACCAGGGGGAGCCATACTATGTAACTAACTGAACACCAGGGGGATCCATACTATGTATGTAACTGAACACCAGGGGGAGCCATACTATGTAAGTAACTGAACACCAGGGGGCACTATACTATGTAAATAACTGATCACCAAGGGAAGCCATACTATGTAAATAACTGATCACCAGGGGAAGCCATACTATGTAACTAACTGAACACCAGGGGGAGCCATACTGTGTAAGTAAATGAACACCAGGGGGAGCCATACTATGTAATTAACTGAACACCAGGGGGATCCATATTGTGTATGTAACTGAACTAGGGTTGTTGCGGGTATCGAAATTTCGATACCCAATCGATACTTCTGTCCCGGTATCGATACGATACCGGGATTTCCATTTTTTCGATACTGGGCTGCGCTTCTGCGCAGTCTAGTATCTCTGAACATGAGAGCGCTGCTCTCAGCGCGCTCATGTTCTCTCAGCAGCACGGGGAGAAGGAAGCAGTCTCTCCCTCCCCCTGTGCTGCTGCCGCCGCTGCCACCAATGAGAAGAGAGGGGTGGAGGAGGGGCGGGCGCACTGCGCCATCAATGATAGTACTTTTCCTACACAGAGCCGCGCCCAGCGATGTCCCAGCACTCACCATTAGTCCTGGGCGCCGCTCCGTTTGCCCGCTGTGCCCCATTACTGTCTCCTCTCCTGCTCCACATGCTGATTACTATCGGAGGGATGGGGAGGAGACATCAGCTTCTCTAGTGGGCGTTCCTTCCTGCGCTGCGATTGGACAGCGCTACAGCCAGGGAGAAGGAACGCCCACTAGTGAAGCTGATGTCTCCTCCCCATCCCTCCGATAGTAATCAGCATGTGGAGCAGGAGAGGAGACAGTAATGGGGCACAGCGGGCGAACGGAGCGGCGCCCAGGAATAATAGTAAGTGCTGGGACATCGCTGGGCGCCGCTCTGTGTAGCCTAATACTGAAAGTCTGGACCCAGGAAAAGTAGACTTTAACCCATAATACAGGAGGCGGGTGCCGGTAGCAGAATCGCATTGCCGGCATCCTGCCCCTGACACCCGCCTCCTGTATTAAGGGGTAATTATCATTGGTGGTGCAGTGTGCCCCTTCTCCCCCCCCCCCCTCAACCCCGCATCCCATTAAAATCATTGGTGCCGGCCCCTCTCTACCACCCCAGTATTAAAATCATTGGTGGCAGTGGCCACAAGGTCCTCTCCCCTCCCCCTCATTGGTGGTGCAGTGGCAGCTTCTGATCGGAGCCCCAGCTGTGTAAGCCTGGGGCTCCGATCAGTTGCCATGGCAGCCAGGACGCTACTGAAGCCCTGGCTGCCATGGTAACATCCGTGATGCTGTGTGCACAGAGCACAGAGCAGCAGGGACAGTGTGAAGTCCTAATTACCCTGATAGAGCTCTATCAGGGTGAATAGGACAAGGGATGAAAAGATCCCAGGTTCTGGCCCCTAGGGGGGGGAATCGTTATTAAATAAAAAGTGTAAAAAAAAAAGGAAAAAAATACCCCACCAACATATGAAGTATGAATCACCCCCTTTTCCCAATTTCACATATAAAATGTATAAATAATAAACATATTACATATTGCCACGTCAGAAAAGTCCAAACTATTAAAATATAAAAAAAATCTATGCGGTGAACGCCAGAACAGAAAAAATAAAAAAATACTGCGCGATTCGCCATTTTTTAAAATGCAGAATGCATGTGGCTTTTTTTTTTTTCACGTGGTATCGAATGGTATCGAGTATTGCAATACTTTTTCATGGTATCGAAACCGAATAAAAAAATTGGTATCGCAACAACTCTAAACTGAACACCAGGTGGAGCCATACTATGTAACTAACTGAACACCAGGGGGAGCCATACTATGTATGTAACTGAACACCAGGGGGAGCCATACTATGTAAGTAACTGAACACCAGGGGGCACTATACTATGTAAATAACTGAACACCAGAGGGCACTATACTATGTAAATAACTGATCACCAGGGGGAGCCATACTATGTAAATAACTGATCACCAGGGGGAGCCATACTATGTAACTAACTGAACACCAGGGGGAGCCATACTGTGTAAGTAAATGAACACCAGGGGGAGCCATACTATGTCAGTAAATAAACACTAGGTCATTATAGAACTTTGATGGCTATCCTCCGGCACTCCAGCTGTTGTAAAACTACAACTCCCAGGATGCACACTTGCTTCGCTGTTCTCAGAACTCCATAGAAATTAATGGAGCATGCTGGGAGTTGTAGTTTTACCGCAGCTGGAGTGCCGGAGGTTAGACATCACTGTCATAGAATGTAAGTAAATGAACCCCAGGTGGTGCAATAGTGTGTAAGTGAATATCAGAACTCTGAGTTGGATCATTTCTGCACAGTGTGTAAATGGCAATTATGCTCCATTTTTATGATCCGTAAAATTAATGTGACAGATGATGGGGACAACTCTTCTAACAGCCGCTGTTCATGGGATTTCTTCTGATGCACCAGCTTTATTACAGCTGCACTTTAGAAGTAGATTGCGGCACTGTGCATTGGAGTTCCGAAGCCCAAGTGTTTACTGACAGCATTTGGCATCCGGCACTGATTGCAGATCAATAACTTGGTGTCTACTTGGGCTGTCTGCGATTAGGTTAACGGCTCCACAGCGGAAGCAGCTCCACGCCCGTTCACAGGTTGTGTCTGGTATTGCAGCTCTACTGAATTGAATGAGATTGAGCTGCACTGCCACACACAACCTGTGGACAGGCGTGGCGCTGTTTGTAGAAGGAATCAGTCATGTTTTTCTAATCCTGGACAACACCTTCAACCCTTTCGATTTCAAAGCATCAAAGGTATTGGGCGGAATTTAATAACATTTCTCCTGTACCCATCTGTACATCAGTAATAGTACTTGTCTTTGGTGTCTGAATCATGACATACATATAAAGCATAGCACAGGGGTGTAGGGGTCAGATATATAGAGCATAGCACAGGGGTGTAGGGGTCAGATATATAGAGCATAGCACAGGGGTGTAGGGGTCAGATATATAGAGCATAGCACAGGGGTGTAGGGGTCAGATATATAGAGCATAGCACAGGGGTGTAGGGGTCAGATATATAGAGCATAGCACAGGGGTGTAGGGGTCAGATATATAAAGCATAGCACAGGGGTGTAGGGGTCAGATATATAGAGCATAGCACAGGGGTGTAGGGTCAGATATATAGAGCATAGCACAGGGGTGTAGGGTCAGATATATAGAGCATAGCACAGGGGTGTAGGGGTCAGATATATAGAGCATAGCACAGGGGTGTAGGGGTCAGATATATAAAGCATAGCACAGGGGTGTAGGGTCAGATATATAGAGCATAGCACAGGGGTGTAGGGGTCAGATATATAAAGCATAGCACAGGGGTGTAGGGGTCAGATATATAGAGCATAGCACAGGGGTGTAGGGGTCACATATATAGAGCATAGCACAGGGGTGTAGGGGTCAGATATATAAAGCATAGCACAGGGGTGTAGGGGTCACATATATAAAGCATAGCACAGGGTTGTAGGGTCAGATATATAAAGCATAGCACAGGGGTGTAGGGTCAGATATATAGAGCATAGCACAGGGGTGTAGGGGTCAGATATATAGAGCATAGCACAGGGGTGTAGGGTCACATATATAAAGCATAGCACAGGGTTGTAGGGTCACATATATAAAGCATAGCACAGGGGTGTAGGGGTCACATATATAGAGCATAGCACAGGGGTGTAGGGGTCACATATATAGAGCATAGCACAGGGGTGTAGGGGTCAGATATATAAAGCATAGCACAGGGGTGTAGGGGTCACATATATAAAGCATAGCACAGGGTTGTAGGGTCACATATATAAAGCATAGCACAGGGTTGTAGGGTCACATATATAAAGCATAGCACAGGGGTGTAGGGTCAGATATATTGTGTCTTTCTTTTATTTGGCTTTCCTAAGGGTCCTGGCAGTGACACAGTGGGGTCAGCGTCACGCCCCCATTCACACAGGTCCGAAGTATCTCTGATAGGCGGTGTAAAAGCCCACCCACTCGGACATCTGGTCGCAGGGCCGGTAGTTCTCACACTGCTCCATTTTTATCTCCAGGGAAGATTTTGTTCGCGGGAAGAACCTGAAATATTAGACAGACAGGTAAGAATATTTTGATTCGTCTTCTGACACCTGTACAACTTCTCATCATGGGAAAGCTGGGTGACAGCCAATATGGCCGACTGTCTGGGTCCCATAAGGCCTGACACCCTGCTTTCTCAAGCTCCTCATACAGATCCCAGTATCACTCTCATCATCCGCAATCTTATTTCACACAAGTATCACTCCCATCATCCTTGACCCCAGGAGCTCACAATCTAATCTCCACTGAGATATGAGAAAATGTGGGAAGAGACCAAGGAGAACACCAGGAACTGAGCGCCACCATCTGAGGTCACGAGTACTGGGGTCCAGCTCCACACAGCCCCCAAAATAAAACGTGTAAGCCTCACCTTTCTAAATAGTCATAGGAGCGCCGGTGCCTCTTGATGACGGCGTTTGCTGCTCTCCGTGACATCATCACCTCTTAAAGGGGAAGGAAAATAACAAATGAACAAAGAGGATACTGTAGCAACAGTCAGCAGATACAATGTACACAAAGACAGGGTGAGAGTCACATACTAGAAGCAGCAGGGTGCCCAGCAGCACAGAGGATTTCAGGAGTGTGCTAATCTTGTGGAGGTCACAGGCTGAGAGTTACATAGTGGAAGGAGCAGGGTGCCCAGCAGCACAGAGGATTTCAGGAGAGAAGAGTGCTGATCTTGTATGTATGGATGATGGCACTTACCTTGATTATTTAGCCACTCTCTTGAGTCTTGGGCCGGAGGGTCATCACCTTTGGTTAGAAATAATAATAGAGTTAACTTATGTAATTTAATATTAGATATGTAAGATTTCATAAAATGTGAGGAAATTCTGCGGCCACATAATGGCGAAAATATGTCCCTGTACACTGGTGGGTGTCACGTCTGTCACACGGGGAAAGCATGCTGTATCTAATCCTATCATGTGATACTGTCTGCTGAGCTGTGTATCTAATCCTATCCTGTGTGATACTGTCTGCTGAGCTGTGTATCTAATCCTATCATGTGATACTGTCTGCTGAGCTGTGTATCTAATCCTATCCTGTGTGATACTGTCTGCTGAGCTGTGTATCTAATCCTCTCCAGTGTGATACAGTCTGCTGAGCTGTGTATCTAATCCTCTCCTATGTGATACTGTCTGCTGAGCTGTGTATCTAATCCTATCCTGTGTGATACAGTCTGCTGAGCTGTGTATCTAATCCTATCCTGTGTGATACTGTCTGCTGGGCTGTGTATCTAATCCTATCATGTGTGATACTGTCTGCTGAGCTGTGTATCTAGTCCTATCCTGTGTGATACAGTCTGCTGAGCTGTGTATCTAATCCTATCCTGTGTGATACTGTCTGCTGAGCTGTGTATCTAATCCTATCCTGTGTGATACTGTCTGCTGAGCTGTGTATCTAATCCTATCCTGTGTGATACTGTCTGCTGAGCTGTGTATCTAATCCTATCATGTGATACTGTCTGCTGAGCTGTGTATCTAATCCTATCCTGTGTGATACTGTCTGCTGAGCTCTGTATCTAATCCTCTCCAGTGTGATACAGTCTGCTGAGCTGTGTATCTAATCCTCTCCTATGTGATACTGTCTGCTGAGCTGTGTATCTAATCCTATCCTGTGTGATACAGTCTGCTGAGCTGTGTATCTAATCCTATCCTGTGTGATACTGTCTGCTGGGCTGTGTATCTAATCCTATCATGTGTGATACTGTCTGCTGAGCTGTGTATCTAGTCCTATCCTG
The DNA here is from genome assembly GCF_905171765.1 of Bufo bufo. Lineage (NCBI taxonomy): Eukaryota > Metazoa > Chordata > Amphibia > Anura > Bufonidae > Bufo > Bufo bufo. The sequence goes on along the minus strand of NC_053397.1, from coordinate 6,040,870 downwards.
TGTGATACAGTCTGCTGAGCTGTGTATCTAATCCTATCCTGTGTGATACTGTCTGCTGAGCTGTGTATCTAATCCTATCCTGTGTGATACTGTCTGCTGAGCTGTGTATCTAATCCCATCATGTGTGATACAGTCTGCTAAACTGTGTATCTAATCCTATCATGTGTGATACTGTCTGCTGAGCTGTGTATCTAATCCTATCCTGTGTGATACTGTCTGCTGAGCTGTGTATCTAATCCTATCATGTGATACTGTCTGCTGAGCTGTGTATCTAATCCTGTGTGATACTGTCTGCTGAGCTGTGTATCTAATCCTATCATGTGATACTGTCTGCTGAGCTGTGTATCTAATCCTGTGTGATACTGTCTGCTGAGCTGTGTATCTAATCCTATCATGTGTGATACTGTCTGCTGAGCTGTGTATCTAATCCTATCCTGTGTGATACTGTCTGCTGAGTTGTGTATCTAATCCTATCATGTGATACTGTCTGCTGAGCTGTGTATCTAATCCTCTCCTGTGTGATACTGTCTGATGAGCTGTGTATCTAATCCTATCCTGTGTGATACTGCCTGCTGAACAATGTATCTAATCCTATCATGTGATACTGTCTGCTGAGCTGTGTATCTAATCCTCTCCTGTGTGATACTGTCTGATGAGCTGTGTATCTAATCATATCCTGTGTGATACTGCCTGCTGAACAATGTATCTAATCCTATCCTGTGTGATACTGTCTGCTGAGCTGTGTATCTAATCCTATCATGTGATACTGTCTGCTGAGCTGTGTATCTAATCCTCTCCTGTGTGATACTGTCTGCTGAGCTATGTATCTAATCCTATCATGTGATACTGTCTGATGAGCTGTGTATCTAATCCTATCCTGTGTGATACTGTCTGCTGAGCTGTGTATCTAATCCTATCCTGTGTGATACTGTCTGCTGAGCTGTGTATCTAATCCTATCATGTGATACTCTCTGCTGAGATAGTGTACTAAGCCCGTGACATGTGTTACCAGTTGTCGGCTGTCATATATCTAATCCTGTCATGTGAGATACACATCCCGCCACGTATCTAATGATTTCAGCTCCGCCTGCTGCTCACATTCCTCCTGCTCTTTCTGGACAGAAGAAACTTTTGATGATTTTGTGAAATTGTAACTTATAAAACCTACCAGGAAATCCATTCAGCTTTCTCTCCATTATTCCTGTTCCTGGGGAAGCTGGGTGGCAAAAACAAGAACCTAATGACTTGTTCTCTGTAAGATGCTTGTGAGGGACCCTAATCCTGCAGTATGTCCCCCCCCCCTCCCCCGCTCACTATAAGCATGAATCCAATCTATGGCTCCCTGCTGTCAGAGACATTACATCACATGTGACTCATATCAGCCGCTCCTCTTATAACGCTCCAGTACTGATATATACCTCCAGAGACATTACATACATTTTTGCAGATGACACTAAACTGTGTAAAGTAATTAACACGGAAGAAGACAGTATACTGTATATATACTACAGAGGACAGTATACTGTATATATACTACAGAGGACAGTATACTGTATATATACTACAGAGGGCAGTATACTGTGTATATACTACAGAGGACAGTATACTGTATATATACTACAGAGGACAGTATACTGTATATATACTACAGAGGACAGTATACTGTATATATACTACAGAGGACAGTATACTGTATATATATATATACTACAGAGGACAGTATACTGTATATATACTACAGAGGACAGTATACTGTATATACACTACAGAGGACAGTACACTGTATATATATACTACAGAGGACAGTATACTGTATATATACTACAGTGTACAGTATACTGTATATATACTACAGAGGACAGTATACTGTATATACACTACAGAGGACAGTATACTGTATATATACTACAGAGGACAATATACTGTATATATACTACAGAGGACAGTATACTGTATATACACTACAGAGGACAGTATACTGTGTATATATACTACAGAGGATAGTATATTGTATATATACTACAGAGGACAGTATACTGTATATATACACTACAGAGGACAGTATACTGTATATATACTACAGAGGACAATATACTGTATATATACTACAGAGGACAGTATACTGTATATATACAACAGAGGACAGTATACTGTATATACACTACAGAGGACAGTATACTGTATATATACTACAGAGGACAATATACTGTATATATACTACAGAGGACAGTATACTGTATATATACTACAGAGGACAGTATACTGTATATATACTACAGAGGACAGTATACTGTATATACACTACAGAGGACAGTATACTGTATATATACTACAGAGGACAATATACTGTATATATACTACAGAGGACAGTATACTGTATATATACAACAGAGGACAGTATACTGTATATATACTACAGAGGACAGTATACTGTATATATACTACAGAGGACAGTATACTGTATATACACTACAGAGGACAGTATACTGTGTATATACTACAGAGGACAGTATACTGTATATATACTACAGAGGACAGTATACTGTATATATACTACAGAGGACAGTATACTGTATATATACTACAGAGGGCAGTATACTGTATATATACTACAGAGGATAGTATACTGTATATATATACTACAGAGGACAGTATACTGTATATATACTACAGAGGACAGTATACTGTATATATACTACAGAGGACAGTATACTGTATATATACTACAGAGGACAGTATACTGTATATATACTACAGAGGGCAGTATACTGTATATATACTACAGAGGATAGTATACTGTATATATATATATATATGTACTACAGAGGACAGTATACGGTATATATATACTACAGAGGACAGTATACTGTATATATACTACAGAGGACAGTATACTGTATATATACTACAGAGGGCAGTATACTGTATATATACTACAGAGGATAGTATACTGTATATATATATATATGTACTACAGAGGACAGTATACGGTATATATATACTACAGAGGACAGTATACTGTATATATACTACAGAGGACAGTATACTGTATATATACTACAGAGGACAGTATACTGTATATATACTACAGAGGGCAGTATACTGTATATATATACTACAGAGGACAGTATACTGTATATATATATATATATGTACTACAGAGGACAGTATACGGTATATATATACTACAGAGGACAGTATACTGTATATATACTACAGAGGACAGTATACTGTATATATACTACAGAGGACAATATACTGTATATATACACTACAGAGGACAGTATACTGTATATATACTACAGAGGACAGTATACTGTATATATACTACCGAGGACAGTATACTGTATATACACTACAGAGGACAGTATACTGTATATATACTACAGAGGACAGTATACTGTATATATACTACAGAGGACAGTATACTGTATATACACTACAGAGGACAGTATACTGTATATATACTACAGAGGACAGTATACTGTATATACACTACAGAGGACAGTATACTGTATATACACTACAGAGGACAGTATACTGTATATATACAACAGAGGACAGTATACTGTATATATACTACAGAGGACAGTATACTGTATATATACTACAGAGGACAATATACTGTATATACACTACAGAGGACAGTATACTGTATATATACACTACAGAGGACAGCATACTGTATATATACTACAGAGGACAGTATACTGTTTATACACTACAGAGGACAGTATACTGTATATATACTACAGAGGACAGTATACTGTATATATACTACAGAGGACAGTATACTGTATATACACTACAGAGGACAGTATACTGTATATATACTACAGAGGACAGTATACTGTATATATACTACAGAGGACAGTATACTGTATATATACTACAGAGGACAGTATACTGTATATATACTACAGAGGGCAGTATACTGTATATATACTACAGAGGATAGTATACTGTATATATATACTACAGAGGACAGTATACTGTATATACACTACAGAGGACAGTATACTGTATATATACTACAGAGGACAATATACTGTATATATACTACAGAGGACAGTATACTGTATATATACAACAGAGGACAGTATACTGTATATATACTACAGAGGACAGTATACTGTATATATACTACAGAGGACAGTATACTGTATATACACTACAGAGGACAGTATACTGTGTATATACTACAGAGGACAGTATACTGTATATATACTACAGAGGACAGTATACTGTATATATACTACAGAGGACAGTATACTGTATATATACTACAGAGGGCAGTATACTGTATATATACTACAGAGGATAGTATACTGTATATATATACTACAGAGGACAGTATACTGTATATATACTACAGAGGACAGTATACTGTATATATACTACAGAGGACAGTATACTGTATATATACTACAGAGGACAGTATACTGTATATATACTACAGAGGGCAGTATACTGTATATATACTACAGAGGATAGTATACTGTATATATATATATATATGTACTACAGAGGACAGTATACGGTATATATATACTACAGAGGACAGTATACTGTATATATACTACAGAGGACAGTATACTGTATATATACTACAGAGGGCAGTATACTGTATATATACTACAGAGGATAGTATACTGTATATATATATATATGTACTACAGAGGACAGTATACGGTATATATATACTACAGAGGACAGTATACTGTATATATACTACAGAGGACAGTATACTGTATATATACTACAGAGGACAGTATACTGTATATATACTACAGAGGGCAGTATACTGTATATATATACTACAGAGGACAGTATACTGTATATATATATATATATGTACTACAGAGGACAGTATACGGTATATATATACTACAGAGGACAGTATACTGTATATATACTACAGAGGACAGTATACTGTATATATACTACAGAGGACAATATACTGTATATATACACTACAGAGGACAGTATACTGTATATATACTACAGAGGACAGTATACTGTATATATACTACCGAGGACAGTATACTGTATATACACTACAGAGGACAGTATACTGTATATATACTACAGAGGACAGTATACTGTATATATACTACAGAGGACAGTATACTGTATATACACTACAGAGGACAGTATACTGTATATATACTACAGAGGACAGTATACTGTATATACACTACAGAGGACAGTATACTGTATATACACTACAGAGGACAGTATACTGTATATATACAACAGAGGACAGTATACTGTATATATACTACAGAGGACAGTATACTGTATATATACTACAGAGGACAATATACTGTATATACACTACAGAGGACAGTATACTGTATATATACACTACAGAGGACAGCATACTGTATATATACTACAGAGGACAGTATACTGTTTATACACTACAGAGGACAGTATACTGCTACAGATGGATCTGGATAGATTGGAGGCTTGGGCAGATACGTGGCAGATGAGGGTTAACACTGACAAATGTAAGGTTTTGCACATGGGAAGGAATATTGCAAGTCACCCGTACATACTAAATGGTAAAACACTGGGTAACACTGACATGGAAAAGGATCTAGGAATTTTAGTGAACAGCAAACTAAGCTGCAAAAACCAGTGTCAGGCAGCTGCTGCCAAGGCCAATAAGATAATGGGTTGCATCAAAAGGGGCATAGATGGCGGTGATGAGAACATAGTCCTACCACTTTACACATCATTAGTCAGACCACACATGGAGGACTGTGTACAGTTCTGGGCTCCTGTGAACAAGGCAGACATAGCAGAGCTGGAGAGGGTCCAGAGGAGGGCAACTAAAGTAATAACTGGAATGGGCAACTACAGTATCCTGAGAGATTATCAACATTAGGGTTATTCACTTTAGAAAAAAAGACGACTGAGGGGAGATCTAATAACTATGTATAAATATATCAGGGATCAGTACAGAGATCACTCCCATCATCTATTTATCCCCAGGACTGTGACGAGGGGACATCCTCTGCGTCTGGAGGAAAGAAGGTTTGTACACAAACATAGAAGAGCAGTGAGACTATGGACTCTATACTGTAAGAGCAGTGAGACTATGGACTCTATACTGTAAGAGCAGTGAGACTATGGACTCTGTACTGTAAGAGCAGTGAGACTATGGACTCTTTACTGTAAGAGCAGTGAGACTATGGACTCTGTACTGTAAGAGCAGTGAGACTATGGACTCTTTACTGTAAGAGTAGTGAGACTATGGACTCTTTACTGTAAGAGCAGTGAGACTATGGACTCTTTACTGTAAGAGCAGTGAGACTATAGACTCTTTACTGTAAGAGCAGTGAGACTATGGACTCTTTATGGTAAGAGCAGTGAGACTATGGACTCTTTACTGTAAGAGCAGTGAGACTATAGACTCTTTACTGTAAGAGCGGTGAGACTATGAACTCTTTACTGTAAGAGCAGTGAGACTATGGACTCTACTGTAAGAGCAGTGAGACTATGGACTCTTTACTGTAAGAGCAGTGAGACTATGGACTCTTTACTGTAATAGAAGTGAGACTATGGACTCTATACTGTAAGAGCAGTGAGACTATGGACTCTTTACTGTAAGAGCAGTGAGACTATGGACTCTTTACTGTAAGAGCAGTGAGACTATGGACTCTTTACTGTAAGAGCAGTGAGACTATGGACTCTTTACTGTAAGAGCAGTGAGACTATGGACTCTTTACTGTAAGAGCAGTGAGACTATGGACTCTTTACTGTAAGAGCAGTGAGACTATGGACTCTTTACTGTAAGAGCAGTGAGACTATGGACTCTTTACTGTAAGAGCAGTGAGACTATGGACTCTACTGTAAGAGCAGTGAGACTATGGACTCTATACTGTAAGAGCAGTGAGACTATGGACTCTTTACTGTAAGAGCAGTGAGACTATGGACTCTACTGTAAGAGCAGTGAGACTATGGGCTCTTTACTGTAAGAGCAGTGAGACTATGGACTCTTTACTGTAAGAGCAGTGAGACTATGGACTCTTTACTGTAAGAGCAGTGAGACTATGGACTCTATACTGTAAGAGCAGTGAGACTATGGACTCTTTACTGTAAGAGCAGTGAGACTATGGACTCTTTACTGTAAGAGCAGTGAGACTATGGACTCTTTACTGTAAGAGCAGTGAGACTATGGACTCTTTACTGTAAGAGCAGTGAGACTATGGACTCTTTACTGTAAGAGCGGTGAGACTATGGACTCTTTACTGTAAGAGCAGTGAGACTATGGACTCTTTACTGTAAGAGCAGTGAGACTATGGACTCTTTACTGTAAGAGCAGTGAGACTATGGACTCTGTACTGTAAGAGCAGTGAGACTATGGACTCTTTACGGTAAGAGCAGTGAGACTATGGACTCTTTACTGTAAGAGCAGTGAGACTATGGACTCTATACTGTAAGAGCAGTGAGACTATGGACTCTTTACTGTAAGAGCAGTGAGACTATGGACTCTTTACTGTAAGAGCAGTGAGACTATGGACTCTTTACTGTAAGAGCAGTGAGACTATGGACTCTTTACTGTAAGAGCAGTGAGACTATGGACTCTTTACTGTAAGAGCAGTGAGACTATGGACTCTATACTGTAAGAGCAGTGAGACTATAGACTCTTTACTGTAAGAGCAGTGAGACTATGGACTCTTTACGGTAAGAGCAGTGAGACTATGGACTCTCTGCCTGAGGAGGTGGTGATGGTGAGTACAATACAGGAATTCAGGAGGGGCCTGGATGTATTTCTGGAGTGTAATAATATTGCAGGCTATAGCTACTAGAGGGGGGTCGTTGATCCAGGGAGTTATTCTGATGCCTGATTGGAGTTGTGCGGAAAATTGGCTTCTACCTCACAGTTTTTTTTTTTGCCTTCCTCTGGATCAACTTGCAGGATAACAGGCCGAACTGGATGGACAGATGTCTTTTTCGGCCTTATAAACTATGTTACTATGTTATATGTGACTGATATCAGCCGCTCCTCTTATAACGCTCTAGTACTGATATAACCTCCAGAGACATTACATCACATGTGACTGATATCAGCCGCTCCTCTTATAACGCTCCAGCGCTGATATAACCTCCAGAGACATTACATCATATGTGACTGATATCAGCCGCTCCTCTTATAACGCTCCAACACTGATATAACCTCCAGACATTACATCATATGTGACTGATATCAGCCGCTCCTCTTATAACGCTCCGGCACTGATATAACTTTCAGAGACATTACATCATATGTGACTGATATCAGCCACTTCTCTTATAACGCTCCAGCGCAGATATAACCTCCAGAGACATTTACATTATAAGTGACTGAGCTTCAGGCTGTGAGGGCTAGTGGCCCTTTAAGTATCTCACCTTGCAGGGCGAGGCAGCTGGCCAATAGCCCCAGCAGAGTGAGGACCACCAGCATCTTCATGGTGACTTCCATGTGCCCAGTAGGACCCTGTCACTTTGGGTTGTGCTGCTGCGTTTCGTGTCCTCTTTATCTCGCGGTTCTGTCTGCTCTGTATTACGCCTTCTTATATAACAGAGGCTTTTATTCTTTGTTTTCGTGGCCAAATTCTTCGAGTGTCGGCTCATTCTTGGATGTGATTTTGGAAGTTCCGGCTTTTCAGGCTTAAACCCAGAGTCACAAAGTCCCTGCTAATAGCGTATTCTAGAATGTCACGTATTGTTATTGGCGAGGCTGCATGTCAACTGTAGATAAGATCAGAATTTGTGGTGGTCTCCGGCTAAAATTCTTGATGGGACCAATTATTTCTTAAATTAGACTGTCCGAATGATAGTCCAGCAATGAAATCACGAGAACATGCAGCAGCCATAGCGGGGTGGCATAATAGCGCCATACCGTGTCCATAGTACCAGCCTGTGCCGCATGGAGCGAGGCGGTCCACTGTATGGCAGACAGCTTCCTGCCAGCAGTCATTTCACTGCATGTATTCAATGGTGGTCACTCAGACAGGAAGACCTGAAAGGAGGTACCCCAAGGGGTCCAGTAATAATAGCATGCAGTGCACTGTAAATTGTGACTGGAGGTTTGGGCTATTGGATTCCGGAGTATTGGGCCTGGATATAGGCTATATACTGTATACAGTCTTGTGAAAAAATTAGGACACCCTTTGAAAGCATGTGGTTTTTTGTAACATTTTTAATAAATGGTTATTTCATCTCCGTTTCAACAATACAGAGAGATTAAAGTAATCCGACTAAACAAAGAAAACTGAAGAAAAGTCTTTTCAAGATCTTCTGTAAATGTCATTCTACAAAAATGCCTATTCTAACTGAGGAAAAAGATAGGACACCCTTGCCCCTAATAGCGAGTGTTACCTCCTTTGGCTGAAATAACTGCAGTGAGACGGTTCTTGTAGCCATCTACCAGTCTTCGACATCGGTCTGAGGAAATTTTACCCCACTCCTCAATGCAGAACTTTTTCAGCTGTGAGATGTTTGAGGGGTTTCTTGCACGTACAGCCCTTTTCAAGTCACCCCACAGCATCTCAATGGGATTCAAATCTGGACTTTGACTTGGCCATTCCAGGACTCTCCATTTCTTCTTTTTCAGCCAATCTTTGGTTGATTTACTAGTATGTTTTGGGTCATTGTCATGTTGCATGGTCCAGTTCCGCTTCAGCTTTAATTTTCTAACTGATGGTCTCACATGTTCTTCAAGCACCTTCTGATACACAGTAGAATTCATCGTGGATTCTATGATGGTGAGCTGACCAGGTCCTGCTGCAGCAAAGCAGCCCCAAACCATGACACTTCCACCTCCATGCTTCACAGTTGGTATGAGGTTCTTTTCTTGGAATGCTGTGTTTGGTTTACGCCAAACATGTCCTCTGCTGTTGTGTCCAAATAATTCAATTTTGGACTCATCTGTCCAAAGAACATTATTCCAGAAGTCCTGGTCTTTGTCAACTTTATCGCTGGCAAATGTCAGTCTGGCCTCGATGTTTCTCTTGGAAAGCAAAGGTTTCCTCCTTGCACACCTCCCATGCAAGTTAAACTTGTACAGTCTCTTTCTGATTGTAGAGGCATGTACTTCTACATCAACAGTAGCCAGAGCCTGCTGTAGTTCTCGAGATGACACTTTAGGGTTTTTGGAGACCTCTTTTAGCATCTTGCGGTCTGCTCTTGGGGTGAACTTGCTGGGGCGACCAGTCCTGGGCATGTTGGCAGTTGTTTTGAAAGCCCTCCACTTGTAGACTATCTTCCGGACAGTGGAATGGCTGATTTCAAAATCTTTTGAGATCTTTTTAAATCCCTTCCCAGACTCATAGGCTGCTACAATCTTTTTTCTGAAGTCCTCTGACAGCTCTTTTGCTCTCACCATGGTGCTCACTCTCACTTCAACAGTCAGGAGCACACCAAACTAAATGTCTGAGGTTTAAATAGGGCAAGCCTCATTCAACATGCAGAGTAACGATCTACTAATTATGTGCACCTGGTGTGATATACCTGTGTGAGATCTGAGCCAATTTAAGAGGGAATACATGTGAGGGTGTCCTATCTTTTTCCTCAGTTAGAATAGGCATTTTTGTAGAATGACATTTACAGAAGATCTTGAAAAGACTTTTCTTCAGTTTTCTTTGTTTAGTTGGATTACTTTAATCTCTCTGTATTGTTGAAACGGAGATGAAATAACCATTTATTAAAAATGTTACAAAAAACCACATGCTTTCAAAGGGTGTCCTAATTTTTTCACATGACTGTATATGAGTGAGGGGACTGCAACGCTAAGCACTTCAGCTGTACTACAATAACCAGCAGGCTCCATTCACCTCTATGAAAGCTCTAAGAAGAAAAGAGTAAGTGTGCATGCTGGGAGTTGTAGTTTCACAACAGCTGGCTTGCTGAAGGTTTCCAACCCCATATTTTTCGGACTATAAAATGCAAAGTGAGGGAAAAGTGTCAGTGCATCCTATAGTCCAAATGCTAATGACCGCTTCCCTTATGCAATCAGTCATCAGCATGTGGGGAGCGGTGAGGGAAGCGCTGGCTCTACTCACTGCTCCCTGGTCTTCTTCCGGGTCCTGCTGTGCACTGTGTCCTGACTGCGTACAGCGCCAAGATGTAGTGCACCTGGGTGCAGCGTCAGGTCACAGTACAACATGGGCTGTAAGAAGACCAGGGAGCGATGAGCGAGTGCACTGTCCGGAACAAGCGAGGTAAGCTTTTTTTTTTTTATATATCTGATCTGAGGCTGATGGGGGTCTGATCTGAGGCTGATGGGGGTCTGATCTGAGGCTGATGGGAGTCTGATCTGAGGCTGATGTGGGTCTGATCTGAGGCTGATGGGGGTCTGATCTGAGGCTGATGGGGGTCTGATCTGAGGCTGATGGGGTCCGATCTGAGGCTGTTGAGGTCTGATCTGAGGATGATAATGTGTGAGGCTAATTGGGTCTGATCTGAGGATGATGGGGTCTGATCGGAGGCTAATGGAGGTCTGATCTGAGGCTGATGGGAGTGATCTGAGACTGATGTGGTCAGATCTGAGGCTGATAGGGGTCTAATCTGAGGCTGTTGGGGTCTGATATCAGGCTGATAGGGTCTGATCTGAGGCTGATGGGGTCTGATCTGAGGCTGATGGCGTCCGATATGAGGCTGATGGGGGTCTGATCTAAGGCTGAAGAAGGTCTGATCTGAGGCTGAAGGGGGTCTGATCTGAGGATGATTGGGTCTGAGCTAAGGCGGATGCTGTCCAATTTAAGGCTGATGTGGTCCTATCTGAGGCTGATGGGGTCCGATCTGAGGCTGATGGGAATCTGATTAGAGGCTAATAGGGGTAGATCTGAGGCTGATGGGGTCCGATCTGAGGCTGATGGGGTCCGATCTGAGGCTGATGGGAATCTGATTAGAGGCTAATGGGAGTCCGATCTGAGGCTGATGGGGTCCGATCTGAGGCTGATGGGGTCTGATCTGAGGCTGATGGGGGTCTGATCGGAGGCTTGTGGGGGTCTCATAGTAACATGGTTTATAAGGCCAAAAAAAAGACATCTGTCCGTCCAGTTCGGCCTGTTATCCTGCAAGTTGATCCAGAGGAAGGCAAAAAAAACAGATGGGGTCTGATCTGAGGCTGATGGGGGTGCGATTTGAGGCTGTTGGGGAATTGATCTGAGGCTGATGGGGGTCCGATCTGAGGCAGATGGGGGTCAGATCTGAGGCTGATGGGGGTCTGATCTGAGGTGATGGGGTCTGATCTGAGGCTGATGGGGGTCTGATCTGAGGTGATGGGGTCTGATCTGAGGCTGATGGGGGTCTGATTTGAGGCTAATGGGGGTCTGATCTGAGACTGATGGGGTCTGAGTTGAGGCGGAAGAGGGTCCGATCTAAGGATGATGGGGGTCCGATTTGAGGCTGATGGGGATCTGATCTGAGGCTGATTGGGGTCAGATCTGAGGCTAGTGTGCGTCTGATCTGAGGCTGATGGGGTCCTATCTGAGGCTGGTGGGATCCGATCTGAGGCTGATGGGATCCGATCTGATGCTAATGAGGGTCTGATCTGAGGTCTGAAGGAGCTTGAGGGTCTGATTTTGGTGTCTGATCTGGGGTGTGATGAAAAATAGGGGTCGGATTTGAGGATCGGATGAGGATTGGGGTCTGATGAAAAATATTTTTCTTGATTATTTTCCTCCATTAAAAATCCTAGGTGCGTCTTATAGGCTGAAAAGTACGGTATATGTGTGCTGTGTGATGACAATTCTGTATTAATATCCACTTCAAGTCAAACTGAAACATTGTATCAGTAATCTGCAATTTATGACTCCGCAGTGAACTACAACTCCTAGTATGCCCAGACCAGGAGTTGTAGTTTGAGGAGGGTGCATACCCTGACTATTCCTTGTATCCCTGGAAGTCTCCGCATAAATGGCAGATAGTGGAGGGGGTTATTACGCTCCAGGGGAGGGATCCGCTCTCTGCCTCCTCCTTCAGAGCTTCTGGAAGAGACTGAGAAAGAGGCGCTGCAGCAGAAACACCGGACGTTATATACAGAAGATTTTCAGATAATCCACAGTCCAGAGCCGCCTCTCAGCTCTGGGAAAGCTGGGTGACAACCCCCATGGCCTCTGTCACATACAGTTGTCACCCAGCTTTCCGAGACTCTTAAACTACAAATCTGCCTGATGATGATGAGGAGATACAGCCGCTCCTTCCATATCAGTGTACAGCTAGATCTTCTCTTCAGGGGTCTGGGAAAGCTGGGTGACACGTGTCTCAATATACTGCAGATAGTTTAGAGGGTTGTTATTACTCCTCCATTATCAGACTGAGAATGACATATTGGAAGGAGCAGGATTCTCCCAGCAGCACAGAGGATTTCAGGAGAGGAGTGTGCTGATTTTTGGAGGTCGGAGACTGATGTTAGGGCTCATGCACACAGCCGTTGCCCCGCCGTGGATGTATTAAATGGGTCCGCAAACCCGGAGATGCGGTGCGGAGGCACGGATCGGAACCCCATGGAAGCATCATGGAGTGCTTCAGTTGTGTTTCTGGCCGTGCCTCCGCAGCAAAAAAAATAGTGCACGCACTACTTTTTTGCAGTGCGGACCGTCGGATGCGGATCGCGGATTCAAGTGAACAGGTCCGCGATCCGCATGTGGCTGCCCCACGGTCGGTGCCCGTGCATTGCGGACCGCAATTTGTGGTCCACAGCACGGGCCCGGCCAGCACACGGTCGTGTGCATGAGCCCTTACATAGAGGGAGGAGCAGGGTCTCCAGCAGCACAGAGGATTTGAGGAGAGGAGTGCGCTGATCCTGTGGAGGTCACAGGGTGAGAGTTACATAGTGGAAGGAGCAGGGTCCCAGCAGCACAGAGGATTTCAAGAGAGTAGTGCGCTGATCTTGTGGAGGTCACAGGGTGAGAGTTACATAGTGGAAGGAGCAGGGTCCCAGCAGCACAGAGGATTTCAAGAGAGTAGTGCGCTGATCTTGTGGAGGTCACAGGGTGAGAGTTACATAGTGGAAGGATCAGGGTCCCAGCAGCACAGAGGATTTCAGTGTGTGCTGATCTTTTGAAGAGGTGCTAATCTATTCACTCTTAGGGCTCATGCACACAAACGTATTTTCTTTCTGTGTCCGTTCCGTTTTTTTGCGGACCGGAAGTTTCTCCGTGTGCATTTCGTTTCCGTATGTCCGTATTTCCGTTCCGCAAAAAACTAGAACATGTCCTATTATTGTCCGAATTACGGACAAGGATAGGACTGTTCTATTAGGGTCCAGCTGTTCCGTTCCGCAAAATACGGAATGCACGCGGATGACGTAATTTTTTGCAGATCCGTTTTTTGCGGACCGCAAAATACATCCGGTCGTGTGCATGAGCCCTTATTATGATGTTAGTGAGGACAGGTCTGGATGCGACTACTTTTTAGCGCGCACCCCGGTTACTTTGGAAACACCCCTTCCCCAGTTTATCTTTCCTTTCCGTGAAATCCACATGTGGTTCCCAGTAAAACGTTCCAGGTTTCTCACTTTTCCTGCGAACGCTCGTAATAATGGATCGGCGCCATCTCACCAGTTACACCATTTATATAAAGCAGCTTTTTATTTCTGGCAATAAGATTTTCCATCCAAGCAAGAGACGTACAGCCCCGGATCAGAGCGCGGATATCGCGTCCCCGGATCTACCGGAGACCGCCCTGCACCCCCCCCACCCCCCCCCCCACCCCACATATATAACTGTATGTGAAAAGAGCAGAAAATGTACACAAAGAAAGAAAAGATCCAGAGCAATGTCTGAGCCGCCCAAGTATATCCCAGGGGCCCGGGGCCCCAGCATCGCCTCACATGCACAGAAGGGCTCATGGATCCATTCACTTCTGGCCCATGCGCTTTCCATAGTATCGCTTGTAAGCAGCAGCCCAGCCGTGCCTCAGAGCGTAGCGCTCACAGGGGTCGTAGTCCTCGCAGGTCTCACGCTGGCGCTCGCGGGGACTCTTGGCGCGCTCACGGATTCTGCAGCCAAAGGAAATGACATAATGAGCTCCACAATATGTTACAGATTAGATCTCTATATAAAGTGAGCAAAGAGTTCTCTGTTCACATCCAGAGCTGCACACTTCTAATCTCCTGTTAGCGCTCAAGCACTCGAGAGTCCATGGAGCGGGTCAGGAGACGTAATAGAAAGCAACCGGAAAAGATGGGGCTAGTAGCAAATATAGGTGTCTGGCTCCTTATACATAAGAATAGAGGATGCAGAATTGTGAAGGCAGCTCTGGATGTGACTGGAGTATAGCACATGTAACAGCAGAATTATGAATGCTGCTCTGGATGTGACTGGAGTATAGCATATGTTGTAGAATTATGAATGCAGCTCTGGAGGAGACTGGAGTATAGCACATGTTGTAATAGCAGAAATATGAATGGAGGTCTGGATGTGACTGGAGTATAGCACACGTAGCAGCAGAATTATGAATGCAGCTCTGTATGTGACTGTAGTATAGCACATGTAACAGCAGAATTATGAATGCAGCTCTGGATGTGACTGGAGTATAGCACATGTAACAGCAGAATTATGAATGCTGCTCTGGATGTGACTGGAGTATAGCATATGTTGTAGAATTATGAATGCAGCTCTGGAGGAGACTGGAGTATAGCACATGTTGTAATAGCAGAAATATGAATGCAGCTCTGGATGTGACTGGAGTATAGCACACGTAGCAGTAGAATTATAAATGCAGCTCTGGAGGTGACTGGAGTATAGCACACTTTGTAACACCAGAATTATTAATGCACCTCTGGATGTGACTAGAGTATAGCACACGTAGCAACAGAATTATGAATGCAGCTCTGGATGTGACTAGAGTATAGCACACGTAGCAGCATAATTATGAATGCAGCTCTGAATGTGACTAGAGTATAGCACACGTAGCAGTAGAACTATAAATGCAGCTTTGGATGTGACTGGAGTAACATTTGTAAAATAGAATGCCAGGTAATAAGTCTTGTTGTGTCCGTTCTCCATGCACTATATGGACGTGTTCAGTACAGACGTGTTTCTTGCTCTCACCTCTCGTTCATCCGCGCGTTCCGGTGCTGGGACGGCAGGAAGGAGTTGGCTCTTCTTGAGTTAAGAAACAAATCTGCAGCAGAAATATATCATTGGTGATTGGTATATATGTGGAGAAGAGAGAAAGAGACAGCAGAGATAGAAAAGACAGCAGAGATAGAAGAGACAGCAGAGATAGAAGAGACGGTCAGCAGGGATAGAAGAGACAGATAGCAGAGGTAAAAAAGACAGCAGAGATAGAAGAGACAGACAGCAGAGATAGAAGAGACGGTCAGCAGGGATAGAAGAGACAGATAGCAGAGGTAAAAAAGACAGCAGAGATAGAAGAGACAGACAGCAGAGATAGAAGAGGCAGACAGCAGG
Source organism: Bufo bufo (assembly GCF_905171765.1). NCBI lineage: Eukaryota > Metazoa > Chordata > Amphibia > Anura > Bufonidae > Bufo > Bufo bufo. Next base: position 6,024,455 of record NC_053397.1, on the reverse strand, counting down.
GATAGAAGAGACAGACAGCAGAGATAGAAGAGACAGACAGCAGAGATAGAAGAGACAGACAGCAGGGATAGAAGAGACAGACAGCAGGGATAGGAGAGACAGACAGCAGGGATAGAAGAGACAGACAGCAGAGATAGAAGAGACAGACAGCAGAGATAGAAGAGACAGATAGCAGAGGTAAAAAAGACAGCAGAGATAGAAGAGACAGACAGCAGAGATAGAAGAGACAGACAGCAGGGATAGGAGAGACAGACAGCAGGGATAGGAGAGACAGACAGCAGGGATAGGAGAGACAGACAGCAGAGATAGAAGAGACAGACAGCAGAGATAGAAGAGACAGATAGCAGAGGTAAAAAAGACAGCAGAGATAGAAGAGACAGACAGCAGAGATAGAAGAGACGGTCAGCAGGGATAGAAGAGACAGATAGCAGAGGTAAAAAAGACAGCAGAGATAGAAGAGACAGACAGCAGAGATAGAAGAGGCAGACAGCAGGGATAGAAGAGACAGACAGCAGAGATAGAAGAGACAGACAGCAGAGATAGAAGAGACAGACAGCAGGGATAGGAGAGACAGACAGCAGGGATAGGAGAGACAGACAGCAGGGATAGAAGAGACAGACAGCAGAGATAGAAGAGACAGACAGCAGAGATAGAAGAGACAGATAGCAGAGGTAAAAAAGACAGCAGAGATAGAAGAGACAGACAGCAGAGATAGAAGAGACAGACAGCAGGGATAGGAGAGACAGACAGCAGGGATAGGAGAGACAGACAGCAGGGATAGGAGAGACAGACAGCAGAGATAGAAGAGACAGACAGCAGAGATAGAAGAGACAGATAGCAGAGGTAAAAAAGACAGCAGAGATAGAAGAGACAGACAGCAGAGATAGAAGAGACGGTCAGCAGGGATAGAAGAGACAGATAGCAGAGGTAAAAAAGACAGCAGAGATAGAAGAGACAGACAGCAGAGATAGAAGAGGCAGACAGCAGAGATAGAAGAGACAGACAGCAGAGACAGAGGAGATAGACAGCAGAGATAGAAGAGACAGACAGCAGAGATAGAAGAGACAGACAGCAGGGATAGAAGAGACAGACAGCAGGGATAGGAGAGACAGACAGCAGGGATAGGAGAGACAGATAGATAGAAGAGAGAAAGGAAAGAAGAGAGACAGAGGAGATAGACAGCAAAGTTAGAGAGCAGGTAAAAACTGCAGAGATTGCAAAGAAAAACAACACAGAGCGCAGAGACAGACAGCAGAGATAGAAGAGCAGCAGAGACAGACAAGATGCAGGTTGTAGAGGTGTGTTTATCTCATAGAGCATTGATACGCTGTAACAAACCCCCAGCTGTATGCAATCCAGGAAAAGCCCCTCATTTTAGCATTAGAAAAGGTCTTTACCGTATCGCTCGTTGGACTCGTGGCTTTCATTTGAGTCTAGGGGAAAACATCAGTGTTAATTATCTACTATCTGTGACAACTGCTGTTTTATGAGGGCGACAGAGTAGTTGTCACCGCCCTGCCCCCAATACTGGATGTGTATGTAACAGAAAAAGAGAACTGGAGTGGAACACAAATCCTTCTACTGCTGTGATTATGGCAGCCTGTATTCTGTCTATGGCTATGATTATGGCAGCCTGTATTCTGTCTATGGCTATGATTATAACAGCCTGTATTCTGTCTATGCCTCTGATTATAACAGCCTGTATTCTGTCTATGGCTATGATTATAACAGCCTGTATTCTGTCTATGCCTCTGATTATGGCAGCCTGTATTCTGTCTATGCCTCTGATTATAGCAGCCTGTATTCTGTCTATGCATCTGATTATGGCAGCCTGTATTCTGTCCATGCCTCTGATTATGGCAGCCTGTATTCTGTCTATGCCTCTGATTATAGCAGCCTGTATTCTGTCTATGCATCTGATTATGGCAGCCTGTATTCTGTCTATGCATCTGATTATGGCAGCCTGTATTCTGTCTATGCCTCTGATTATAGCAGCCTGTATTCTGTATATGCATCTGATTATGGCAGCCTGCATTATGTCTATGCCTCTGATTATAACAGCCTGTATTCTGTCTATGACTCTGATTATGGCAGCCTGCATTATGTCTATGCCTCTGATTATAGCAGCCTGTATTCTGTCTATGCCTCTGATTATAGCAGCCTGCATTCTGTCTGTGACTCTGATTATGGCAGCCTGTATTCTGTCTATGACTCTGATTATGGTAGCATGTATTCTGTCTATGCCTCTGATTATAGCAGCCTGCATTCTGTCTATGACTCTGATTATAGCAGCCTGCATTCTGTCTATGACTCTGATTATAGCAGCCTGCATTCTGTCTATGACTCTGATTATAGCAGCCTGTATTCTGTCTATGCCTTTGATTATAGCAGCCTGCATTCTGTCTGTGACTCTGATTATGGCAGCCTGTATTCTGTCTATGCCTCTGATTATGGCAGCCTGTATTCTGTCTGTGACTCTGATTATGGCAGCCTGTATTCTGTCTATGACTCTGATTATAGCAGCCTGTATTCTGTCTATGCCTCTGATTATAGCAGCCTGCATTCTGTCTGTGACTCTGATTATAGCAGCCTGTATTCTGTCTATGCCTCTGATTATAGCAGCCTGTATTCTGTCTGTGACTCTGATTATGGCAGCCTGTATTCTGTCTGTGGCTCTGATTATGGCAGCCTGTATTCTGTCCATAGCTCTCTTTATAGCAGCCTGTAATGTCTATGCCTCTGATTATGGCAGCCTGCATTCTGTATATGCCTCTGATTATAACAGCCTGTATTCTGTCTATGCATCTGATTATAGCAGCCTGTATTCTGTATATGCCTCTGATTATAACAGCCTGTATTCTGTCTATGCATCTGATTATAGCAGCCTGTATTCTGTCTATTCCTCTGATTATAGCAGCCTGTATTCTGTCTGTGACTCTGATTATGGCAGCCTGTATTCTGTCTGTGGCTCTGATTATGGCAGCCTGTATTCTGTCCATAGCTCTCTTTATAGCAGCCTGTAATGTCTATGCCTCTGATTATGGCAGCCTGCATTCTGTATATGCCTCTGATTATAGCAGCCTGTATTCTGTCTATGCCTCTGATTATATCAGCCTGTATTCTGTCTATTCCTCTGATTATGGCAGCCTGTATTCTGTCTATGCCTCTGATTATAACAGCCTGTATTCTGTCTATTCCTCTGATTATGGCAGCCTGTATTCTGTCTATTCCTCTGATTATAGCAGCCTGTATTCTGTCTATTCCTCTGATTATAACAGCCTGTATTCTGTATATGCCTCTGATTATAACAGCCTGTATTCTGTCTATGCATCTGATTATAGCAGCCTGTATTCTGTCTATTCCTCTGATTATAGCAGCCTGTATTCTGTCTATGCCTCTGATTATAACAGCCTGTATTCTGTCTATGCCTCTGATTATATCAGCCTATATTCTGTCTATGCCTCTGATTATGGCAGCCTGTATTCTGTCTATGCCTCTGATTATAACAGCCTGTATTCTGTCTATTCCTCTGATTATGGCAGCCTGTATTCTGTCTATTCCTCTGATTATAGCAGCCTGTATTCTGTCTATTCCTCTGATTATGGCAGCCTGTATTCTGTCTATTCCTCTGATTATAACAGCCTGTATTCTGTATATGCCTCTGATTATAACAGCCTGTATTCTGTCTATGCCTCTGATTATAGCAGCCTGTACCCCGTCTACAGCACGCACAAACTATGTAACCTTTATCTGATTTTAGGGAAGATGTGTCACCGGCCCCTTTACAGACCTCTCCCATCAATAGCAGGTATAGATAAGGGGATTGCTATTTATGCGATTGTCTCGTGCATCTGCGCACATCACCTGCCCCGAGTCTCTATTCTCCCATTTCACGTAATTCAGTATTTATCTGTCAGAGAAATCAAGTGAATTTTCCGTACCGTAAGCGAAGGCGACTGCAATGGCCAGCGCCACCACCAGGAGCAGTGCCAGGGACCTCATGCCGTCTTCTCTGCTGCCTTGTATTTCTTCTCTGATTCCCACAGGAAACTTTCTGCTGATGATAGAAGGAGAATTTATGGGATGTCAGAAAGCGGAGTTACTATAAAACCCAGCATCTGGTATGGGCGGTGCCAGGAATGTGAAGAGGTATGTGCTGGCACAGCCAGAGCGGGCGGGGGGCGCCAGAGACGCTGCCAGCAGAGATAAACAGGTGACAAATATGTGTAACCCTGTGAAATATAGACACATGGGTGTGAACTACAACTCCCAGGAGCCCCTGACCCGCACTTACAGTCACACGATTACCCCCCCAACACTGATATATATATGAAATGATTAAAGGGCCGGTGCACACATGTCTTGCATCACTGGATAATGAACATTTAATTAATATGCCTAATAATTCCTCACCATTCTGGAGATTTCTGCTTGCTGTCAGTGAATGTGAACGTTCTTGCTTACATCTAACAGTAGACAACCTGTGCTGATCATGCCCAGCAGAACCAACAGATAACAGCTGATCACTGGGGTCCTATCTGCAGGACACCCTCTGATCAAATCTGGGTCTTGAGTCTGAGCATTTAACCACTGAGCCAGTGCCTCCCCTTAACTAGAAGTAAAGCTGTAACCTAACGGCAATTAATACTGTAAGAAAGTATCGAGGGATCGTGTTCTGCCCACAGTTCTATGGCGGGTGATACGGCACTATGGAGGGTGATACGGCACTATGGAGGGTGAGACGGCACTATGGAGGGTGAGACGGCACTATGGCGAGTGATACGGCTCTATGACGGGTGATACGGCACTATGGAGGGTGATACGGCTCTCTGGCGGGTGATACGGCACTATGGAGGGTGATACGGCTCTATGACGGGTGATACGGCTCTCTGGCGGGTGATACGGCTCTTCTGGCGGGTGATACCGCTATCTGGCGGGTGATACGGCTCTATAGGGGGTGATACAGCACTATGGCGGGTGATACGGCTCTATGACTGGTGAAACGGCTCTCTGGTGGGTGATACGGCTCTCTGGCGGGTGATACGGCTCTTCTGGCGGGTGATACCGCTATCTGGCGGGTGATACGGCTCTATAGGGGGTGATACAGCTATCTGGCGGGTGATACGGCTATCTGGTGGGTGATACGGCTCTATGGCGGGTGATACCGCTATCTGGCGGATGATACGGCTCTATAGGGGTTGATACGGCTCTATAGGGGGTGATACGGCTCTATGGCAGGTGATACGGCTCTCTGGCAGGTAATACGGCTCTCTGGCGGGTGATATGGCTCTATGGGGAGTGATACGGCTCTATGGTGGGTGATACTGCTCTCTGGTGGGTGATACGGCTCTCTGGGGGTAATACGGCTCTCTGGGGGTAATACGGCTCTATGGCGGGTGATACGGCTCTATGGCGGGTGATACGGCTCTATGCGGGGTGATACAGCTCTATGGCAGGTGATACGGCTCTATGGCGGGTGATAAGGCTGTATGGCAGGTGATACGGCTCTATGGCGGGTGATACGGCTCTATGGCAGGTGATACGGCTCTATGGCAGGTGATACGGCTCTATGGCGGGTGATAAGGCTGTATGGCAGGTGATACGGCTCTATGGCGGGTGATACGGCTCTATGGCGGGTGATACGGCTCTATGCGGGGTGATACAGCTCTATGGCAGGTGATACGGCTCTATGGCGGGTGATAAGGCTGTATGGCAGGTGATACGGCTCTATGGCGGGTGATACGGCTCTATGGCAGGTGATACGGCAATATGGCGGGTGATACTCACGGCTCTTGGTCTTCGCTGGGACTGGTGTAAAGATGTCTGGGCGAGGGGGTATTTATCCTGCCCGTCCTCCTCCAGCCCCCTACATGTTTTCCTTTCCATAATTAAGATCATACCTCAGTCTTAACACATCCTTCCCTCCTGGAGGAAATCTCAGACCACGCTTCAGACAAAAACCACACGTGGTTCGTAATTGGCCTCAGACCATATAGATTATATGGGGAGGGGGGGGGGGGTGGAGGAAATGTCTAGAACGTTAACAGTAGTGTTGAGAGAATCGGGTTCGGACCGCTGTATCTGAACCTGATTAGTTTTAAACCTTCATTAACACTTTAGCCCCCGTAGTACCGTAAATGTCTCTTCCTGCTCGCCGCGGTATGTCTACGGCAAAAGCAGCAGCGACCAGGAAGAGAGAAGGGAGACGGCACGTATGCACTGCGCGCGCCGTCTCCTCGTACAGCTGATGGGTGTCGGACCTCCGCCGATCTAATATTGATGACCTATCCTGAGGACCCCTTTAATGACGCCGAGTTCAGCTTTAGATTTTGACACTGTAGTTTATGTGCATAACTGACACGTCAAGTCACAGGCGCGAGATGAAGAAAGTCTCGCGATTTTTGCAGAGAGATTGCAAAGACCTCTGCGGAGCCCATCCATTTTACGTTTGTATGGGGGCTATAGTGTTAATGAGGTTTTCAAACTAATCCACTCAGCACTAGTTAACAGGACAAGATGCCGTCACTGCTCAGAGGCGCGCCTGCAGCTATCTCAGCGTCGCGCACCGCGCTCCAAATTAGGGCTCTTCCACACGGCCGGCGGTCGATCGTTCTGTGCATTGGGGGGCCGCAATTTGCAGTCCTCAATGCGTGGTCAGCATCCGTGCGGCTGCCGCAGACGGATCCAAACCCATTTAACTTGAATGGGTCCGTGATCTGTCCGCACAAGTTCTATTTTATTGCAGTGCGGAGGCAGAAACGGCAAGGAAGCTCTCCGTATCCGCGGGGTTCTGTGCCTCTGCTCCGCACCGGACCTTTATCCCGGAAAGCAGCTTTTGAGGTGAATGGGGATCCGGCAGCGCACGGTGATATCTGACTATGCCGGACGCGGTGAACCCCGGCCGTGTGTTCCTCCGCCCAACGTGGGAAAGAAAAGGATAAACGGGGAATTAGGAAAATCAGAGAACAATGGCATTTGCATAATAATTTGAAACGCGGTGTATAACGATCAGTCCCTAAAACCACTATTATATCAGTGATGTCATCAGCAGGGGGCGGGGCTGTGACAACCTCTCAGACAGGAATCCTGTCACAGGATATACAGGCAGGTTGTCAGTAGATGTTCCTGTAGTATAAGGTGTGGATCACATGTCATTATATCAGTGATGTCATCAGCGGGGGGCGGGGCTGTGACAACCTCAGAGTCCTGTAGTATGTGTGGACTGATCGTGTCGTTATTACTGCAGGGACAAGGTATAGTTATTTTCGTGCGGCCTCGTTATTGGTGCTTTCTTATGTTATTATTATGGATCCAGGGAACATAGGAGCCGGTGCGAGGACCGACATGTTACGGGGGTCTGAAAGTGTCCCTACTAAAATGATGTTGTTTGAGTGGAGTATCCCTTTAAGTGAAGCCCCATTGCTGCGCACTTGTTTCTGTTGACATGTGAGTCTGTGTTTCCAGCATCAAAATGACCAAATCTGTGACCGGACCAGAATCCCAGGCACCTGGACGCGTCCGCGGCTCGTGTTTACCCGGAATGAATGGCGCTCTGTTCTCTCCTCCTATAAACATTAAATGAGCGCAGTCGCCCCTATACATGTTACACAACAACACCCCCTGCGGATTTCTCAATGTTTTCCATCAAGCTCTGAGGTCACATGACCATCTAGACCCCGACCAGACACAGCGCACTATATGCTCCAAGCGTCAGCTCCGGACAGGCAGATCATCGACCTATAGATTAACTCTTCACACTCTGGGGTACACTGACAAGCAGGGAATACTGGGAGATTTCAGCTCCGAAGCCTACAAAATAGAAAGGACACAGGATGAGTACAGGATAAGTAATGTATGTACACAGTGACTGCACGAGCAGAATAGTGAGTGCAGCTCTGGAGTGTAATACAGGATGTAACTCAGGATCAGTACAGGATAAGTAATGTATGTACACAGTGACTGCACCAGCAGAATAGTGAGTGCAGCTCTGGAGTATAATACAGGATGTAACTCAGGATCAGTACAGGATAAGTAATGTATGTACACAGTGACTGCACCAGCAGAATAGTGAGTGCAGCTCTGGAGTATAATACAGGATGTAACTCAGGATCAGTACAGGATAAGTAATGTATGTACACAGTGACTGTACCAGCAGAATAGTGAGTGCAGCTCTGGAGTATAATACAGGATGTAACTCAGGATCAGTACAGGATAAGTAATGTATGTACACGGTGACTGCACCAGCAGAATAGTGAGTGCAGCTCTGGAGTATAATACAGGATGTAACTCAGGATCAGTACAGGATAAGTAATGTATGTACACAGTGACTGCACCAGCAGAATAGTGAGTGCAGCTCTGGAGTATAATACAGGATGTAACTCAGGATCAGTACAGGATAAGTAATGTATGTACACAGTGACTGCACCAGCAGAATAGTGAGTGCAGCTCTGGAGTATAATACAGGATGTAACTCAGGATCAGTACAGGATAAGTAATGTATGTAGACAGTGACTGCACCAGCAGAATAGTGAGTGCAGCTCTGGAGTATAATACAGGATGTAACTCAGGATCAGTACAGGATAAGTAATGTATGTACACAGTGACTGCACCAGCAGAATAGGGAGTGCAGCTCTGGAGTATAATACAGGATGTAACTGAGGATCAGTACAGGATAAGTAATGTATGTACACAGTGACTGCACCAGCAGAATAGGGAGTGCAGCTCTGGAGTATAATACAGGATGTAACTCAGGATCAGTACAGGATAAGTAATGTATGTACACAGTGACTGCACCAGCAGAATAGTGAGTGCAGCTCTGGAGTATAATACATGATGTTACTCAGGATCAGTACAGGATAAGTAATGTATGTACAAAGTGACTGCACCAGCAGAATAGTGAGTGCAGCTCTGGAGTAAAATACAGGATGTAACTCAGGATCAGTACAGGATAAGTAATGTATGTACACAGTGACTGCACCAGCAGAATAGTGAGTGCAGCTCTGGAGTATAATACAGGATGTAACTCTGGATCAGTACAGGATAAGTAATGTATGTACACAGTGACTGCACCCGCAGAATAGTGAGTGCAGCTCAGGAGTATAATACAGGATGTAACTCAGGATCAGTACAGGATAAGTAATGTATGTACACAGTGACTGCACCAGCAGAATAGTGAGTGCAGCTCTGGAGTATAATACAGGATGTAACTCTGGATCAGTACAGGATAAGTAATGCAATGTATGTACACAGTGACTGCACCAGCAGAATAGTGAGTGCAGCTCTAGAGTATAATACAGGATGTAACTCAGGATCAGTACAGGATAAGTAATGTATGTACACAGTGACTGCACCAGCAGAATAGTGAGTGCAGCTCTGGAGTATAATACAGGATGTAACTCAGGATCAGTACAGGATAAGTAATGTATGTACACAGTGACTCCACCAGCAGAATAGTGAGTGCAGCTCTGGAGTATAATACAGGATGTAACTCAGGATCAGTACAGGATAAGTAATGTATGTACACAGTGACTGCACCAGCAGAATAGTGAGTGCAGCTCTGGAGTATAATACAGGATGTAACTGAGGATCAGTACAGGATAAGTAATGTATGTACACAGTGACTGCACCAGCAGAATAGTGAGTGCAGCTCTGGAGGATAATACAGGATGTAACTCAGGATCAGTGCAGGATAAGTAATGTAAGGTATGTACACAGTGACTGCACCAGCAGAATAGTGAGTGCAGCTCTGGAGTATAATACAGGATGTAACTCAGGATCAGTACAGGATAAGTAATGTATGTACACAGTGACTGCACCAGCAGAATAGTGAGTGCAGCTCTGGAGTATAATACAGGATGTTACTCAGGATCAGTACAGGATAAGTAATGTATGTACACAGTGACTGCACCAGAAGAATAGTGAGTGCAGCTCTAGGGTATAATACAGGATGTAACTGAGGATCAGTACAGGATAAGTAATGTATGTACACAGTGACTGCACCAGCAGAATAGTGAGTGCAGCTCTGGAGTATAATACAGGATGTAACTGAGGATCAGTACAGGATAAGTAATGTATGTACACAGTGACTCCACCAGCAGAATAGTGAGTGCAGCTCTGGAGTATAATACAGGATGTAACTGAGGATCAGTACAGGATAAGTAATGTATGTACACAGTGACTGCACCAGCAGAATAGTGAGTGCAGCTCTGGAGTATAATACAGGATGTAACTCAGGATCAGTACAGGATAAGTAATGTATGTACACAGTGACTGCACCAGCAGAATAGTGAGTGCAGCTCTGGAGGATAATACAGGATGTAACTCAGGATCAGTGCAGGATAAGTAATGTAAGGTATGTACACAGTGACTGCACCAGCAGAATAGTGAGTGCAGCTCTGGAGTATAATACAGGATGTAACTCAGGATCAGTACAGGATAAGTAATGTACTTACACAGTGACTGCACCAGCAGAATAGTGAGTGCAGCTCTGGAGTATAATACAGGATGTAACTCAGGATCAGTACAGGATAAGTAATGTATGTACACAGTGACTGCACCAGCAGAATAGTGAGTGCAGCTCTGGAGTATAATACAGGATGTTACTCAGGATCAGTACAGGATAAGTAATGTATGTACACAGTGACTGCACCAGCAGAATAGTGAGTGCCGCTCTGGAGTATAATACAGGATGTAACTCAGGATCAGTACAGGATAAGTAATGTATGTACACAGTGACTGCACCAGCAGAATAGTGAGTGCAGCTCTGGAGTATAATACAGGATGTAACTGAGGATCAGTACAGGATAAGTAATGTATGTACACAGTGACTGCACCAGCAGAATAGTGAGTGCAGCTCTGCAGTATAATACAGGATGTAACTCAGGATCAGTACAGGATAAGTAATGTATGTACACAGTGACTGCACCAGCAGAATAGTGAGTGCAGCTCTGGAGTATAATACAGGATGTAACTGAGGATCAGTACAGGATAAGTAATGTATGTACACAGTGACTGCACCAGCAGAATAGTGAGTGCAGCTCTGGAGTATAATACAGGATGTAACTGAGGATCAGTACAGGATAAGTAATGTATGTACACAGTGACTGCACCAGCAGAATAGTGAGTGCAGCTCTGGAGTATAATACAGGATGTAATTCAGGATCAGTACAGGATAAGTAGTGTATGTACACAGTGACTGCACCAGCAGAATAGTGAGTGCAGCTCCGGAGTATAATACAGGATGTAACTCAGGATCAGTACACGATAAGTAATGTATGTACACAGTGACTCCACCATCAGAATAGTGAGTGCAGCTCTGGAGGATAATACAGATGTAACTTAGGATCAGTGCAGGATAAGTAATGTAAGGTATGTACACAGTGACTGCACCGATTATGTGGATTTGTTCTATATGTAACCTGCATTCTGCTGTAAAGTTAATGAATGCTTCAAACCATTTTAACACCATGTTGATTCTGTCCATAATATATCCTGTAACACAATGTCTGATAAAGCACTGGAGAACATGTATATGTCTCCTAAAGATGGGTGAGATAAAAGGAATCCAGAAAATCTGTGTTGTTTCAGCAAAGTGCAGTTTGCTCTGGCACTTTTTTAAAATATTAATGGTCTGGATTTATTTATGGAATAGCAGGTAGGTTGATAGTGGGAATTGCCATTTTCCTCCCCACTCCAGTACTACAATGTCATACCTCCCAACAGTCCCGGATCCGGCGGGACAGTCCTGGATTGCAGTGTCTGTCACGCTGTCCTGGTGTGGGGGGAGCTATGTCCTGCTTTCTGGCAGCTATCCCTGCGTCCATAGGAAGCAGAGACAGTTGCCAGTATTATTATGATGAAGCATCGGGTCCCTGCTTAATCATTCCTTGCCCCCTGCCTCGGCTCAGCCTCCTTCACAGGCTAGAGCAGCCTATGTCCTGCTGCTGCAGCTAGGAAGAAGGTAAGTATGTGGTGTTTATTTTTTTTGCATTCTGTGAGGGGCACAATGTCGGCATATTACTGGGGAGAAAAATGTGGTCATATTACTGGGGGGCACATTGTGGGCATATTACTGGGGGCACAATGTGGGTAAATTACTGGGTGGCAGTATGTAGTGAGCTCCCCTAGTGGTGGCTGTATAATCTGTATGTAGTGATCTCCCTCTAGTGGTGGCTCTATAATCTGTATGTAGTGAGCTCCCTCTAGTGGTGACTGTATAATCTGTATGTAGTGAGCTCCCTCTAGTGGTGGCTGTATAATCTGTATGTAGTGAGCTCCCTCTAGTGGTGGCTGTATAATCTGTATGTAGTGAGCTCCCTCTAGTGGTGGCTGTATATTTTGTATGTAGTGAGCTCCCTCTAGTGGTGGCTCTATAATCTGTATGTAGTGAGCTCCCTCTAGTGGTGGCTCTATAATCTGTATGTAGTGAGCTCCCTCTAGTGGTGACTGTATAATCTGTATGTAGTGAGCTCCCTCTAGTGGTGGTTGTGTGATCTGTATGTAGTGAGCTCCCTCTAGTGGTGGCTGTATAATCTGTATGTAGTGAGCTCCCTCTAGTGGTGGCTGTATAATTCTGTATGTAGTGAGCTCCCTCTAGTGGTGACTGTATAATCTGTATGTAGTGAGCTCCCTTTAGTGGTGACTGTATAATCTGTATGTAGTGAGCTCCCCCTAGTGGTGGCTGTATAATCTGTATGTAGTGATCTCCCTCTAGTGGTGGCTCTATAATCTGTATGTAGTGAGCTCCCTCTAGTGGTGACTGTATAATCTGTATGTAGTGAGCTCCCTCTAGTGGTGGCTGTATAATCTGTATGTAGTGAGCTCCCTCTAGTGGTGGCTGTATATTTTGTATGTAGTGAGCTCCCTCTAGTGGTGGCTCTATAATCTGTATGTAGTGAGCTCCCTCTAGTGGTGGCTCTATAATCTGTATGTAGTGAGCTCCCTCTAGTGGTGACTGTATAATCTGTATGTAGTGAGCTCCCTCTAGTGGTGGTTGTGTGATCTGTATGTAGTGAGCTCCCTCTAGTGGTGGCTGTATAATCTGTATGTAGTGAGCTCCCTCTAGTGGTGGCTGTATAATTCTGTATGTAGTGAGCTCCCTCTAGTGGTGACTGTATAATCTGTATGTAGTGAGCTCCCTTTAGTGGTGACTGTATAATCTGTATGTAGTGAGCTCCCCCTAGTGGTGGCTGTATAATCTGTATGTAGTGAGCTCCCTCTAGTGGTGGTTGTATGATCTGTGTATAGTGAGCTCCCTCTAGTGGTGGCTGTATAATTTGTATGTAGTGAGCTCTCCCTCGTGGTGGCTGTATAATCTGTATGTAGTGAGCTCCCTCTAGCGGTGGCTGTATAATCTGTATGTAGTGAGCTCAGTCTAGTGGCTGTATAATCTGTATAATCTGTACGTAGTGAGCCACCTCTAGTGATGGCTGTATATTCTGTATGTAGTGAGCTCCCTCTAGTGGTGACTGTATAATCTGTACGTAGTGAGCTCCCTCTAGTGGTGGCTGTATAATCAGTATGTAGTGAGCTCCCTCTAGTGGTGGCTGTATAATCTGTATGTAGTGAGCTCCCTCTAGTGGTGGCTGCATAATCTGTATGTAGTGATCTCCTCCTAGTGGTGGCTGTATAATCTGTATGTAGTGATCTCCTCCTAGTGGTGGCTGTATAATCTGTATGTAGTGAGCTAACTCTAGTGGTGGCTGTATAATCTGTATGTAGTGAGCTCCCTCTAGTGGTGGCTGTATAATCTGTATGTAATGAACTCCCTCTAGTGGTGGCTGTATAATCTGTATGTAGTGAGCTCCCTCTAGTGGTGGCTGTATAACCTGTATGTAGTGAGCTCCCTCTAGTGGTGGCTGTATAATCTGTAGGTAGTGAGCTCCCTCTAGTGGTGGCTGTATAATCTGTATGTAGTGAGCTCCCTCTAGTGGTGGCTGTATAATCTGTATGTCGTGAGCTCTCTCTAGTGGTGGCTGTATAATCTGTATGTAGTGAGCTCCCTCTAGTGGTGGCTGTATAATCTGTATGTAGTGAGCTGCCTCTAGTGGAGGCTGTATAATCTGTATGTAGTGAGCTCCCTCTAGTGGTGGCTGTATAGTCTGTATGTAGTGAGCTGCCTCTAGTGGTGACTGTATAATCTGTATATAGTGAGGTCCCTCTAGTGGTAGCTGTATAATCTGTATGTAGTGAGCTCCCTCTAGTGGTGGCTGTATAATCTGTATGTAGTGAGCTCCCTCTAGTGGTGGCTGTATAATCTGTATGTAGTGAGCTCTCTCTAGTGGTGACTGTATAATCTGTATGTAGTGAGCTCCCTCTAGTGGTGGCTGTATAATCTGTATGTAGTGAGCTCCCCCTAGTGGTGACTGTATAATCTGTATATAGTGAGCTCCCTCTAGTGGTGGCTGTATAATCTGTATGTAGTGAGCTCCCTCTAGTGGTGGCTGTATAATCTGTATGTAGTGAGCTGCCTCTAGTGGAGGCTGTATAATCTGTATGTAGTGAGCTCCCTCTAGTGGTGGCTGTATAATCTGTATGTAGTGAGCTGCCTCTAGTGGTGACTGTATAATCTGTATATAGTGAGGTCCCTCTAGTGGTAGCTGTATAATCTGTATGTAGTGAGCTCCCTCTAGTGGTGGCTGTATAATCTGTATGTAGTGAGCTCCCTCTGGTGGTGGCTGTATAATCTGTATGTAGTGAGCTCCCTCTAGTGGTGGCTGTATAACCTGTATGTAGTGAGCTCCCTCTAGTGGTGGCTGTATAATCTGTAGGTAGTGAGCTCCCTCTAGTGGTGGCTGTATAATCTGTATGTAGTGAGCTCCCTCTAGTGGTGGCTGTATAATCTGTATGTCGTGAGCTCTCTCTAGTGGTGGCTGTATAATCTGTATGTAGTGAGCTCCCTCTAGTGGTGGCTGTATAATCTGTATGTAGTGAGCTGCCTCTAGTGGAGGCTGTATAATCTGTATGTAGTGAGCTCCCTCTAGTGGTGGCTGTATAATCTGTATGTAGTGAGCTGCCTCTAGTGGTGACTGTATAATCTGTATATAGTGAGGTCCCTCTAGTGGTAGCTGTATAATCTGTATGTAGTGAGCTCCCTCTAGTGGTGGCTGTATAATCTGTATGTAGTGAGCTCCCTCTAGTGGTGGCTGTGTAATCTGTATGTAGTGAGCTCTCTCTAGTGGTGACTGTATAATCTGTATGTAGTGAGCTCCCTCTAGTGGTGGCTGTATAATCTGTATGTAGTGAGCTCCCCCTAGTGGTGACTGTATAATCTGTATATAGTGAGCTCCCTCTAGTGGTGGCTGTATAATCTGTATGTAGTGAGCTCCCTCTAGTGGTGGCTGTATAATCTGTATGTAGTGAGCTGCCTCTAGTGGAGGCTGTATAATCTGTATGTAGTGAGCTCCCTCTAGTGGTGGCTGTATAATCTGTATGTAGTGAGCTGCCTCTAGTGGTGACTGTATAATCTGTATATAGTGAGGTCCCTCTAGTGGTAGCTGTATAATCTGTATGTAGTGAGCTCCCTCTAGTGGTGGCTGTATAATCTGTATGTAGTGAGCTCCCTCTGGTGGTGGCTGTATAATCTGTATGTAGTGAGCTCTCTCTAGTGGTGACTGTATAATCTGTATGTAGTGAGCTCCCTCTAGTGGTGGCTGTATAATCTGTATGTAGTGAGCTCCCCCTAGTGGTGACTGTATAATCTGTATATAGTGAGCTCCCTCTAGTGGTGGCTGTATAATCTGTATGTAGTGAGCTCCCTCTAGTGGTGGCTGTATAATCTGTATGTAGTGAGCTCCCCTAGTGGTGACTGTATAATCTGTATATAGTGAGGTCCCTCTAGTGGTAGCTGTATAATCTGTATGTAGTGAGCTCCCTCTAGTGGTGGCTGTATAATCTGTATGTAGTGAGCTCCCTCTAGTGGTGGCTGTATAATCTGTATGTAGTGAGCTCTCTCTAGTGGTGACTGTATAATCTGTATGTAGTGAGCTCCCTCTAGTGGTGGCTGTATAATCTGTATGTAGTGAGCTCCCCCTAGTGGTGACTGTATAATCTGTATGTAGTGAGCTCCCTCTAGTGGTGGCTGTATAATCTGTATGTAGTGAGCTCCCTCTAGTGGTGGCTGTATAATCTGTATGTATTGAGCTCTCTCCCTTATTATTCCATTAAATATGCTGGATTTTGGTTATATTCCAGGTTGGAGATTTATTTTAAGGCTGATGTCTGGATTTCTGATTTCATGACCCAGCAGTGTCACGGTGGTGACTGCTTTATCGACTCTGGTTTCTTCAGTGTTTTCTTTGGTTTCCAGCATGAATAAGAATATTGTAATTTAGTAATGGCCTCTGCTCCATGTCAGTGAACGGCAGCTGATCCCCGCGGACGGCTCGCAGGTAGTGGGCGTGATTCCATTAATATCCTGCACACATTTCCTGGATGTTCTGACGGGTCAGTTTGCAGTTCTTGGCACCGCTCGCCCCCCCCCACCCACTTTGGGGAGAAGCGTCTCCCCCGTCTCTCAGGCTGTGACTCAAACATCCGTGTGTGACTGGCAGAGGATCTGACCGGGGTCCATGTGAGCGGCGCGCCGCCTCCGGTTCCCTCGGGTCACTGGCTCCACAGAGAGCTGCTTATGTCTTATTTATTCGCGCTCCTCCACCTCGACCAGTTCTTGGACCGGGATGTGGCAGATGGAAGAAATCAACGGAGAGCAGAAAATATCTGTTTACCTTGTCTGAAAAACAGGCACCAAAATGGAAACAGGTGGAGGGAGGATTGGAGGAGGCGGTAACACCGAGGGAGGGGAAGGGTTAATTGGGGCACATTTACTAGGACTTACCTGCTTTTGCCTCGTCATAAATTAGGCGCAACTATGGCAGTCGCTGCCCTTGGCTGGCGTAGTTTTTTGCTAACATTTACGCCTTTTTCCACCATTTATGCCATTTGCCCGTGACACGCCCCAATCCCCATCGCGTCCAACTGGCGGTCACAGCGTAAAACCGGCCGTGTGACTAAAAAAGGCCTTGTGACTATATTAGTGATAGGTTGGCCCACTCCTCTGCTTCACGGGGTTTTCGGGTTCAGAGGGGTTTACTATCAATGAGTGAACATTGGAGCGTTTCGTGCTCCGATCCTCCCCTGAATCGCGCAGGGAAAGGGCTTCTTCTTTAGATCCGGTGATGTACCGGGTCACACCCTGGGAATGCCAGGCGGAGACTTCCACCTAGCAGTGATCCCGGTGACGTCACTAGCACTAATGGGCGCTATAGACCTCCCATCAGTGCCGTGATGGCTGCTAGGCGGAAGCCTCCACCCTTGCCCTGCGCGATGGGGAGCATCGGGGCGAGAAATGCTCCACTCATTCATGGTGAATGAGGGAAGAACCGGTTATATCTGGGTTTAGCTCTGAACCCAGACAGCCCCTTTAAATCCTCTGTGCTGCTGGGAGGACCCTGCTCCTTCCACTATGTAACGCTCAGCCTGTCACCTCGACAAGATCAGCACACTCCTCTCCTGAAATCCTCTGTGATGCTGGGACCATGCTCCTACCACTTTGTAACTCTCCGCCTGTAACCTCCACAAGATTAGCACAGCCCTCTCCTGAAATCCTCTGTGTTGCTGGGGACCCTGCTCCTACCACTTTGTAACTCTCAGCCTGTAACCTCCACAAGATTAGCACAGCCCTCTCCTGAAATCCTCTGTGCTGCTGGGACCCTGCTCCTTCCACTATGTAACTCTCCACCTGTGACCCCCACAAAATCAGCACACTCCTCTCCTGAAATCCTCTGTGCTGCTGGGGGCCCTGCTCCTTCCACTATGTAACTCACTTCCTGTCACCTCGAGAAGATTAGCACACTTCTCTCCTTAAATCCTCTGTGCTGCTGGAGACCCTGCTCCTTCCACTATGTAACTCTCACCCTGTGACCTCCACAAGATCAGCACACTTTTCTCCTGAAATCCTCTGTGCTGCTGGAGACCCTGCTCCTTCCACTATGTAACTCTCTTCCTGTCACCTCCACAAGATCAGCACACCCCTCTCCTGAAATCCTCTTTGCTGCTGGGACCCTGCTCCTTCCACTATGTAACTCTCCGCCTGTGACCTCCACAAAATCAGCACACTTCTCTCCTGAAATCCTCTGTGCTGCTGGGGACCCTGCTCCTTCCACTATGTAACTCTCACCCTGTGACCTCCACAAGATTAGCACACTCTTCTCCTGAAATCCTCTGTGCTGCTGGGACCCTGCTTCTTCCACTATGTAACTCTCTTCCTGTCACCTCTACAAGATCAGCACACTCCTCTCCTGAAATCCTCTGTGCTGCTGGGGGCCCTGCTCCCTCCACTATGTAACTCACTTCCTGTCACCTCGACAAGATCAGCACACTCCTCTCCTGAAATCCTCTGTGCTGCTGGGACCCTGCTCCTTCCACTATGTAACTCTCCGCCTGTGACCTCCACAAAATCAGCACACTCCTCTCCTGAAATCCTCTGTGCTGCTGGGGGCCCTGCTCCCTCCACTATGTAACTCACTTCCTGTTACCTTCACAAGATTAGCACACTCCTCTCCTGAAATCCTCTGTGCTGCTGGGACCCTGCTCCTTCCACTATGTAACTCTCCGCCTGTGACCTCCGCAAAATCAGCACACTCCTCTCCTGAAATCCTCTGTGCTGCTGGGGGCCCTGCTCCTTCCACTATGTAACTCACTTCCTGTCACCTCGACAAGATCAGCACACTCCTCTCCTGAAATCATCTGTGCTGCTGGGACCCTGCTCCTTCCACTATGTAACTCTCCGCCTGTGACCTCCACAAAATAAGCACACTCCTTTCCTGAAATCCTCTGTGCTGCTGGGGACCCTGCTCCTTCCACTATATAACTCTCACCCTGTGACCTCCACAAGATTAGCACACTTTTCTCCTGAAATCCTCTGTGCTGCTGGAGACCCTGCTCCTTCCACTATGTAACTCTCTTCCTGTAACCTCCACAAGATTAGCACACTCCTCTCCTGAAATCCTCTGTGCTGCTGGGGGCCCTGCTCCCTCCACTATGTAACTCTCACCCTCTGACCTCCACAAGATCAGCACACTCCTCTCCAGAAATCCTCTGTGCTGCTGGGGGCCCTGCTCCCTCCACTATGTAACTCACTTCCTGTCACCTCGACAAGATCAGCACACTCCTCTCCTGAAATCCTCTGTGCTGCTGGGACCCTGCTCCTTCCACTATGTAACTCTCCGCCTGTGACCTCCACAAAATAAGCACACTCCTTTCCTGAAATCCTCTGTGCTGCTGGGGACCCTGCTCCTTCCACTATATAACTCTCACCCTGTGACCTCCACAAGATTAGCACACTTTTCTCCTGAAATCCTCTGTGCTGCTGGAGACCCTGCTCCTTCCTCTATGTAACTCTCTTCCTGTAACCTCCACAAGATTAGCACACTCCTCTCCTGAAATCCTCTGTGCTGCTGGGGGCCCTGCTCCCTCCACTATGTAACTCTCACCCTGTGACCTCCACAAGATCAGCACACTCCTCTCCAGAAATCCTCTGTGCTGCTGGGGGCCCTGCTCCCTCCACTATGTAACTCACTTCCTGTTACCTCCACAAGATTAGCACACTCCTCTCCTGAAATCCTCTGTGCTGTTGGGGACCCTGCTCCTTCCGCTATGTAACTCTCACCCTGTGACCTCCACAAGATTAGCACACTTTTCTCCTGAAATCCTCTGTGCTGCTGGAGACCCTGCTCCTTCCACTATGTAACTCTCACCCTGTGACCTCCACAAGATTAGCACACTTTTCTCCTGAAATCCTCTGTGCTGCTGGAGACCCTGCTCCTTCCACTATGTAACTCTCTTCCTGTCACCTCCACAACTTCAGAACACTCCTCTCCTGAAATCCTCTGTGCTGCTGGGACCTTGCTCCTTCCACTATGTAACTCTTCGCCTGTGACCTCCACAAGATCAGCACACTCCTCTCCTGAAATCCTCTGTGCTGCCGGGACCCTGCTCCTTCCACTATGTAACTCTCCGCCTGTGACCTCCACAAGATCAGCACACTCATCTCCTGAAATCCTCTGTGCTGCTGGGGATCCTGCTCCTTCCACTATGTAACTCTCACCCTGTGACCTCCACAAGATCAGCACACTCCTCCTGAAATCCTCTGTGCTGCTGGGACCCTGCTCCTTCCACTATGTAACTCTCCATCTGTGACCTCCACAAAATCAGCACACTTCTCTCCTGAAATCCTCTGTGCTGCTGGGGACCCTGCTCCTTCCAGTATGTAACTCTCACCCTGTGACCTCCACAAGATTAGCACACTCTTCTCCTGAAATCCTCTGTGCTGCTGGTACCCTGCTCCTTCCACTATGTAACTCTCCGCCTGTGACCTCCACAAGATCAGCACACTCATCTCCTGAAATCCTCTGTGCTGCTGGGGATCCTGCTCCTTCCACTATGTAACTCTCACCCTGTGACCTCCACAAGATCAGCACACTCCTCCTGAAATCCTCTGTGCTGCTGGGACCCTGCTCCTTCCACTATGTAACTCTCCATCTGTGACCTCCACAAAATCAGCACACTTCTCTCCTGAAATCCTCTGTGCTGCTGGGGACCCTGCTCCTTCCAGTATGTAACTCTCACCCTGTGACCTCCACAAGATTAGCACACTCTTCTCCTGAAATCCTCTGTGCTGCTGGTACCCTGCTCCTTCCACTATGTAACTCTCTTCCTATCACCTCTACAAGATCAGCTCACTTCTCTCCTGAAATCCTCTGTGCTGCTGGGGGCCCTGCTCCCTCCACTATGTAACTCACTTCCTGTTACCTCCACAAGATCAGCACACTCCTCTCCTGAAATCCTCTGTGCTGCTTGGACCCTGCTCCTTCCACTATGTAACTCTCCGCCTGTGACCTCCACAAAATCAGCACACTCCTCTCCTGAAATCCTCTGTGCTGCTGGGGGCCCTGCTCCTTCCACTATGTAACTCACTTCCTGTCACCTCGACAAGATCAGCACACTCCTCTCCTGAAATCCTCTGTGCTGCTGGGGGCCCTGCTCCTTCCACTATGTAACTCACTTCCTGTCACCTCGACAAGATCAGCACACTCCTCTCCTGAAATCCTCTGTGCTGCTGGGGGCCCTGCTCCCTCCACTATGTAACTCACTTCCTGTTACCTCCACAAGATCAGCACACTTTTCTCCTGAAATCCTCTGTGCTGCTTGGACCCTGCTCCTTCCACTATGTAACTCTCACCCTGTGACCTCCACAAGATCAGCACACTCCTCTCCTGAAATCCTCTGTGCTGCTGGGGGCCCTGCTCCCTCCACTATGTAACTCACTTCCTGTTACCTCCACATGATTAGCACACATTTCTCCTGAAATCCTCTGTGCTGCTGTGGACCCTGCTCCCTCCACTATGTAACTCTCTTCCTGTAACCTCCACAAGATTAGCACACTCCTCTTCTGAAATCCTCTGTGCTGCTGGCGGCCCTGCTCCCTCCACTATGTAACTCTCACCCTGTGACCTCCACAAGATCAGCACACTCCTCTCCTGAAATCCTCTGTGCTGCTGGGGGCCCTGCTCCCTCCACTATGTAACTCACTTCCTGTTACCTCCACAAGATTAGCACACTTTTCTCCTGAAATCCTCTGTGCTGCTGGAGACCCTGCTCCTTCCACTATGTAACTCTCACCCTGTGACCTCCACAAGATCAGCACACTCCTCTCCTGAAATCCTCTGTGCTGCTGGGGGCCCTGCTTCCTCCACTATGTAACTCACTTCCTGTTACCTCCACAAGATTAGCACACTTTTCTCCTGAAATCCTCTGTGCTGCTGGAGACCCTGCTCCTTCCGCTATGTAACTCTCTTCCTGTCACCTCCACAAGATCAGCACACTCCTCTCCTGAAATCCTCTGTGCTGCTGTGGACACTGCTTCCTTTAATTCCTCAGCCTGTGAATGGCGGGGATCATTCAGATGAAAATATTGCAAAATACAAACTTTTAAAACTTTTTTTTTTTTTCCACATGTTTCATTGGTTCCCTTGATGCATCATTTCTGTTTTCCTCTTTCTGATCTGTCCTTATGTGGGTGGAGCTTGGTTGGGGGCGTGTCTGTATCCAGTGAAGGGGAGGGGCTGACAACTGTTCTAAACATTCACATCATTAAAATGTGACAACCGGCAGCTAACATTTTTCATTGGAATCATGTTTATTCAGTTTCTGGAATTATTCTGGGATTTTCCCAATTCTTAAAATTTTCGACCCAGATGGGACTTGAACCCACAATCTCCAGCTCCGGAGGCTGGCGCCTTATCCATTAGGCCACTGGGCCATTTGTGATAAAGCCTCTGAGCAGAAAATGGGAAATTCTGCAGAAAAACTTCATTGTAAACAAACCTCAGGAGTCCTGATTTACAGGCAGTTTTGTCGCTGTGGGCGGAGCCTTAAAAAAATAAAGTGAATGGAATGTCTTTATTGGGCAGCTGGATGGGGGCACTTACCTCCCCCCCTCTTCTTGGGCCAATAGCGTAGATTTCAGCCTCCATTGTTTTATGAAGGGGATCTTCGCCGCCGTATCATCGGATCTGCCGATGGCGAAACGCTGGTGTCGCTAATCTCTAAACGTAACATTCAAAATGGAGGACGCAACGCGGCTCTGAAGGGGAACCGATACATCACTTTGTCACATAAAACTTGTTATAATTTTGTTGCAGTTTTCAGCCCTTTGGATGCAGCCTGCAGTGTAAAGCACAGTGGTTTTAATGGAATCTCTGTGACCAGGATCCGGCTGCGACACTTGTAAATGCACTTCGTGCACATAGTAAAAAGTGTCTTTTTTAAAATAAATAAAAAATAAAAGAAACATAGTTACTGCAGAGACAACTAGAATGAGATCCCCCATGCTTTACACTGCAGGCTGCATCCAGGGAACTGGAAAATGCTGCAAAGTACATACCACCTCTCAATTTTCTGGGACATGGAGTAGGACCCCCTCAAGTTTGAGATCTGTAGGGGTCTCACACACTGATTCACTTGTCACATTGTGTTTATGGACAATCCCTTGAAGTTGTCAGTCACCCCGGCTCCCCCCTCCCCCGCTCCAGACTCTCCGTCTTTCGTATGGAAAGTAGATTAAACCACATGAAAGCAAACATCTCCGCTGATTCCACCTCTGCCCGAGAGAAGGAATTTACTGGACTAATGTTCCAGGAAGGAGTGACTGGCGCGGCGCCAACGCCGAGTCCGACCGTCCAATCTGCTTCACCCGAGAATCGCCCCGGATTATACGGCACAGGACTGGGTTTTATAATGGTTTAAAGGGAACCTGTCCACGAGTAAGATTAGGGTAGCAGTACAATGTCCTGGCTATGCTGAACTAGGGGGCGCCATTGTGCACACCAATCAAAGGACTAGAATAAGTAAGCCCCACCCTCTGGACTCCTTTCAAACATGTATGTCATGTGACCACTGGGAGGAGGGGCACAAGAAACAGCTTTACTGTTCAGGACTCTGGGAAAGCTGGGTGATCCAGCAGCCATACTAGTCGTCTATCAGGGCGGGAGGGTGAGATGTTCTGCAGAGATGATTCAGATAAAACCAGATGTAGGAGGACGTCACCAACAGCAGAAAGAAGTCGCTGTATTTATAGCTTTTCCTGTTTTTCTCCCGGCACTAATAATAATCAGCAGATGTTGCACAGAAGCCGCAGCGAGTCACAGAGCGGGGGCAGCAGAGAGTCAAGGGGGGGGGCAAAGGGCAAAGAGTCACACAGTGGGGGGCAGGGAGTCAAAGACTGGGGGGTGGGGCGCAGAGCGGGAGGCAGAGAGTCAAAGACCAGAGGGGGGGGCAAAGAGTCACAGAGCGGGGGCAGAGAGTCAAAGGGGGGGGCAAAGGGCAAAGAGTCACACAGTGGGGGGCAGGGAGTCAAAGACCGGGGGGGGGGGGGGGAGAGAGTCACTGAGCGGGGGCAGAGAGTCAAAGGGGGGGGGGCAAAGGGCAAAGAGTCACAGAGCGGGGGCAGAGAGTCAAAGACCGGGGGGGGGGGGGGGAGAGTCACAGAGCGGGAGGCAGAGAGTCAAAGGGGGGGCAAAAAGTCACAGAGCGGGAGGGAGAGAGTCAAAGGGGGGGGCAAAGGGCAAAGAGTCACACAGTGGGGGGCAGGGAGTCAAAGACCAGAGGGGGGAGGCAAAGAGTCACAGAGCGGGAGGCAGAGAGTCAAAGACCAGAGGGGGGGGGCAGAGTCACAGAGCGGGAGGCAGAGAGTCAAAGGGGGGGCAAAGGGCAAAGATTCACAGAGCGGGAGGCAGAGAGTCAAAGGGGGGGCAAAGGGCAAAGAGTAACACAGTGGGAGGCAGGGAGTCAAAGACTGGGGGGGGGGGAGAGACACAGAGCGGGAGGCAGAGAGTCAAAGACCAGAGGGGGGGGGGGGCAAAGAGTCACACAGCGGGAGGCAGGGAGTCAAAGGGGGGGCAAAGAGTCACACAGTGGGAGGCAGGGAGTCAAAGACCAGAGGGGGGGGGCAAAGAGTCACAGAGCGGGAGGCAGAGAGTCAAAGACTGGGGGGGCAAAGAGTCACAGAACAGGAGGCAGGGAATCAAAGACCAGAGGGGGGGGGGGGCAAAGAGTCACAGAGCGGGAGGCAGAGAGTCAAAGGGGGGGGGGGGGCAAAGGGCAAAGAGTCACACAGTGGGGGGCAGGGAGTCAAAGACCGGGGGGGGGGCAAAGAGTCACAGAGCGGGAGGCAGAGAGTCAAAGACCAGAGGGGGGGGGGAGAGTCACAGAGCGGGAGGCAGAGAGTCAAAGGGGGGGGCAAAGGGCAAAGAGTCACACAGTGGGAGGCAGGGAGTCAAAGACTGGGGGGGGGGGGGAGAGTCACAGAGCGGGAGGCAGAGAGTCAAAGACCAGAGGGGGGGAGGCAAAGAGTCACAGAGCGGGAGGCAGAGAGTCAAAGACCAGAGGGGGGGGGCAAAGAGTCACACAGCGGGAGGCAGAGAGTCAAAGGGGGGGCAAAGAGTCACACAGTGGGAGGCAGGGAGTCAAAGACCAGGGGGGGGGAGTCACAGAGCGGGAGGCAGAGAGTCAAAGACTGGGGGGGCAAAGAGTCACAGAACAGGAGGCAGGGAATCAAAGACCAGAGGGGGGGGGGGGGAAAGAGTCAAAGGGGGGGGGCAAAGGGCAAAGAGTCACACAGTGGGAGGCAGGGAGTCAAAGACCAGAGGGGGGGGGGGGGGCAAAGAGTCACAGAGCGGGAGGCAGGGAGTCAAAGACCAGAGGGGTGGGGGGGCAAAGAGTCCCAGAGCGGGAGGCAGAGAGTCAAAGACTGGGGGGGCAAAGAGTCACAGAACAGGAGGCAGGGAATCAAAGACCAGAGGGGGGGGGGCAAAGAGTCACAGAGCGGGAGGCAGAGAGTCAAAGACCAGAGGGGGGGGGGCAAAGAGTCACAGAGCGGGAGGCAGAGAGTCAAAGGGGGGGGGCAAAGGGTAAAGAGTCACACAGTGGGAGGCAGGGAGTCAAAGACCGGGGGGGGGGGAAGAGTCACAGAGCGGGAGGCAGAGAGTCAAAGACTGGGGGGGCAAAGAGTCACACAGTGCTCCCACTGAGCGGGAGGCAGAGAGTCAAAGACCGGGGGGGGCAAAGAGTCACACAGTGCTCCCACTGAGCGGGAGGCAGAGAGTCACAGACCGGAGGGGCAAAAAGTCACAGAACAGGAGGCAGGGAGTCAAAGACTGGGGGGGCAAAGGGCAAAGAGTCACACAGTGCTCCCACTGAGCGGGAGGCAGGGAGTCAAAGACCGGGAGGGGGCAAAGAGTAAAAGACTAGGAGGGGTCAAAGAGTCACAGAGCGGGAGGCAGAGAGTCAAAGACCGGGTGGAGGGGGAGTCACAGACCGGAGGGGCAAAGAGTCACAGAACAGGAGGCAGGGAGGCAGGGAGTCAAAGACTGGGGGGGGGGAGAGTCACAGAGCCGGAGGCAGAGAGTCAAAGACCAGAGGGGGGGGGCAAAGAGTCACAGAGCGGGAGGCAGGGAGTCAAAAACCAGAGGGGGGGGGGGGGAAAGAGTCACAGAGCGGGAGCCAGAGAGTCAAAGACCAGAGGGGGGGGGGGGGGCAAAGAGTCACAGAGCGGGAGGCAGGGAGTCAAAGACCAGAGGGGGGGGGGCAAAGAGTCACAGAGCGGGAGCCAGAGAGTCAAAGACCAGAGGGGGGGGGGCAAAGAGTCACAGAGCGGGAGGCAGGGAGTCAAAGACCAGAGGGGGGGGGGCAAAGAGTCACAGAGCGGGAGCCAGAGAGTCAAAGACCAGAGGGGGGGGGGGGGCAAAGAGTCACAGAGCGGGAGGCAGGGAGTCAAAGACCAGAGGGGGGGGGCAAAGAGTCACAGAGCGAGAGCCAGAGAGTCAAAGACCAGAGGGGGGGGGGGCAAAGAGTCACAGAGCGGGAGGCAGAGAGTCAAAGACCAGAGGGGGGGGGCAAAGAGTCACAGAGCGGGAGGCAGAGAGTCAAAGGGGGGGGGCAAAGGGTAAAGAGTCACACAGTGGGAGGCAGGGAGTCAAAGACCGGGGGGGGGGAAGAGTCACAGAGCGGGAGGCAGAGAGTCAAAGACTGGGGGGGCAAAGAGTCACACAGTGCTCCCACTGAGCGGGAGGCAGAGAGTCAAAGACCGGGGGGGGCAAAGAGTCACACAGTGCTCCCACTGAGCGGGAGGCAGAGAGTCAAAGACCGGGGGGGGGCAAAGAGTCACACAGTGCTCCCACTGAGCGGGAGGCAGAGAGTCAAAGACCGGGTGGGGGGGAGTCACAGACCAGAGGAGCAAAAAGTCACAGAACAGGAGGCAGAGAGTCAAAGACCGGGGGGGGCAAAGAGTCACACAGTGCTCCCACTGAGCGGGAGGCAGGGAGTCAAAGACCGGGAGGGGGCAAAGAGTAAAAGACTAGGAGGGGTCAAAGAGTCACAGAGCGGGAGGCAGGGAGTCAAAGACTGGGGGGGGGGGGGAGTCACAGAGCGGGAGGCAGGGAGTCAAAGACCAGAGGGGGGGGGCAAAGAGTCACAGAGCGGGAGGCAGAGAGTCAAAGACCAGAGGGGGGGGGCAAAGAGTCACAGAGCGGGAGGCAGAGAGTCAAAGGGGGGGGCAAAGGGCAAAGAGTCACACAGTGCTCCCACTGAGCGGGAGGCAGGGAGTCAAAGACAGGGTGGGGGGGAGTCACAGACCGGAGGGGCAAAGAGTCACAGAACGGGAGAGAAGAGTCAAAAACTGGGGGGCAAAGAGTCACAGATCGGGGGGGGGGGGGGGGAGAATCACAGAGCGAGAGGCAGGGAGTCAAAGACTGGGGGGGGGGAGTCACAGAGCGGGAGGCAGGGAGTCAAAGACCAGAGAGGGGGGGCAAAGAGTCACAGAGCGGGAGGCAGAGAGTCAAAGACTGGGGGGGGCAAAGAGTCACAGAACAGGAGGCAGAGAGTCAAAGGGGGGGGGCAAAGGGCAAAGAGTCACAGAGCGGGAGGCAGGGAGTCAAAGACAGGGTGGGGGGGAGTCACAGACCGGAGGGGCAAAGAGTCACAGATCGGGGGGGGGGGGGGGGAGAATCACAGAGCGGGAGGCAGAGAGTCACAGACCTGGGGGGCAGAGAGTCACAGACCTGGGGGGCAGAGAGTGGCGGGAGTAGTCACATGAATGAAAGGCTGAATATAATACTGAAAAGACTTCACATTTTGCTATTCCCATCCAGAGACACAGCTGACAGTTTGTTACAGTGTATCAGTGTAGGTAATGCTATCAGCATACAGCGGTGCAGCTGTTATTTGTAGCTTACAAAGAATTGCTTGCACTGGTACACTGTAACAAACCCTCAGCTGTGAGAAGCATTAGGTCAGGACTGATTATTAGCTCTGGACGTAAAAGGGAAAGTTTTATTCACTGACAACAAGCAGAGAAAATGGTGAGGAATTTGCAGAAGAGTGCACCGGCCCTTTAATACCCGTCAGCCCCGGGTCATCACATCTCCAGCTGAACCCTCCGGACCGGTTCTGTGGTGAACCTCGCAGGTGAACGCGGCTCTGCTAGGATCGTATAATTAGCCCCTGCCGCCCGTGCGCGGTTAACGGGTGAGGAGTCAACGGGGCAAATTGATTGCGGGCGCTGATATTTCCGCACTGAATATAATTAGGACGGACACAGCGCCATTGTCCACAAATACTCTGTGACCTGAGAACAGGCGAACCTTCCACTGCATAATCACCACCAACCTCATCCAGCTCTGCTACATCTCACCTGGATTCAGGAATAGAATGCTAGAACTACAGTGAAGAATGACAGTGCAGGAAAAGACAAGACGCAGAACAATTACTGTCATTCAGGATCTGTGGAGAGCTGGGTGACAGTGATGTGACGGTAAACCGGACACGTTATTAAAATAGTCGTAACGAACGACGATAAGTGGCGGAACCGGTAAAATGCTGCAGAGACGATCCCAGCGCAACACGTGAGGAGTGACATCAGACTGTGCGCCTGCCCCTTTAAGAAGCAGCAACCCAATAGTGGCAAATATCAGACTGACCGACCCTAGGACGGCCCACTTAACCCTTACTCCTCCTGCTGTTGTTGTTTTGCTTTCCTCCAGCTCCCTCTAGTGTGTGCCCCCCGTACTGCAGGACACAGAACACCACACAGAACATTCAGGGTTAATGACAATTTTGTTTCATAAACAAAAGAAAACAAAAAATTATCTTAAAGTTGTAAAAACACAAAATCAGGTAAAAAAAGAAAACACAAAGGCCGGATGTTATAATTCAGTCTTCACACTTTCTGATTCTTCTTCCTGCAAAACAGAAAAAGAAAAATATTTATTTTATAAAAATTTGCAAGAATATTTCAAGTGGAGGCAGAAAATAACATTACTTCCCAGGCCCCGCCCCTCTGACCCTGCACAGTTAGGGTCCAGAGGGGTCACATGACATAATTCTCTGTGCCATGCTCATCAGGAGTCCAGGGGGCGGGGCATACTTCTCCTAGCCTTTTGATTGGACCAGTTGTATGGAGCTCCCCTTTAAGACTCGCCCCCCCCCCCAGGTCCAGTCCTCTGATTCTTCCACTCACCAATGCGCCGGACAAGAAATCTGAGCAGAATTTTTTCACGGTCTCAGCGGTAATTTCACCGGACGCCATGATCCGTTTCCTGTTGGACTCGGTGTCGTATATGGAGACGAGCGGGAGGTCGCTCTGCGTCAGCTTGAAGAACGCCATGATCTTCTGATTGCTCTTCATGTTGACGTCCATCTTCACAAACAGAACCTGACGCCGGGGAATGGAAGATGAAATATGGACCCCGTGAGTAGGTGTGCAGGATTGGGGGTCGGCTAGTCAAGTCTGTATTCAGTGGAGTCACTAATTATAGGTAGTCCCTGCAGGATTGACTATTAATGTCTGCCCTCTCTGCAGGATCAACTAGTTACACCTGCCCCCTCTGCAGGATCAACTATTAATGTCTGTCCTTCCTGCAGGATCAACTAGTCATGTCTGCCCTCCCTGCATGATTGAATAGTCATGTCTACCTTCCCTGCAGGATCAACTAGTTACACCTGCCCCCAATGCAGGATCAACTATTAATGTCTGTCCTTCCTGCAGGATCAACTAGTAAAGTCTGCCCTCCCTGCATGATTGATTAGTCATGTCTGCCCTCCAGCATGATTGAATAGTCATGTCTGCCTCCCCTGCAGGACCAACTAGTCATGTCTACCCTCTCTGCAGGATCAATTAGTCATGTCTGCCCTCCCTGCATGATTGATTAGTCATGTCTACCCTCTCTGCAGGATCAACTAGTCATGTCTACCCTCCCTGTAGGACCAACTAGTCATGTCTACCCTCTCTGCAGGATCAATTAGTCATGTCTGCCTCCCCTGCAGGAACAACTAGTCATGTCTGCCCTCCCTGCAGGACCAACTAGTCATGTCTACCCTCCCTGCAGGACCAACTAGTCATGTCTACCCTCTCTGCAGGACCAACTAGTCATGTCTACCCTCCCTGCAGGAACAACTAGTCATGTCTGCCCTCCCTGCAGGATCAACTAGTCATGTCTGCCCTCCCTGCAGGACCAACTAGTCATGTCTGCCCTCCCTGCAGGATTGACTCCAGCAAATATTTGTGTCACTTCTGCCCTGCCCACAGGGATATGGGGTCTGATATGAGGCGTCGCATGGGATCTGAACATTTGGATTTACTATGGGATTCCTATTATGGGGTCTGGTCTGCGGCCTGAATATTGTGGTTTAAATTCGGGGGTCCGGGATGCAGAATATTAGTGCTGTGTTTGGGCGTCTTACCCCCGGAGGACTGTCAGTATCTGTTCAGCTCAGTGATCAATGATTATGATGCAATGCTTCACATTTCCTGTGGGGGCACCTTTCCTTTGCTGCGCGTTACGTTACCGTCTTATGTACTAATATCTACAGTTTCCACTTCTTTCACAGTATGGCTGACCTGCCCCCGGAGATCCTTCGCGGCTTCTCGTAATTCCTTCAGGATCTCCTCCTGTCCTTCCACATCCTTGTGTGTGAAGAAGAGCAGATGGATCTGAACCTTGCAGGCGATAATTCCAATGGCCGTCTGAGGGCGAGATAACACAGAAGATACTGACAACCGGCACTATGCCCAGAACGCCCTGCTGTTCCTGTGGAGGAACCTACACGGCTCGTTCTTCTCTATTCTCTGGCGCAAAACTAACAAACAGCAAATCCCAGATGTAACGATTGCTGCGTTCAAATTTCACTTCCCACCACTTTCAGGGTCTGTAGTTGCTGTCAGTGAATGGAATATTCCCATTTATATGTTTGTGGCCTCCTTTCTAACTACCGGTAACTATTTCTTATTGTCCCTGTAAATGTTAAGAAACAAATGTTGCAACTCTGCAAAGTCATGTTTAAACAATGTGTTTTATGTGTCTCCATGGTAACAGACTACAAACGACGCCTGTGTAGTCTGTTCCCTCAGTCATGTGCTTCTCCCTTCCCTCCGGCATTATTTTTTGCTAACCTACCAAATGTGATTGCCAAAATGGGTTGTAAAAAAACATTAAAAACGGCTCCTGACTCAATGCTTTTCACAGCTGAGGTTTAGTTACAATATATCCAGTCTAGACAATCCCCTGTCTGATACAATGTATCAGTCGGGCGTGCAGGCTTGTTATAGGATTGTCCAGACCAGATACAATTACAACAACCCCTCAGCTGTGAGAAGTATTAGGTCAGGACTGATTCATAGCCTCTCTATGTGACTTATAGTGTTACCATTCATTGACAGCAAGCAGGCAAGCATTTTGAAAATGGTCAGGAATTGAGACCCAATGTTGGATCACAAATAAGCCTTTTAAAACTTCCCCTGGTGACACGTGGACTGTGCCTTGTGATGCAGTGTCTGGTGGCGTCCGTCCGGCCCTGCACTTTCCACATCACTGATATTCCAGAAGAATAGAACTTACCATGGGGTTATACTCTGTCACCAGTCTCAAATCATTGATCGTAAGGAATCGGTAAAGTTTTGCAGTGTTAAGTTCTGCCGTTTCCTCCACCACTAAATCATCCCGGAAATAATCTGTCTAGAATCAAAGAAAATGAAAGAAAATCACCACCAGAGCTGCATTCACGATTCTGCTGCCTGATACCTGGAAACGATAGGCATTTGGCACAACATATTCAGTGCACAAACTGAACCAGTAGGGGGCAGCAGTGTGATGTGGGGTACTGCAGCCAGAGAGCAAATGGGCAACCAGCAGAACAGTGAAATGGGGGAGAATAACAAGAAAAGCTTTAAAGGAAGTAACAATCACCTGGCGGAAAATGCTGACGGTGTTACTCTTTATCTTGTAGTGCTTCAGGACGTCTTTGTTGGTTGTGAAGCCATAATCCCATTCTGGATGATTTTTAACAAGTGTATTGAAATGCTCAAGTTCTGGAGTCTCTGGATCCTGTGAGAAGAGCAAAACCATGTAAAGGCGTCCTCCACCGACATACAGCATAATGGGCAAACGTCAGCTGTAAGAACCTACCACAAAAAACCCGACCACGGCTATATCAGTGGAATCGATGAAGGCTGCGGTAGAAGGAACGTCCAATAATATCTGGGCTCCTCTCTCCGGAACTGAAGGAAAAATAATCAGGAAAAACTCTGATGAACATCAGTGATCAATATCATCATCAGTTATCATCCTGAAGAATCAGGTACTGAACAAGCAGGTAATGCTGAAATATTTAAGCTCCAGTGCTAGCAGAATAGTGAGTGCAGCTCTGGAGTATAATACAGGATGTAACTCAGGATCAGTATAGGATAAGTAATGTATGTACACAGTGACTGCACCAGCAGAATAGTGAGTGCAGCTCTGGAGTATAATACAGGATGTAACTGAGGATCAGTACAGGATAAGTAATGTATGTACACAGTGACTGCACCAGCAGAATAGTGAGCGCAGCTCTGGAGTGTAATACAGGATGTAACTCAGGATCAGTACAGGATAATTAATGTATGTACACAGTGATTGTACCAGCAGAATAGTGAGTGCAGCTGTGGAGTATAATACTGGATGTAACTCAGGATCAGTACAGGATAATTAATGTATGTACACAGTGATTGTACCAGCAGAATAGTGAGTGCAGCTGTGGAGTATAATACTGGATGTAACTCAGGATCAGTACAGGATAAGTAATGTATGCACACAGTGACTCCACCAGCAGAACAGTGAGTGCAGCTCTGGAGTATAATACAGGATGTAACTCTGGATCAGTACAGGATAAGTAATGTATGTACACAGTGACTGCACCAGCAGAATAGTGAGCGCAGCTCTGGAGTGTAATACAGGATTTAACTCAGGATCAGTACAGGATAAGTAATGTATGTACACAGTGACTGCACCAGCAGAATAGTGAGAGCAGCTCTGGAGTATAATACTGGATGTAACTCAGGATCAGTACAGGATAAGTAATGTATGTACACAGTGACAGCACCAGCAGAATAGTGAGTGCAGCTCTGGAGTATAATACAGGATGTAACTCAGGATCAGTGCAGGATAAGTAATGTATGTACACAGTGACTGCACCAGCAGAATAGTGAGTGCAGCTCTGGAGTATAATACAGGATGTAACTCAAGATCATTACAGGATAAGTAATGTATGTACACAGTGACTGCACCAGCAGAATAGTGAGTGCAGCTCTGGAGTATAATACAGGATGTAACTCAGGATCAGTGCAGGATAAGTAATGTATGTACACAGTGACTGCACCAGCAGAATAGTGAGTGCAGCTCTGGAGTATAATACAGGATGTAACTCAAGATCATTACAGGATAAGTAATGTATGTGCACAGTGACTGCACCAGCAGAATAGTGAGTGCAGCTCTGGAGTATAATACAGGATGTAACTCGGGATCAGTACAGGTATAGTAAATTGATGATACTAGAGCATAAGAAGTTATTTACAGTGTTGTTTTTTCCAGATTATAATCTAGAGGATAATTATTGCTCTGGCTGGAAATTTTATAATCTCTGCAGGATTTCTTGCTACTGGTTCAGTCTCCAGGATCATGGGCTCCTGAAGAGATTAGTAAATCTTAGGTGATGAGCGTGTGATGCATTGTAGATTGGCTCAGGACCTTACTACATACAGATCTATACAGCCACCACTGGGGGGAGCTCAGGAGCTTACTGCATACAGATATATACATCCACCACTAGGGGGAGCTCAGGAGATTACTGCATACAGATATATACAGCCACCACTAGAGGGAGCTCAGGAGATTACTGCATACAGATATATACAGCCACCACTAGAGGGAGCTCAGGAGATTACTACATACAGATATATACAGCCACCACTAGAGGGAGCTCAGGAGAATACTACATACAGATATATACAGCCACCACTAGACTGAGCTCAGGAGATTACTGCATACAGATATATACAGCCACCACTAGAGGGAGCTCAGGAGATTACTGCATACAGATATATACAGCCACCACTAGAGGGAGCTCAGGAGATTACTAGATACAGATATATACAGCCAGCACTAGAGGGAGCTCAGGAGATTACTACATACAGATATATACAGCCACCACTAGAGGGAGCTGAGGAGATTACTGCATACAGATATATACAGCCACCACTAGAGGGAGCTCAGGAGATTACTACATACAGATATATACAGCCACCACTAGAGGGAGCTCAGGAGATTACTGCATACAGATATATACAGCCACCACTAGAGGGAGCTCAGGAGATTACTGCATACAGATATATACAGCCACCACTAGAGGGAGCTCAGGAGATTACTGCATACAGATATATACAGCCACCACTAGAGGGAGCTCAGGAGATTACTACATACAGATATATACAGCCACCACTAGAGGGAGCTCAGGAGATTACTGCATACAGATATATACAGCCACCACTAGAGGGAGCTCAGGAGATTACTGCATACAGATATATACAGCCACCACTAGAGGGAGCTCAGGAGATTACTGCATACAGATATATACAGCCACCACTAGAGGGAGCTCAGGAGATTACTACATACAGATATATACAGCCACCACTAGAGGGAGCTCAGGAGATTACTGCATACAGATATATACAGCCACCACTAGAGGGAGCTCAGGAGATTACTACATACAGATATATACAGCCACCACTAGAGGGAGCTCAGGAGATTACTGTATGCAGATATATACAGCCACCACTAGAGGGAGCTCAGGAGATTACTGCATACAGATATATACAGCCACCACTAGAGGGAGCTCAGGAGATTACTGTATACAGATATATACAGCCACCACTAGAGGGAGCTCAGGAGATTACTGCATACAGATATATACAGCCACCACTAGAGGGAGCTCAGGAGATTACTGCATACAGATATATACAGCCACCACTAGAGGGAGCTCAGGAGATTACTGCATACAGATATATACAGCCACCACTAGAGGGAGCTCAGGAGATTACTACATACAGATATATACAGTCACCACTAGAGGGAGCTCAGGAGATTACTGCATACAGATATATACAGCCACCACTAGAGGGAGCTCAGGAGATTACTACATACAGATATATACAGCCACCACTAGAGGGAGCTCAGGAGATTACTACATACAGATATATACAGCCACCACTAGAGGGAGCTCAGGAGATTACTACATACCGATATATACAGCCACCACTAGAGGAAGCTCAGGTGATTACTGCATACAGATATATACAGCCAGCACTAGAGGAAGCTCAGGAGATTACTACATACAGATATATATACAACCACCACTAGAGGGAGCTCAGGAGGTTACTGCATACAGATATATACAGCCACCACTAGAGGGAGCTCAGGAGATTACTACATACAGATATATACAGCCATCACTAGAGGAAGCTCAGGAGATTACTACATACAGATATATACAGCCACCACTAGAGGGAGCTCAGGAGATTACTACATACAGATATATACAGCCACCACTAGAGGGAGCTCAGGAGATTACTACATACAGATATATACAGCCACCACTAGAGGGAGCTCAGGAGATTACTACATACAGATATATACAGCCACCACTAGAGGAAGCTCAGGAGATTACTGCATATGAGGCAGACAAGGACCGTGAGTGAAGTGAAGGGGCCAGTGTGAGTAACATGTTATTAGTATGCTTTCCTTCTGCAGGTCTGGCCAGAAGGGGGGTCCAAAAATAGCCAACCCCTTTAAGGCCTCTTGTATATGTGACCTCAAGCTAAGAGCTAAGTCTGATGTCAACCTCCCCATGAAGCACCCTGCAGACTTCACGCAAATATCTCTGTATATAAAGGCCTAAGAGATACGCAGTTCTTAGTCTCAGCCAGCTGAACTCCCAGTAGAACCAGTATAGAAGCCTCCGCCTATAACAGTTTGCTGGTTTCATCCAGGTAACGTCTTAGGACCAGTGTCAGGTATATGATGAAGTGTGTGACACTGACCCCTGCTGGTGGGAAACAGCTATTATTCTTCTGTTGTCTCATGACTACTACTCAGAATTTAGCTTTAGTGAGTGTCCCAGCTGGGGGTGATGGACGGACTGTAGATTCCCAAAAGGAAGAGATAAATTCCCATGGTTCTCTGCACATGGGATCCATGTCTTTGACCACATGGTGAATATGTCCCTCAGGCCCTGAGCCCGAGGATGGTGATTTATCTCCTCCACTACAGTTTTACCCTTTAAGATCTTCCTATGAGACATTGAGCAATGGCGGCCAGTCCTCATGGTTGATTCTGACCTCCCCTGCCCTCGGTCCCCTCTATGTGGTGGCACCAGGGACTTACCTTCAATGTTGGTGCTGTTGCCGGTTTCTGTAGCCAGAGTAATGCTGACTAGCAGGAGAAGCATCGAGGCCGGGATACAGCAGGAGGGTCGTCCCATGGCGTCCGGGGTCTCTCCGCTCTGCAGGGTTGTAGTGAAGTGATGACGACTCGTTGAGCAGAGCTGTACTGATGACACGAGGAGGCCTGAGAACCGCACACCTGCCGCCACTGATAAGGGGGATCCGTCATGGCCACCGCACAGCACGGCCCCTGTAACTTGTCCTTGGACACTCGTTCAATCATTCACCGTCCTGGGTCCCATCATATCCAGTGGATGCATGGGAAGGGCTGGAATGTCGCTACGTAAGGGGGGCCCCACTCCATGATGGTGGAAGGAAACAGGCGGACATGGTTGTAACACTGGAGGCATCAGGTGTAATGGTGATCGGACAGCAGGTATAACAGGTGTACTGTCTCTTTAAGACTCTGTCCTGAGGCTTGCAGTGCACCCAGAGAGGATCAACTGAAGAGATCAGTGTCCCCCGCCTCCTGCGCCAGGTCCACTCATCAGATGGCACCGCGCTCAGGCGTCTGAGGGCGGAGGATGAGACTTCTCGGCTGGGCAGTTGTTTAACTGACTCGACGCATTTCGGGGACAAAACAAAGTTCCCCTTAAAATTCAATCAGAATAAGATGGAGGACGACCCCATTCATCGGGAGGTCCCAGATGCCATAACAATAGTACAGGGCAGATAGAAGTCCGGAGGGATGGACTGGTGGTCCTAATGATAATATGAGGCTGGCAGAACATCCTAACCCGGTGGGCGCCTCAGCAAACCAGCGCGCGGAAATGGCTGCCATCTCCATGGTGTCATTAAGACCACCAGTCCATCCCTCCGGACTTCTATCTGCCCTGTACTATTGTTAGGGGATTGTGTAGCCGTATCGTGGTCCACGCCCCTGGCGCTCCCCGGGATTGTTTGCAGAGTTGGTGACGCCCTTGGTTGTGGCAATTGGGAACAAGTCACAGACGTCGGCCCCCCACAGAGGAAGTTACATATGGGAGGGTCTCTTATTAATTAGATTTATTTCATGATATTATTCTATTTTGTTAGTTCCCATCCAGTCAGGGGTTTTCTATGGGTGACGCCATCTCTTTCCCTTCTAACCCTATACATGGCCATGTAGACAGTCTGCTCCCGGCTATCCTCACTTGCACTATGCTCTTCCTTGCAGGCCGGACTTGATTACAGGCCACATCTGCCCTCAGGTTGCAGGACGATTCCTAGTCTTCTCCTCTGTCTGCCCTACGAGGCCCTGTGGTGGTGCACCTACATGATTAGTGCCGCTCACCTCCACTGCTAGCTAACTACACGCAGGAAACTAGTGCTGTCACCACGAGACTCTGCCTGCACTTTCATTAACTCCCTGCGGGGTCAGTGCCATCGAGATTTCTTTCTGTGCATTTCTCGCTGCGATCCTAGAGGTTGGACTCTCATAGGGGCCCTTGACACCTTGCCCATGGTTTGTGATCCCTTCCCTAGTGTTGGAGCGCTGCCTGTTATGTCACCGTTACTGCTCCAGCAGGGTTTTTCACCCAGCTTTTCCACGCTCCCGAATGACAAATCGATACAGCAAACTGAGATCAGGGGCCACTTCAAGCTCCAAGGGCCCCAATGCAATGACAGTAACATCCCCCCTCCTCATGGCATTTATAATACTGGTGTCTTCTAATGTGGCAGAGGGGCGTCTGGGCACCAGGGTCCGGGTGTGGCTGCTCCCCCTGCGCTTCTGTCTTTACACTTCAGGGGTCCAGGAGCCATAGGACCCCCCAGGGGATTATTGTTTAGGACGTTGGGCTGGTCATTGCCAGGAGATTGCTCATACGCCGTAACAAGCTGTACCCTGGGAGGTCGTTAGCCTGTAGGTGTAAAATAGAATCTTTCCATTCATTGACAGCAAGCAGAGATCTTAACAAAATAATGAATAGATTAATAAAATGTAGAAAGCTGCAGGAGGTCACATTCTTCAGTGGAGAAGCTTCATCAGTCCTGGAACGGACCATATGACCATTCAGATTGGTCCACGGACAGAAATCATCGGTCACAGACGCGGGGCTGCTGGTGATTATTTATTACATTAATATGAGATAATCCCCATCCTCCTCCTCCTCCAGTATATAAGCTCTGCACCGTATACTCCAGGGGTCGTGTGCAAGCAGCAGGCGAAATCTAACACTGAGGCGAAGAAGCAGCGGATACATTGTAATTCATCTGTAATCTTTATAACAGGACTAGACATACGGCGCCAAGGGTAGAGGGAACGCCCCCAGCACCAGGATCCTCAGAGGAGGGCACCCAGGAAATCCCTCCTCCGAGGGGGAGGGAAGTGACAATCTCTCTGGTCTCCCCTAGATGGCGCTCTCAGAATTTATTCCCTGACCGACCAGATACATTGTTATATAGAGCGGGGGGAGGGGTCCATTCATCTGAAACGGGGACCATAAACCTACAACATAAGGACATATAGGGGCACATGACACAGGAGATGACCTCGCGGACCCTCTAGAAATGTGCAGGCTGTCACTAGTGGGTGACTCCGGGTAACACACGTTGGCCTGTCATCTCAGGTTCTGGGCTTTGCTGGGGGAGGGGGATGCAGGTACTTGCATGCAATATTTAAAGGGTGCCCACTGCTACAAGAAACAAAGAGCAGGAATAATTTGGAGCATCTTCCTGATAGACTTCATAAGACTCTGCTGCTCCGCTTCCTCAGTATACAGCGCTCCTCCTCTGCTCTTCCATTCAGACTTCTTAAATCCTCAGTTGCCTGTGGCCACCACTAGGTGGCGATCTCTGCACAGTTGCATAAGCTCCCATGGTTATGAACTGCAGCTAGCTCGCCCCCTGGTGGTGGCCACGGGCAGACAAGATTTTTAATATGTGTGTAGTGGAGCAGGAGACCCAGAGCATCATGAAGTGCACCAGGAAGCTACAGTGGTCATCTGTTTGGCCGGTTTCCTCGGAGTACCACTGCAGCATTATATTCAGTGTGACGGTACAGTGCGGTATTTTATTCGTTCCACTCCTTGCGGATGGACAGGTTCCACTCCCAGGTTAGATGGTTGTGGTTGTCATCGTCAGTGAAGAGCGACTTGTTGTGATAGGTTCCTCGAGCCAACATTCCCTTCGGAGCTTCTTCTATGGGGGTCAAGAACTCATATTCTTCAGGTCGAGGGCCGTAGCTTCCCACCATAAACGTGGCTTTAGCAACTGAATGGAAGAAACAGTAGAGCTATTCACTGACAGGAAGAGCAGAACAAAGTGCAACAACTTCTGGCCTTAGAGTTCAGCAGTAAAGGTGGCTCTGGATGGGCACTGTATGTATGGGACAGGGTGGGCGCTGTATGTATGGGACAGGATGGGCACCGTATGTATGGGACAGGATGGGCACCGTATGTATGGGACAGGATGGGCACTGTATGGGACAGGATGGGTACTGTATGTATGGGACAGGATGGGCACTGTATGTATGGGACAGGATGGGCGCTGTATGTATGGGACAGGATGGGCGCTGTATGTATGGGACAGGATGGGCGCTGTATGTATGGGACAGGATGGGCGCCGTATGTATGGGACAGGATGGGCACCGTATGTATGGGACAGGATGGGCACTGTATGGGACAGGATGGGTACTGTATGTATGGGACAGGATGAGCACTGTATGTATGGGACAGGATGGGCACTGTATGTATGGGACAGGATGGGCACTGTATGTATGGGACAGGATGGGCACTGTATGTATGGGACAGGATGGGCACTGTATGTATGGGACAGGATGGGCACTGTATGTATGGGAAAGGATGGGCACTGTATGTATGGGACAGGATGGGCACTGTATGTATGGGACAGGATGGGCACTGTATGTATGGGACAGGATGGGCACTGTATGTTTGGGAAAGGATGGGCACTGTATGTATGGGACAGGATGGGCACTGTATGTATGGATAGGATGGGCACCGTATGTATGTGACAGGATGGGCGCTGTATGTATGGGACAGGATGGGCACAGTATGTATGGGACAGGATGGGCACTGTATGTATGGGACAGGATGGGCACAGTATGTATGGGACAGGATGGGCACTGTATGTATGGGACAGGAGGGGCACTGTATGTATGGGACAGGAGGGGCACTGTATGTATGGGACAGGATGGGCACTGTATGTATGGGACAGGAGGGGCACTGTATGTATGGGACAGGATGAGCACTGTATGTATGGGACAGGATGGGCACTGTATGGCTGTATGAAATGAAAGTCTAATGATCTAAGGATCGGACTTACCTTTCACTCCGGCCCTATATGTGTTCTGCACGTACTTCAGACCAGAGACTATCTCCTTATTTACCTGGAGGATGAAGAGTTCACATGTTAAAAAATCTGTAGAATCTTCATTCAGAATTCTGCAGCTTCAGAGCTGAAATCTCCCAGCTTTCCTTACTGGTACTGAATGTGCATAGAGCGTGTCCTGGTGATTTGCATTCTGGGATCTGTATATTTATATGCATTATTGGAGCTCAGCTTAACTATTAGGAGGCGTCTGCCCCAGAGCTTACTGTTTCCAATAACATTCAGCAGAATAATGAGTGCAGCTCTGGAGAATAATACAGGATGTAACTCAGGATCAGTACAGGATAAGTAATGTATGTACACAGTGACTGCACCAGCAGAACAGTGAGTGCAGCTCTGGAGAATAATACAGGATGTAACTCAGGATCAGTACAGGATAAGTAATGTATGTACACAGTGACTGCACCAGCAGAATAGTGAGTGCAGCTCTGAAGTATAATACAGGATGTAACTCAGGGTCAGTACAGGATAAGTAATATAATGTATGTACACAGTAACTGCACCAGCAGAATAGTGAGTGCAGCTCTGAAGTATAATACAGGATGTAACTCAGGGTCAGTACAGGATAAGTAATGTATGTACACAGTGACTGCACCAGCAGAATAGTGAGTGCAGCTCTGGAGTATAATACAGGATGTAACTCAGGATCAGTACAGGATAAGTAATGTATGTACACAGTGACTGCACCAGCAGAATAGTGAGTGCAGCTCTGGAGTATAATACAGGATGTAACTCAGGATCAGTACAGGATAAGTAATGTATGTTCACAGTGACTGCACCAGCAGAATAGTGAGTGCAGCTCTGGAGTATAATACAGGATGTAACTCAGGGTCAGTACAGGATAAGTAATGTATGTACACAGTGACTGCACCAGCAGAATAGTGAGTGCAGCTCTGGAGTATAATACAGGATGTAACTCAGGATCAGTACAGGATAAGTAATGTATGTACACAGTGGCTGCACCAGCAGAATAGTGAGTGCAGCTCTGGAGTATAATACAGGATGTAACTCAGGATCAGTACAGGATAAGTAATGTATGTACACAGTGGCTGCACCAGCAGAATAGTGAGTGCAGCTCTGGAGTATAATACAGGATGTAACTCAGGATCAGTACAGGATAAGTAATGTATGTACACAGTGACTGCACCAGCAGAATAGTGAGTGCAGCTCTGGAGTATAATACAGGATGTAACTCAGGGTCAGTACAGGATAAGTAATGTATGTACACAGTGGCTGCACCAGCAGAATAGTGAGTACAGCTCTGGAGTATAATACAGGATGTAACTCAGGATCAGTACATGATAAGTAATGTATGTACACAGTGACTGCACCAGCAGAATAGTGAGTGCAGCTCTGGAGTATAATACAGGATGTAACTCAGGATCAGTACAGGATAAGTAATGTATGTATACAGTGACTGCACCAGCAGAATAGTGAGTGCAGCTCTGGAGTATAATACAGGATGTAACTCAGGATCAGTACAGTATAAGTAATGTATGTACACAGTGACTGCACCAGCAGAATAGTGAGTGCAGCGCTGGAGTGTAATACAGGATGTAACTCAGGATCAGTACAGGATAAGTAATGTATGTACACAGTGACTGCACCAGCAGAATAGAGAGTGCAGCTCTGGGTTATAATACAGGATGTAACTCAGGATCAGTACAGGATAAGTAATGTATGTACACAGTGACTCCTCCAGCAGAATAGTGAGTGCAGCTCTGGGGTATAATACAGGATGTAACTCAGGATCAGTACAGTATAAGTAATGTATGTACACAGTGACTGCACCAGCAGAATAGGGAGTGCAGCTCTGGAGTATAATACAGGATGTAACTCAGGATCAGTACAGGATAAGTAATGTATGTACACAGTGACTGCACCAGCAGAATAGTGAGTGCAGCTCTGGAGTATAATACAGGATGTAACTCAGGATCAGTACAGGATAAGTAATGTATGTACACAGTGACTGCACCAGCAGAATAGTGAGTGCAGCTCTGGAGTATAATACAGGATGTAACTCAGGATCAGTACAGGATAAGTAATGTATGTACACAGTGACTACACCAGCAGAATAGTGAGTGCAGCTCTGGAGTATAATACAGGATGTAACTCAGGATCAGTACAGGATAAGTAATGTATGTACACAGTGACTGCACCAGCAGAATAGTGAGTGCAGCTCTGGAGTATAATACAGGATGTAACTCAGGATCAGTACAGGATAAGTAATGTATGTACACAGTGACTACACCAGCAGAATAGTGAGTGCAGCTCTGGAGTATAATACAGGATGTAACTCAGGATCAGTACAGGATAAGTAATGTATGTACACAGTGACTACACCAGCAGAATAGTGAGTGCAGCTCTGGAGTATAATACAGGATGTAACTCAGGATCAGTACAGGATAAGTAATGTATGTACACAGTGGCTGCACCAGCAGAATAGTGAGTACAGCTCTGGAGTATAATACAGGATGTAACTCAGGATCAGTACATGATAAGTAATGTATGTACACAGTGACTGCACCAGCAGAATAGTGAGTGCAGCTCTGGAGTATAATACAGGATGTAACTCAGGATCAGTACAGGATAAGTAATGTATGTATACAGTGACTGCACCAGCAGAATAGTGAGTGCAGCTCTGGAGTATAATACAGGATGTAACTCAGGATCAGTACAGTATAAGTAATGTATGTACACAGTGACTGCACCAGCAGAATAGTGAGTGCAGCGCTGGAGTGTAATACAGGATGTAACTCAGGATCAGTACAGGATAAGTAATGTATGTACACAGTGACTGCACCAGCAGAATAGAGAGTGCAGCTCTGGGTTATAATACAGGATGTAACTCAGGATCAGTACAGGATAAGTAATGTATGTACACAGTGACTCCTCCAGCAGAATAGTGAGTGCAGCTCTGGGGTATAATACAGGATGTAACTCAGGATCAGTACAGTATAAGTAATGTATGTACACAGTGACTGCACCAGCAGAATAGGGAGTGCAGCTCTGGAGTATAATACAGGATGTAACTCAGGATCAGTACAGGATAAGTAATGTATGTACACAGTGACTGCACCAGCAGAATAGTGAGTGCAGCTCTGGAGTATAATACAGGATGTAACTCAGGATCAGTACAGGATAAGTAATGTATGTACACAGTGACTGCACCAGCAGAATAGTGAGTGCAGCTCTGGAGTATAATACAGGATGTAACTCAGGATCAGTACAGGATAAGTAATGTATGTACACAGTGACTACACCAGCAGAATAGTGAGTGCAGCTCTGGAGTATAATACAGGATGTAACTCAGGATCAGTACAGGATAAGTAATGTATGTACACAGTGACTGCACCAGCAGAATAGTGAGTGCAGCTCTGGAGTATAATACAGGATGTAACTCAGGATCAGTACAGGATAAGTAATGTATGTACACAGTGACTACACCAGCAGAATAGTGAGTGCAGCTATGGAGTATAATACAGGATGTAACTCAGGATCAGTACAGGATAAGTAATGTATGTACACAGTGACTGCACCAGCAGAATAGTGAGTGCAGCTCTGGAGTATAATACAGGATGTAACTCAGGGTCAGTACAGGATACGTAATGTGATATGGGGTATTATTATATAGCACAGACCAGTCGTTGATGATGCTCACTTACTTTAAAGTGGATTTTCACTTTGTATTCTACTCCTTCTTTCA
Organism: Bufo bufo; assembly: GCF_905171765.1. Classification (NCBI taxonomy): domain Eukaryota; kingdom Metazoa; phylum Chordata; class Amphibia; order Anura; family Bufonidae; genus Bufo; species Bufo bufo. Next base: position 5,980,059 of record NC_053397.1, on the reverse strand, counting down.
AAGCAAATGTTTCCTTTTTCAGGTTTGTCAGGTCTCCTATGACAAAAGACATTGATATGACACTCCTCTCCTGAAATACTCTGTGCTGTTTCACTATAACAGAATTTCATTGGAGAACAAGAAAACCACAGAGAACATTCTGGTCCACATCACGTACCAGTCAGATCCATTGTAATGGGCCCGGGCGCCGCTGCGCAGACTAATGTGAGACGTGTTACGGTGACATTTGGAGCTGATGGGTCTGTAAAATAATAAATATCGGTATAAGAAAGAGTAAGAGAAGATATCAGGCATAAGAAATGACACAATGTCATTATACCAGTGATGTCATCAGCAGGGGGCGGGGCTGTGACAACTTCAGACATGGTATACAGGCAGGTTGTCAGCAGTAATAGATGAACAGATGTTACTGTAGTAACTAAACAAACATCCATCCCTCTATTAATGCTGACAACCTGCCGGTATCTCCTGTCTGAGAGGTAGTCACAGCCCCGCCCCCTGCTGATGACATCACTGATATAATGACATGTGATCAGACATGAGATCACACACCTTATACTACAGGAACATCTATTACTGCTGACAACCTGCCTGTATATCATGTCTGAGAGGTAGTCACAGCCCCGCCCCCTGCTGATGACATCACTGATATAATGACATGTGATCAGACATGAGATCCACACCTTATACTACAGGAACATCTATTACTGCTGACAACCTGCCTGTATATCCTGTCTGAGAGGTTGTCACAGCCCCGCCCCCTGCTGATGACATCACTGATATAATGACATGTGATCAGACCTGAAATCCACACGTCTTATCTTACATTGTATAGATGGCGGCACAGGTATATATTTGGTTTGTGATGTGCCCTGGTATCTGCTCCCTCCCCAGTCTTGCAGTTGTGGCGTGCTGCAGTGAGGAGTTCAGCTCTGTGGCATCTGCTTCTTACAGGAACTCTTGTGTAACTTTCCATCTGCTATTTTTTAACCATTTCCTGATCGGTGCTGCTGCTCGTTGTGTTCTGAATTTTGTCAAAAACCACTTCCTGCAGAACATCTCACACTCAGTGTGACAAGAGACCTGACTGCAGGGTAAGGCTGTGCTCAACCTGGATTATAACCCCAGAACTGCAGTGAAGACTGACACACAGGTGGATTAGGATGTTGAGACATTGCAGATTTCTGTGCTATGGAGAGCTGGGTGACTTCTCCTATGGGCGGCCATCATCTGTACTTGAGACCCTCATCTGCTACTTGTAACGTAGTCCAGGAGAATCCAGCACTGACTGGACCGACTATTAGAGGGGGACTGTTATATTTGGGGGGTGGGAGGAGACCCCGGGAGTGCCGTACCTGTGACTACTGGCACTTCCCCCAGCAATGACTTCTTGTATTTGGCTAAGCTTTCGTCGTCCTTGTCCAGCTCCTGGATTTCCTGAAGTGACTTCTGAGGTGGAGGTTTGTAGTTCAGCTTTCCATCCAACTCATCGTCATCCTCCAGGTCATGGGCGACTGCCTCCTGCTCAGTCATCGTGATCTGCGGGGAAACAGGAAAGATCAGTGATCTAGGGCGCAGGATCACTAGGGCTTCCCTCACACCGAGAAGCAAGATCACTAGGGCTTGAGGAGCAAGATCACTATGGCTTCCCTCACACCGAGGCGCAAGATCACTAGGGCTTCCCTCACACCGAGGAACAAGATCACTATGGCTTCCCTCTCACCGAGAAGCAAGATCACTAGATCACTATGGCTTCCCTCACACCGAGGAGCAAGATCACTAAGGCTTCCCTCACACCGAGGAGCAAGATCACTATGGCTTCCCTCACACCGAGAAGCAAGATCACTAGGGCTTGAGGAGCAAGATCACTATGGCTTCCCTCACACCGAGGAGCAAGATCACTATGCTTCCTTCACACCGAGAAGCAAGATCACTAGGGCTTCCCTCACACCGAGGAGCAAGATCACTAGATCACTATGGCTTCCCTCACACTGCGGAACAGGATCACTATGGCTTCTCTCACACCGAGGAGTAAGATCACTAGATCACTAGGGCTTCCCTCACACTGCGGAACAGGATCACTATGGCTTCTCTCACATTAAGAAGCAAGATCACTATGGCTTCCCTCACACCGAGGAGCAAGATCACTAGATCATTATGGCTTCCCTCAAACTGAGGAGCAAGATCACTATGGCTTCCCTCACACCAAGGAGCAAGATCACTATGGCTTCTTTCACATTAAGGAGCAAGATCACTAGGGCTTCCCTCACACTGCGGAACAGGATCACTATGGCTTCTCTCACATTAAGGCGCAAGATCACTATGGCTTCCCTCACACCGAGGAGCAAGATCACTAGGGCTTCCCTCACACAGAGGAGCAAGATCACTAGGGCTTCCCTCACACAGAGGAGCAAGATCACTAGGGCTTCCCTCACACAGAGGAGCAAGATCACTAGGGCTTCCCTCACACTGCGGAACAGGATCACTATGGCTTCTCTCACATTAAGGAGCAAGATCACTATGGCTTCCCTCACACCGAAGAGCAAGATCACTAGATCACTATGGCTTCTGTCACATTAAGGAGCAAGATCACCATGACTTCCCTCACACTCCGGGACAGGATCACTATGGCTTCCCTCACACCGAGGAGCAAGATCACTAGATCACTATGGCTTCCCTCACACTGCGGAACAGGATCACTATGGCTTCTCTCACATTAAGGAGCAAGATCACTATGGCTTCCCTCACACAGAGGAGCAAGATCACTATGGCTTCCCTCACACCGAGGAGCAAGATCACTAGATCACTATGGCTTCCCTCACACTGCGGAACAGGATCACTATGGCTTCTCTCACATTAAGGAGCAAGATCACTATGGCTTCCCTCACACAGAGGAGCAAGATCACTATGGCTTCCCTCACACCAAGGAGCAAGATCACTAGATCACTATGGCTTCTGTCACATTAAGGAGCAAGATCACCATGACTTCCCTCACACTCCAGGACAGGATCACTATGGCTTCCCTCACACCGAGGAGCAAGATCATTATGGCTTCCCTCACACCGAGGAGCAAGATCACTAGATCACTATGGCTTCTGTCACATTAAGAAGCAAGATCACCATGACTTCCCTCACACTCCAGGACAGGATCACCATGGCTTCCATCACACTGAGGAGCAAGATCACTAGATCACTATGGCTTCCCTCACACTCCAGGACAGAATCACTATGGCTTCCCTCACACTGAGGAGCAAGATCACTAGATCACTATGGCTTCTGTCACATTAAGGAGCAAGATCACCATGACTTCCCTCACACTCCAGGACAGGATCACCATGGCTTCCCTCACACCGAGGAGCAAGATCACTATGGCTTCCCTCACACCGAGGAGCAAGATCACTAGATCACTATGGCTTCTGTCACATTAAGGAGCAAGATCACTATGGCTTCCCTCACACTCCAGGACAGGATCACTATGGCTTCCCTCACACTGAGGAGCAAGATCCCTAGATCACTATGGCTTCCCTCAAACTGAGGAGCAAGATCACTATAGTTTCCCTCACGCAGCAGAACAGGATCACTATGGCTTCCCTTGCACTGAGGACCAGGATGTATTCCGTGTGCGTTCCGTATTTTTTGCGGACCCAATGACTTGAATGGGGCCTTGGACCGTCTTTGCGGGCAATAATAGGACATGCACTACTTTTTTGCGTAACGGAAACGGAATGCACACGGAGTACCTTCCGTTGTTTTTTAAGTGACCCATTGAAGTGAATGGTTCCGCATACGGTCCGCAAAAAAACTGGAACGGAAGCGGAAAATATATATATTCGTGTGCGTGAGCCCTAAGGAGCAGAATCACCATGGCTTCCCTTACTCTGTGGCACAGGATCACCATGGTCTCTCTCACACTGAGGAGCAGGATCACTATGACCTCCTTCATTCTGAGGCTCAGGATCACTATGACCTCCTTCACTCTGAGGCGCAGGATCACTATGACCTCCTTCACTCTGAGGCTCAGGATTACTATGACCTCCTTCACTCTGAGGCGCAGGATCACTATGACCTCCTTCACTCTGAGGCGCAGGATCACTATGACCTCCTTTACTCTGAGGCTCAGGATCACTATGACCTCCTTCACTCTGAGGCGCAGGATCGCTATGACCTCCTTCACTCTGAGGCTCAGGATCCCTATGACCTCCTTCACTCTGAGGCTCAGGATCACTATGACCTCCTTCACTCTGAGGTTCAGGATCACTATTACCTTAACTTTGAGGCTCAGGATCACTATGACCTCCTTCACTCTGAGGTGCAGGATCACTATGACCTCCTTCACTCTGAGGCTCAGGATCACTATGACCTCCTTCACTCTGAGGCTCAGGATTACTATGATCTCCTTCACTCTGAGGTTCAGGATCACTATGACCTTCACTCTGAGGTGCAGGATCACTATGACCTTCACTCTGAGGTGCAGGATCACTATGACCTCCTTCACTCTGAGGCTCAGGATCACTATGACCTCCTTCACTCTGAGGCTCAGGATCACTATGACCTCCTTCACTCTGAGGCTCAGGATCACTATGACCTCCTTCACTCTGAGGCTCAGGATCACTATGACCTCCTTCACTCTGAGGCTCAGGATCACTATGACCTCCTTCACTCTGAGGCTCAGGATCACTATGACCTCCTTCACTCTGAGGCTCAGGATCACTATGACCTCCTTCACTCTGAGGCTCAGGATCACTATGACCTCCTTCACTCTGAGGCTCAGGATCAATATGACCTCCTTCACTCTGAGGCTCAGGATCACCATGACCTCCTTCACTCTGAGGCGCAGGATCACTATGACTTCCTTCACTCTGAGGCTCAGGATCCCTATGACCTCCTTCACTCTGAGGCTCAGGATCCCTATGTCCTCCTTCACTCTGAGGCTCAGGATCACTATGACCTCCTTCACTCTGAGGCTTAGGATCCCTATGACCTCCTTCACTCTGAGGCTCAGGATCCCTATGACCTCCTTCACTCTGAGGCTCAGGATCCCTATGACCTCCTTCACTCTGAGGCTTAGGATCTCTATGACCTCCTTCACTCTGAGGCTCAGGATCACTATGACCTCCTTCACTCTGAGGATCAGGATCCCTATGACCTCCTTCACTCTGAGGATCAGGATCCCTATGACCTCCTTCACTCTGAGGTGCAGGATCACTATGACCTTCACTCTGAGGTGCAGGATCACTATGACCTTCACTCTGAGGTGCAGGATCACTATGACCTCCTTCACTCTGAGGCTCAGGATCACTATGACCTCCTTCACTCTGAGGCTCAGGATCACTATGACCTCCTTCACTCTGAGGCTCAGGATCACTATGACCTCCTTCACTCTGAGGCTCAGGATCACTATGACCTCCTTCACTCTGAGGCTCAGGATCACTATGACCTCCTTCACTCTGAGGCTCAGGATCACTATGACCTCCTTCACTCTGAGGCTCAGGATCACTACGGCTTCCTTGATTTTTGTGTCTGAAAGATGTCTAAACCTTAAAAGGAAATCTTGTGAGATATTTTTACAAGATCCCAGTGACCGACAATTGTGATGCTGCACCAGGAAGTCCCCCCCACCATGGCAGCCACGTTCTTCAGAGAGGGGGGACTTACTTCTGTCCTCTCCTGCCCCTGCAGACAGTCACCGCTTTCTAGGAGCAGTCAACATGGTTGACGTGCAATACGCAGCACACATCCCCCGCATTCTGGTGTGAAGCCACTCGGCTTGTCTGGGGTCCTGAGTGATAATATCTGCTTCATGTCAATGGTCCGGCGGGGAGGATGAATAACCGGAGACCCCACCAAAATAGATAATTATGACGTATCCCCCAGAAGTGTCTCATCATTGAAGATCTGACACCCAGGGTCCTTCCACACTACTGACAATGGGGGGCCTAGTAGAGAAGTAGGTGACCATGCATGATCCCCCCATTATAGGAACCCCAATGAATGTATCAGAATTGTCTGTTGAGGGATTGGAGTCAATGTTACAATTTACATTTCATAACAATAGGACCGTAGTCCCCACGACAGCCGCCCCCATAGTCCACGCAGCTTGTGCAAGCGGTTTGACCTCTGGTGTGGGATTGGCAGGAGGCACTGGGCGCGGCGGGGGAGCGTGGCCCTGCGTCTGCTGCCTCGTGAGCTGGGACTGTTCCCTGCTCTCTAATTAGCTGTGGTTGATCCTTTAAGTGGATCACGGAGATATGTGAGAATTACCCCACGTGGCCTGAACATCCCGCTGAGCCCACGACTCCATGATGATCTGATCTGCAGACACCAGGCGGCATCAAATCTATAATCTTATACCTGTGAATAGAATGCGAGCTACTGAAGCAACATTGTATCCGGTACCGATCGCTCCACTGATGAGTGACAGGAAGTGCAGGCCTCACCATCACCAATATTACACCCCCCTCCTATAACTTTAGGGCTAGTGGTAGGAACTTGGCAGGGGTAACCCACCCCCGCGCCCCTGACATCGCCCTGCACTAGAGCTGCGTACACTAGAGGACGGCCTCCATTAATACAGCTTAGCCCTCTGAAAGACGACATCTCCCGCAGTGCAGCAGAGCTCGCTCTCTCCAAACACAGGGGGTTCAGTTCTGCAGCTCTGGGTGTGACTGGAGTAAAAGGCATGGCGTAACATGCAGCTCTGGGTGTGACTGGAGTATAAAGCATGGTGTAACTCTGGGTGTGACTGGAGTATAAAGCATGGTGTAACGTGCAGCTCTGGGTGTGACTGGAGCATAAGGCATGGTGTAACATGCAGCTCTGGGTGTGACTGGAGTATAAGCCATGATGTATCGTGCAGCTTTGTGTATGACTGGAGTATAAAGCATGGTGTAACGTGCAGCTATGGATGTGTCTGGAGTATAAGGCATGGTGTAATGTGCAGCTGTAGGTGTGACTGGAATATAAGGCATGGTGTAACGTGCAGCTCTGAGTATGACTGGAGTATACGGTATGGTGTAGCATGCAGCTTTGTGTGTGATGAGTATAAGGCATGGTGTAACATGCAGCTTTGGATGGGTCTGGAGTATAAGACCTGATGTAACGTGCAACTCTAAGTGTGACTGGAATATAAAGCATGGTGTAACATGCAGCTCTGGGTGTGACTGGAGTAAAAAGCATGGTGTAACTCTGGGTGTGACTGGAGTATAAAGCATGGTGTAACGTGCAGCTCTGAGTGTGACTGGAGTATAAAGCATGGTGTAACGTGCAGCTCTGGGTGTGACTGGAGTATAAAGCATGGTGTAACATGCAGCTCTGGGTGTGACTGGAGTATAAAGCATGGTGTAACGTGCAGCTCTGGGTGTGACTGGAGTATAAAGCATGGTGTAACATGCAGCTCTGGGTGTGACTGGAGTATAAAGCATGGTGTAACGTGCAGCTCTGGGTGTGACTGGAATATAAAGCATGGTGTAACGTGCAGCTCTGGGTGTGACTGGAGTATAAAGCATGGTGTAACATGCAGCTCTGGGTGTGACTGGAATATAAAGCATGGTGTAACATGCAGCTCTGGGTGTGACTGGAGTATAAAGCATGGTGTAACTCTGGGTGTGACTGGAGTATAAAGCATGGTGTATCGTGCAGCTCTGGGTGTGACTGGAGTATAAGGCATGGTGTAACATGCAGCTCTGGGTGTGACTGGAGTACAGGCTGTGGTGTAGCATAGGATCAGTACAAGGCAGTTAGTGCACAGTAGGTCTCAGAGTACGACCAAGCAGTAATACCCCCATCATTGTGAGCAGCGGTGAATGACCCCGTACACCAGCAGGGATGCTGACACCTGTGGTTCCTGCAGGCAGCGGGCAGCAGGTTGTCGGGGGGCTCTGAGCCCTCGCCATACCCGAGACATGTTTACCTCTCGCCCCCTCCGCTGACTTCTATGTTAAGCCTCTTACCAAGCCTTGGCCGCTCCGGATCCTTAATCTGCTCGCTGCGTCTGACGGTTCAGAAAGGGGAAGAAGAAGAAGAAGACGACGACGACCTCCTCTCTGCAAAACCACCGCACAGGAAGCGCCTGTCACAACTCTGCACAATCATTACAAACCGCCACTGACGCCTGACTGCACATGATGGGGGGAGTAGTACTAGGGGATCTTTGACAGAACCACACATGTTAGGGCTCATTCACATGACTGCGCCGTGTTTTGCGGATCCACAAAACACGGATGACGCCCGTGTGCCTTTCACAACTTGCGAAACGGAACAGGCGGCCCATTATAGCAATGCCTGTTCTTGTTCGCAAAACGGACAGGAATAGGACATGACATAATTTTTGCGGGGCCACGGAACGGAGCAACGGATGTGGACAGTACACGGAGTGAATGGGTCCGCACCCGAGCCGCCAAAACTGCGGCTTGGAAAAAACCACGGTCATGTGAATGAGCCCTTATGCTTAGATACACAGCTGACAAGAGAGTATCACACAGGATAGGACAGGATTAGATACATAGCTCAGCAGGCAGTATCACACAAGAAAGGATTAGATACACAGCTCAGAAGACAGTATCACACAGGATAGGATTAGATACACAGCTCAGCAGACAGTATCACACAGGACAGGATTAGATACACAGCTCAGCAGACAGTATCGCACAGGAGAGGATTAGATACACAGCTCAGCAGACAGTATCACACAGGAGAGGATTAGATACACAGCTCAGCAGACAGTATCACACAGGACAGGATTAGATACACAGCTCAGCAGACTGTATCACACAGGATAGGATTAGATACACAGCTCTGCAGACAGTATCACACAAGAAAGGATTAGATACACAGCTCAGCAGACAGTATCACACAGGATAGGATTAGATACACAGCTCAGCAGACAGTATCACACAGGATAGGATTAGATACACAGCTCAGCAGACTGTATCACACAGGATAGGATTAGATACAGCTCAGCAGACTGTATCACACAGGATAGGATTAGATACACAGCTCAGCAGACAGTATCGCACAGGAGAGGATTAGATACACAGCTCAGCAGACAGTATCACACAGGACAGGATTAGATACACAGCTCAGCAGACTGTATCACACAGGATAGGATTAGATACACAGCTCAGCAGACTGTATCACACTGGAGAGGATTAGATACACAGCTCAGCAGACAGTATCACACGGGATAGGATTAGATACACAGCTCAGCAGACTGTATCACACTGGAGAGGATTAGATACACAGCTCAGCAGACTGTATCACATATGATAGGATTAGATACACAGCTCAGCAGACAGTATCACACAGGATAGAATTAGATACACAGCTCAGCAGACAGTATCACACATGATAGGATTAGATACACAGCTCAGCAGACAGTATCACACATGTAAGGATTAGATACACAGCTCAGCAGGCAGTATCACACAGGATAGGATTAGATACACAGCTCAGCAGACAGTATCACACAGGATAGGATTAGATACACAGCTCAGCAGGCAGTATCACACAGGATAGGATTAGATACACAGCTCAGCAGGCAGTATCACACAGGATAGGATTAGATACACAGCTCAGCAGACAGTATCACACAGGATAGGATTAGATACACAGCTCAGCAGGCAGTATCACACAGGATAGGATTAGATACACAGCTCAGCAGGCAGTATCACACAGGATAGGATTAGATACACAGCTCAGCAGGCAGTATCACACAGGAGAGGATTCGATACACAGCTCAGCAGGCAGTATCACACAGGATAGGATTAGATACACAGCTCAGCAGACTGTATCACACCTGATAGGATTAGATACACAGCTCAGCAGACAGTATTACACTGGAGAGGATTAGATACACAGCTCAGCAGACAGTATCACACAGGATAGGATTAGATACACAGCTCAGCAGACAGTATCACACAGGATAGGATTAGATACACAGCTCAGCAGACAGTATCACACATGATAGGATTAGATACACAGCTCAGCAGACTGTATCACACAGGATAGGGTTAGATACACAGCTCAGCAGACAGTATCACACAGGATAGGATTAGATACACAGCTCAGCAGACTGTATCACACAGGAGAGGATTAGATACACAGCTCAGCAGACAGTATCACACAGGAGAGGATTAGATACACAGCTCAGCAGACAGTATCACACTGGAGAGGATTAGATACACAGCTCAGCAGACTGTATCACACAGGATAGGATTAGATACACAGCTCTGGGTCATTAAGGATTTTATAACAAGATTGATGAGGCTGGCCTGCTGGGGGTTGTAGTGCTGAGTTGCTCTTCGTTAGTAGCTCTGATAAGGAGCTCATGAGTTTCTTCTTCCTGTTGCGGTCGGCGCGTCCTTCCTGATTGTGGAGATAACAGCCGCCAATCTAACTGGGGCGCCGCTGTACGTAATACCTGTATAAAGCCTCACCTGATCAGCCCAGTATGACGGATCCATCAATGGCGGGGGATCTCTGGGGGTCCCGGCCGCTTCATAATATATACTGAGACTGTCCCGCTATTTCTATACCATGAAACATTTTGCTACTTTCTAACAGTCTTTGCCACCCACCCTTGATTCCCCTTGCGCCTCTGAGAGGGTGCAGGTCATTTATGATGGGTGCGGGCACTCCGATAAGGACGTGTTACAATGTATCAGTAGATCAGGAAAAATGGAAGCATCCAGCCCAGAGATGGTGAAAAATCCTAGCTTTATTGCGGTATAAAATCTTCGACACACAGGACAAGTTCGGTTGCGCGTTTCGGACCATAAACAGATGGCGGTCCTTCCTCATGACATATCGAACTTCTGACAAAACTGCCCCTGATGAGCTGTTCACACAGCCGACCATGCAAACAGGAGAGATTGGAGCTATGGGGGAAGGGGAGCGATTTATCATGCACGTGGGTACAATGTAACAAACACTCAGCTGTGAGAGCAGGATAAGGTCGGGGGTCTCTTTTCTGCCTTGAAAAAACAAATTGTTTTCACTCACTGTCAGCAAGCAAAGGTTGTGACAATGGCAAGAAATCCCTTTAAATGGAGCGTCCAGTCTTCTCTTAGCTTTGGGGTAAATTTGAGGGAAATGTAGAAGGTGATTGCCGGACTGACAACTCCCTGATCTGATGCCGGTTATACAGGGAGTGCAGAATTATTAGGCAAGTTGTATTTTTGAGGATTAATTTTATTATTGAACAACAACCATGTTCTCAATGAACCCAAAAAACTCATTAATATCAAAGCTGAATATTTTTGGAAGTAGTTTTTAGTTTGTTTTTAGTTTTAGCTATTTTAGGGGGATATCTGTGTGTGCAGGTGACTATTACTGTGCATAATTATTAGGCAACTTAACAAAAAACTAATATATACCCATTTCAATTATTTATTTTTACCAGTGAAACCAATATAACATCTCAACATTCACAAATATACATTTCTGACATTCAAAAACAAAACAAAAACAAATCAGTGACCAATATAGCCACCTTTCTTTGCAAGGACACTCAAAAGCCTGCCATCCATGGATTCTGTCAGTGTTTTGATCTGTTCACCATCAACATTGCGTGCAGCAGCAACCACAGCCTCCCAGACACTGTTCAGAGAGGTGTACTGTTTTCCCTCCTTGTAAATCTCACATTTGATGATGGACCACAGGTTCTCAATGGGGTTCAGATCAGGTGAACAAGGAGGCCATGTCATTAGAATTTCTTCTTTTATACCCTTTCTTGCCAGCCACGCTGTGGAGTACTTGGACGCGTGTGATGGAGCATTGTCCTGCATGAAAATCATGTTTTTCTTGAAGGATGCAGACTTCTTCCTGTACCACTGCTTGAAGAAGGTGTCTTCCAGAAACTGGCAGTAGCACTGGGAGTTTAGCTTGACTCCATCCTCAACCCGAAAAGGCCCCACAAGCTCATCTTTGATGATACCAGCCCAAACCAGTACTCCACCTCCACCTTGCTGGCGTCTGAGTCGGACTGGAGCTCTCTGCCCTTTACCAATCCAGCCACGGGCCCATCCATCTGGCCCATCAAGACTCACTCTCATTTCATCAGTCCATAAAACCTTAGAAAAATCAGTCTTGAGATATTTCTTGGCCCAGTCTTGACGTTTCAGCCTGTGTGTCTTGTTCAGTGGTGGTCGTCTTTCAGCCTTTCTTACCTTGGCCATGTCTCTGAGTATTGCACACCTTGTGCTTTTGGGCACTCCAGTGATGTTGCAGCTCTGAAATATGGCCAAACTGGTGGCAAGTGGCATCTTGGCAGCTGCACGCTTGACTTTTCTCAGTTCATGGGCAGTTATTTTGCGCCTTGGTTTTTCCACACGCTTCTTGCGACCCTGTTGACTATTTTGAATGAAACGCTTGATTGTTCGATGATCACGCTTCAGAAGCTTTGCAATTTTAAGAGTGCTGCATCCCTCTGCAAGATATCTCACTATTTTTGACTTTTCTGAGCCTGTCAAGTCCTTCTTTTGACCCATTTTGCCAAAGGAAAGGAAGTTGCCTAATAATTATGCACACCTGATATAGGGTGTTGATGTCATTAGACCACACCCCTTCTCATTACAGAGATGCACATCACCTAATATGCTTAATTGGTAGTAGGCTTTCGAGCCTATACAGCTTGGAGTAAGACAACATGCATAAAGAGGATGATGTGGTCAAAATACTCATTTGCCTAATAATTCTGCACGCAGTGTATACGGGATACATGTCGGGGGATTGTGGGACCGACACTCTCAGGCCATTAGACACACAGTGTGGAGGGGGTCACATACTTCATGTGGAGGGGGTCACATACTTCATGTGGAGGGGGTCACATACTTCATGTGGAGGGGGTCACATACTTCATGTGGAGGGGGTCACATACTTTTGCCTTGACTCCTGGTTAGTAAATACTTGTGGCGGCGCCTCCATCTGTCAAAGGTCCAGGGGCTCAGTATTTGGTAATTGGTTGCTGGAGATAATCTCTGGATAATCGGCTTAATGTTCCCAGGGTATAAATACAGGATGAGGCGGTGGAGCCTCCGGAAAAACGGTGTAAAGCGCATGGAGAAGTGTGAGTATCAGCGGAGGAGGGAAGAATGTTACTGCTTGTGCTACAATGTAACCAGATTCTATCTACATGAGGAGCTGAGGCTTTCAATATGGCGTCAATATCCAGGATACGTAAGGGTTATTGCCCCAGGATTCTAGGATTGATCTCCTGTTGGATGTAGCAGCTCCGGGAAAATCACGGAACGTGGCAGGCAGAGGAGTCTGGTAAAATGTGCTGGAGTGGGTTCAGGGGGAGGAGGTGTAAATTGTAATATAATCTAATGGACTGTAACGTAATACGATATGATATAAAGTAACGTAATATAACGTAATGGAATTCAATCGGATATAATGTGACGTAGTGTAATATAACAGTATAATATAATGTATCTTAATGTAATATATAATGCACAACAATAATGTTCTGTAATACATTATACGGAATGTTCTATAACCTCGCTATGATATAATGTGACATGCTACAGTCTGATGTGAAGTAACATCATTTAATGGAATACAATCTGATAAAAAGTAACATTTTATTAAGTGAAATATTATTATAAAACTCAATGTAACATCTTCTCATATAAGGCGCTGACTTTCCAACATAAACTAGATCTCCATCAGGCTCGGAAGCTCGTAGTGTTGAGCGACGCGCGCTTCAGATGCTACATCCAAATTCGGGATTATTACTGTACCGAGCTTAAAAACAAACTTTGACCCAAAGCCGGGTTCGGTTTCAAGTATTGAAGTGGTTTTCCACTTTAAAAATCGATTACCGAAGTTATTCAACAAAGTCACGCGCCACTTTGCGAATGACTAACGTCGGCTCATTGGAGCCCATACATTCTAATACTGTACGGAGACGGATTAATCCGAAGTTCTGAATGTAACATCCGGAGCTCTCTCCGCTCATCTCTAGCAGCTTTTATTCCCTTGTGTCCCAAGGCTCATTGGAAGGTTTCTGACTCCCAGGGAGCGACTTCCACAAGGTGGCGCTGGCGAGATGCCAATAAGTCTCCATACAGGAGATTCAGCCCGATATAATGTCATATAATACACAATGTTCTGTAATATATTACAATATTATGTCATGTAGCGTTTTATAACCCAGCTATGATATCATGTAACAATAGATTGTGATATAATATGATGTCATTTATAATATTATTATATTCCATCATATACATAGTAACACATTATCATTTCATGTATTGTAACATAATCCAATTTATTTATTTTATGCCCTTCTATAGCGCTACTATATTCCTCAGCGCTGTACAGACATCAGCATCCAACTGTCCCCAATGGGGCTCACAATCTAAGGCCTCATGAGCACGACCGATGTTCTGGTCCGCAGTTTATGCGGCTCGGGTGCGGACCCATTCACTTCAATGGGGCCGCAAAAGATGCGGACAGCACGCAGCGCGCTGTCCGCATCTGTTGCTCCGTTCCGCAAAAAAAATATAACACGTCTTATTCTTGTCCGTTTTGCGGACAAGAATAGGCATTTCTACAATGGGCCGCAAATTGCAGAAGGCACACGGGCAGCTTCCGTGTTTTGCGGACCGCAAAAAGCAGAACGGTCATGTGCATGAGTCTCTATCAGTCTGTCTTTGGAGTGTGGGAGGAAACCCAGGCAAACATACAAACTCCATGCACATGGTGTCCTTGGTCGGATTTGAACCTAGAACCCCAGCGCTGACCTCTGACCCACCGCTGACCCCTGAGGCATTGTGCTGCCCACTATAATGTTACATCACGTAATACATCAGTCACAGTGCAGGTTATTACACAGGACCTTAAAGGGACTGCTCAGCTTTATAGCAGATTCCTAGCGGCCCGATGTCTCCCTTCAGCGCACCAGGACCCCCCTCTTATATGCACATAAAGTGATCGCAGCCTCTACAAGGAGGAAACGCTTCCAGGTCAGAAATGGGTTTTGGTCGTCTTCCATGTTTGAGGCCTGACCCCTGGTTTCCATTCCTGGGACTGTGGCCGTGACCAGGGGGGGCCAGCCCTTTAGATACAACTTTTTAAGTTTGGCTTAAGGTAATAGAGTAGAGGGGAGTAATGACAGGAACCCAAATGTGGCCCCTGCTGGCCCCGTCATCACTCTCCTCCTGCAGCCCATTGCAGCTGCCTCTATAGCCCGTCTCTGGATTGCTTTGATCTGCTGCTCGGGTACCAGTCATTCAGCTGCCCTGCCTCTTGTTGGCGCCCCCTCCTGGCAGCACCCACCTCTGCTCATGTTCACTGGATGTCATTAGATGTTGTCACCTGTTACATTTCATATAAGATCTGATTCCAGCTGAGACTCGGAGGCAGGACGAGAGGGGGCGCAATGAGGGGAGCCCCCGATCCACTTACCGCCGGCATTATCCCGCACTGCTGCTGAGTACAATCAACGGTGACACAAGAGCTTATCATTATCCCGCAAAGTCCGAAAATCTCTTAACCCCTGATCCCGGGAATAATGAGATTAACAAAGTCATCACCGTTATCCAGAGAGGCCATTACTTTACAGCAGTGTCTGCCTGATGTATCTAATCCTATCCAGTGTGATACTGTCTGCTGAGCTGTGTATCTAATCCTATCCTGTGTGATACTGTCTGCTGAGCTGTGTATCTAATCCTCTCCTGTGTGATACTGTCTGCTGAGCTGTGTATCTAATCCTATCCTGTGTGATACTGCCTGCTGAGCTGTGTATCTAATCCTATCCTGTGTGATACTGCCTGCTGAGCTGTGTATCTAATCCTATCCTGTGTGATACTGTCTGCTGAGCTGTGTATCTAATCCTATCATGTGTGATACAGTCTGCTGAGCTGTGTATCTAATCCTATCCTGTGTGATACTGTCTGCTGAGCTGTGTATCTAATCCTGTCCTGTGTGATACTGTCTGCTGAGCTGTGTATCTAATCCTATCCAGTGTGATATTGTCTGCTGAGCTGTATCTAATCCTATCATGTGTGATACAGCCTGCTGTGCTGTGTATCTAATCCTATCCAGTGTGATACTGCCTGCCGAGCTGTGTATCTAATCCTATCCTGTGTGATACAGTCTGCTGTGCTGTGTATCTAATCCTATCCAGTGTGATACTGTCTGCTGAGCTGTATCTAATCCTATCATGTGATACTGTCTGCCTGATGTATCTAATCCTATCCAGTGTGATACTGTCTGCTGAGCTGTGTATCTAATCCTATCCAGTGTGATACTGTCTGCTGAGCTGTGTATCTAATCCATCATGTGTGATACTGTCTGCTGAGCTGTGTATCTAATCCTATCCTGTGTGATACTGTCTGCTGAGCTGTGTATCTAATCCTATCCTGTGTGATACTGTCTGCTGAGCTGTGTATCTAATCCATCATGTGTGATACTGCCTGCTGAGCTGTGTATCTAATCCTACCCTGTGTGATACTGTCTGCTGAGCTGTGTATCTAATCCTACCCTGTGTGATACTGTCTTCTGAGTGGTGTATCTAATCCTATCATATGTGATACTGCCTGCTGAGCTGTGTATCTAATCCTATCATATGTGATACTGCCTGCTGAGCTGTGTATCTAATCCTATCATATGTGATACTGTTTGCTGAGCTGTGTATCTAATCCTATCATATGTGATACTGCCTGCTGAGCTGTGTATCTAATCCTATCATATGTGATACTGCCTGCTGAGCTGTGTATCTAATCCTATCATATGTGATACTGCCTGCTGAGCTGTGTATCTAATCCTATCATATGTGATACTGCCTGCTGAGCTGTGTATCTAATCCTATCATGTGTGATACTGCTTGCTGAGCTGTGTATCTAATCCATCATGTGTGATACTGTCTGTTGAGCTGTGTATCTAATCCTATCCTGTGTGATACTGCCTGCTGAGCTGTGTATCTAATCCTATCATATGTAATACTGCCTGCTGAGCTGTGTATCTAATCATATCCTGTGTGATACTGTCTGCTGAGCTGTGTATCTAATCCTATCATATGTAATACTGTCTGCTGAGCTGTGTATCTAATCCTATCCTGTGTGATACTGTCTGCTGAGCTGTGTATCTAATCCTATCATATGTAATACTGTCTGCTGAGCTGTGTATCTAATCCTATCCTGTGTGATACTGTCTGCTGAGCTGTGTATCTAATCCTATCCTGTGTGATACTGCCTGCTGAGCTGTGTATCTAATCCTATCCTGTGTGATACTGCCTGCTGAGCTGTGTATCTAATCCTATCCTGTGTGATACTGCCTGCTGAGCTGTGTACCAGTTTGTTGTTACACTATACAGAAAAAGCTGTTACTATCTGGAAACCACCACCAAGTAGGCTGCTGCTGCTGCTGCTGCTGCTGTTGCTGTTGCTGCTGCTGCTGCTGTTGCTGCTATTGATGGATCTTATCATCTGTTATGTCTAGGACTTGTGTAAATATTTAGGATGGTTCTTTACTCTATGAACATTCAGCCGGGACTCCAGACTGATACATTGTAACAAACTATGTAGGAGAGATTTGTGCTGCTGATGTGTTGAGCTCACAGAACATTGTCTAGACTGGATACAATAGTAACGAATCCTCAGCTGTGAAATCCTGCATTCTTGACAATCTCCCCAACTAAAGGTGCAGCCGATCACCCAATGAACGAGCAAATCGCAGCTGTATGTTCTCCTACTATGAAGGAGATCGCTGCATGTAAATGTGAACGCTTCCTTCCTGGCAATCAGCTTCTAGTTGCCCCATGTAAATCCACCTAAGGGGTGTTCTCATTCACTGACAGCAACCAGAGATCTGGAAATGGTAGAGAATTTAAACACTTAAGGCCTCATGCACACGACCGATATTTTGGTCCGCATACAAGCCGCCGTTTTTGCGGCTTGGATGCGGACCCATTCACTTCAATGGGGCAGCAGAAGATGCGGACAGCACTCTGTGTGCTTTCCGCATCCGTTGCTCCGTTCCGTGGCCCCGCAAAAAAAATATAACATGTCCTATTCTTGTCCGTTGCGTTCTGCAAATTGCGGAAGGCACACGGGCGGCTTCTGTTTTATGCTGATCCCCGGTTTGCGGACCACCAAAAAACGGAACGGTTGTGTGCATGAGGCCTAAGTATGATATTCAGTTATCATCATTTACTGACCTAAACTCCTTTAATCCAAACATGACATTAACGGGTCCGTCAACAGCAGCTTGAGGATGGTCTCCGTGTATCAACAGCTCTTCCTTTACAACTCCCAGAATCCTCCTTTCACTTCTATGGGAGTTACAAGAATAGCTGTGAAAGTGTGCATGCTGGGAGTTGTAGTTTCAAAGCAGCTGTTGTGCTGAAGGTTGCTGACTCCTGGTAATCAGTGATGATTGCTGCCAGAGATGAGGAGCTCTGTGGCGACACCTGGTGTTCAGGGGGGAGAATGCAGGATTGCACTCAGTTGGCTCTGCTAGCCTGGAGCAGCACCTGGATGCAGGATGCAGTTTATAGGAATTCCCCAGAACTTGTGTCTTGCTGATCCTCAACACCTTCCCATTAAACTGGCCGCCGTGTCTACTCCACTCATCACAGCCTGTCACACAGTGACCATAAGATCCCGCAATGCAGAAGAAGCGGAGACGCCCCGGGCCGTAGACATTATGTAGGAGAGAAAGGGGCGGGGCCTGACACATATTTGACTGCAGTCTGGGGGCTGACGCTGACATGTGGATGGAGGGCACAAGATGGAGGAGCAGTGACAACATGGTGAAGGGGCTGATAGACTCATGGAACCTATGGTGCGGTCTGACACAATGTAGCGACACTTCAGCTACTGTATGTAACTCACTAGAACTCCCATCTTCTTAGGTTCCTGAACGTGGAGCACAACACAGCCAGATATGAATTCCAGCTCCCCAGCAGCCAGCGCCTTGGCCCCCGTAAACACTAATGGGGGTCCCACCACACCTCGTAAGGGGCCTCCCAAATTCAAGCAGAGACAGACCCGGCAGTTCAAGAGCAAACCACCAAAGAAGGGAGTTAAAGGGTAAGTCCATGTATCATGAGTCGCATGTCATATATTTGAATGGAATATCTGAAGATCCAGGGCGATGACCTCTTGTGGCTGTTGTGGAACTACAACTCCCAGCATGCCCTCTAAGAGTTAAACACTTAATTCCCCAACTGTTCTGTTCTTTATCTTTGCTTTCTAGTTTCTTCCCATCGTATCACTGTATAAGGGGGGGGGAGTGGTAAGAAATGACAGAAGGGGTGGAGCCTGACACCGATATGCGATAGGAGCACAGAAGGTTCCTTTAACTGTTTACCTTTAAGGGGTGGAGTCTGACATTTGCTGACATGGAGATAAGAGTCACACATTGCTACAATGTAACTCCATACAGTGACCGGTACAGCCACAGTAGAGAGCAGATGTGGAGGAGAGTTCCCCTTTAAACCGCATCTCCGGTTAATTTGACTTTTATCTCGCAGGTTCGGAGATGATATTCCCGGCATGGAAGGACTTGGAACAGGTGAGGAACCGGACAGTAACCCCCCACCCCCACCCTCTGCCCTAGATCAGCCTGAGGGGGGGGCAGCTGGG
Organism: Bufo bufo; assembly: GCF_905171765.1. Lineage (NCBI taxonomy): Eukaryota > Metazoa > Chordata > Amphibia > Anura > Bufonidae > Bufo > Bufo bufo. The sequence goes on along the minus strand of NC_053397.1, from coordinate 5,960,467 downwards.
ACCCTCCTCCATTCCAGGCTCCATGGTGTGGGTGCACCCACCCTGAGGTTGGCAGTCATTGCCTGGAGGGCACATCCTCTGTAGGGCGATTCCCTTTGTAACTTTATATCTGGCAATTGCTAGTCATGCAATTCCCTAAATCCTCTAAAGCAGCAGGAGGAGAAATCCCGCTGATTCAGGTGGGCTGTCATTGGGGGGTTCTACCTTCGTGCCTGGAGTGTGGCTATGGCAGCAAGACGGGGGGGGGGGGGTCCCACAAGAGACAACTCTCTAGCCTCCAAAAATGGCCTCCTGTGTGCCCAATCAAGAGAAGGGACAGCTCTGGAGCACAAACTGCAGCTTGTATGGAGTGTAGAGAACATTGCCTGTAAATAACCCGTCTTCTCCTCCTCCTCCGCAGACATCACGGTCATCTGCCCCTGGGAGGCCTTCAGCCACCTCGAGCTGCACGAGCTGGCCCAGTTCGGCATCATCTAAGAGTTCTCCTGACAACATCAAGTGAAGAAGAGCAAGAAATTATAATCAACATCTGCTACTAAACCGACACCGGCCGCCCCGTGGGACTGAATCCTCAGGAGAGAAGTCCTCGGGATGGATAATAAAAAAATAAATTGTCACCATGACGATAATAATTGGAGACCCCCCCCCCATAATGAACTGAGCGCTAATAGAATTGATATTATGTTGTGTTCCCGCAGCAGCCGCCATCTTGATTGCTCTAGAAATGTTTCCGTTTTGTTCTAGGAAATGTAGTTTTTGCAAGAACAGCAGAGGCCGTCCGGCGTGAAGTGACAGAGCAGAGACGACTAAGGGATGGCATCAGGATATAAGAGGAAGAATGCAGGATGGACTAGGAGTTATAATGTTATATAGAGAATAAGAAAACTGAACAGGAATGAAGCAAATAATAAGAATCAGTCAGTGTAATATAATAACTATAATGTGATCATGAAAACAATATAATAGTTTAGTTAAGGTTCTGACTAATGGAGATTCTTCCTGTAGGTCGGAAAGTAGAGAATCAGGTTTCCTCCCGTTCTGGTTATACAGTTCCTCTGCATGCCCCTGTGTCTCCATGGTTACAGACTACAAACAAACATCATGTAGTCTGATCAAACTAAAAGGCCATTATCAGTGCGCTGCAGGCTCTTCTTCTTCATCTCAGATTTTTAGAAAATGTTTAATCTTTGGATTTTGTAAAAATATTCTTGAAAATAAACCAAACAGGAAAAAGTTATATAAATTGTATATGCTTTGATAGGTACTCCTCCAACTGGAATAAACATACACCCTAATATACTTTATAAGTGTTATTCAAATATTACACAAATGTTGAAAATATATAAAAAAATATATAGAAAAAAAATTAGAAAAAAAGTATTTCATAAATTTAGATGGGTCTCAATTATGTACAAGTCATCTTATTTCATCTAAAAATCCATATTCATGTTAAAGACAATAACTAATTATATTCATTCAGTTGATTATTGCCAAAATATAGTCCAATATAAATATTTAGTACTAGAAGTAGTGTTATATATATATATAATAGTATTGTATAATAATAATCACTTCCCAGAGAACTAATGGATATATTGTAGCAATACAATCCTGTTTTTTTTGAAACATTGCCTCCAATCCTTTTGCATTTAGCACGTTATGGTCACTGAAATAGGGCTTGTCCACACGGCTGTTGTGGTTCCGTGGCCGTATTGTGGCCCGCACGCGGCGGGTCCGCTATACACGGGGGCTTGCCCGTGTGCACTCCGCATCACAGATGCAGACCCATTCACTTGAATGGGTCCGCAATCACGGAGATGCGGAACGGAAGCACAGATCGGAACCCCACGGAAGCACTGCGGAGGGCTTCCGTGGTGTTTCTCTCCGTGCATCCACACCACAAAAAAATAGAACTTGCTCTATTTTTTTGCGGTGCGGACGGATCACGCAGGACGGATGTTGCACGGAACGGAACCATGGCCGTGTGAATAAGCCCATAGAGTGAATAATGTTTGTCCAATCAGCTGTTCAGGATTTATATATTGTAACGCCGTGCGCTCCTATCACCAGTTTTGAAGAAAGGCACGGACACGAGAAAGTCTCTAACACTGTTTATTGCCTGTTCCAGCAAACTTACAGCTCAGTTAAGGTCTCTTGCACATGACTGTATGGCTTTTTCAGTATTTTGCTGTCCACAAAAAATGGATCCGCAAAAACTATGGATGACGTATTGCATTCCGTTTTTTGCGGAACAGAACAGCTGGTTCCTGATAGAACAGTACTATCCTTGTCCGTTATGCAGACAATAATAGGACATGTTCTATCTTTGAACGGAAATACGGAAACAGAAGGCAAACGGAATACCTTCCGTTTTTTTTTGCGGATCCATTGAAATGAATGGTTCCATAAATGGAACGCAAAAAAAAGATGTTTGTGTGAAAGATTAACAGCTCAAATCTGTGAGCAGGTGGTCAGTGATGCATCCATGAAGGATCTGTGTTGGGCCCGTGTGTACGTTTTTTGCTGTCTGTGTTTTAAAGCATCTCTTCTTAATACACAGATGGCATCCGTGGTTTTCACGAACCAATAGACTATAATGGACGTGATGGACAAAATAGAGCATGCATCCATGCTAAAACCCGATGTCTGAATACACATATTAAAATGAATGGGGACGTGTGCTGTCGGTGGAGACCACGTACAGCACATGTCCGTGAAGCAGTGACGTGTGAACGAGGCTTTACAGCCGGATCAGGTAATCAGTCCACAGGCCAGGGTTCGCTCCACACGTGCCTTGCCCTCTGTGATCTGCAGCCTCTCACTCATACAGACACACCCTGCCTCGCGCTGCTGACTTTCGTGGACACCATCGTGGACATGGGCCACGTACTGTCAAACTATATCTTTTATATAAAATATAAATATTTTATATAAGAGATAAAATGTCAAAAATATGGAAATCAGTCAGGAAATCCACTAGGCGGACATAAAAACGCCTTTTCTTTTATCTTGAGATTCTAAATGTAATTTATGCAATTAATAAAAAATAGGGCAATCAATTATGCAAAAATATAACATTTATTTATAGAATGCATATAAATCCAATATAAAACAGACATAAGATTAAATAGATAGACAAATTGACGCAGTACCAACAAACCACCACTAGATGGTGGTGTAATCCACTATCACTTTCTCACCAGCACAGAATTACTTAAAGTTACATATGATAAGATATAAATGCTATATTTTATTAAACAGACCAATAATTAATATATCAAGAGAAACGCAGGATTTTCTTGTTTACCAACAGGCTATAACATGACAAAATACAGATTAATACAGGAACAATAAATGTTGTCCCTTGACTCTGTCTCAGCCTATGACAATCAAAAATATATATATGATATTAATATGATATTATACACCACTCAGCAATCAGACTATGGAAATATAATTTCCCAGAGTTTTTCCTCTACTCAGACAATGTCTAATCTCCGATTAGCAATATGCATCTTTGCTAAGAGGACAACTAGCATTAGGGAGGTGATTAACACTATACGCTCCCACAGTATGGGAACTCTTGACTATATGCTGAGAGGAATATCTTATTAATATCACAAGCAATAAATAATATACATTACCAAGTCAAGGATGGGCAGAGTCTTGGATGGGACCAGTTCTCTAGTAGTCAAAATGTAATTCAATTTTCTTCTGATATATCTTTCTTATGATCTGATGATCTGATCTGATGTTTTGATCTGATCCCCCTATGTTCCTATCTAGCAGTACTTATCCTCCCTGATATCTTACGTTACCACCTCCTGGATTATGATCTCCCAATCAACTGAGGAGGGTGTAATGTATGTTAATACTACTATTATGTCATCTTAACCCTTGATATGCTAAGTTATAAAATAATATAATATCGTCTATCTACCTCTAGATGGCACTGTTGTACCACATAACAATTTCAAACATTAATTCTAAATACCTAATAATATGTTCACATGACCTTTTTAACCTCTCCAATATACATCAGTATTAAGGATTTCTTCCTGACATTTTACTTATCCATCATCTATACATGTTGGTGTCACCATCTTCTACCGTCTTTTTAAATTCATGATAATAGACAATGGGCCTTTTACTTGGCTTCCAGGTTCACATATTTAACTCGTCCACATGGATGACTAATAATATTCAGCTCTCCTCATGAAACCCAATTAGTAGGAAGATAACTTCAATACTTTCTAAGCCTTCCAAGGTTATATCCAGTCAGTGGAATATATATGGCATAAAATATATATTCTAAATGATATATATATATATATATATACACACACACTCACCTAAAGAATTATTATACTAATACGGTGTTGGACCCCCTTTTGCCTTCAGAACTGCCTTAATTCTACGTGGCATTGATTCCACAAGGTGCTGATAGCATTCTTTAGAAATGTTGGCCCATATTGATAGGAGAGCATCTTGCAGTTGATGGAGATTTGAGGGATGCACATCCAGGGCACGAAGCTCCCGTTCCACCACATCCCAAAGATGCTCTATTGGGTTGAGATCTGGTGACTGTGGGGCCATTTTAGTACAGTGAACTCATTGTCATGTTCAAGAAACCAATGTGAAATGATTCGAGCTTTGTGACATGGTGCATTATCCTGCTGGAAGTAGCCATCAGAGGATGGATACATGTTCTCATTCTGTTTACGCCAAATTCGGACTCCACCATTTGAATGTCTCAACAGAAATCAAGACTCATCAGACCAGGCAACATTTTTCCAGTCTTCAACAGTCCAGTTTTGGTGAGCTCGTGCAAATTGTAGCCTCTTGTTCCTATTTGTAGTGGAGATGAGTGGTACCCGGTGGGGTCTTCTGCTGTTGTAGCCCATCCGCCTCAAGGTTGTGCGTGTTGTGGCTTCACAAATGCTTTGCTGCAGACCTCGGTTGTAACGAGTGGTTATTTCAGCCAACGTTGCTCTTCTATCAGCTTGAATCAGTCGGCCCATTCTCCTCTGACCTCTAGCATCCACAAGGCATTTTTGCCCACAGGACGGCCGCATACTGGATGTTTTTCCCTTTTCACACCATTCTTTGTAAACCCTAGAAATGGTTGTGCGTGAAAATCCCAGTAACTGAGCAGATTGTGAAATACTCAGACCGGCCCGTCTGGCACCAACAACCATGCCACGCTCAAAATGGCTTAAATCCCCTTTCTCTCCCATTCTGACATTCAGTTTGGAGTTCAGGAGATTGTCTTGACCAGGAGCACCCCCCTAAATGCATCGAAGCAACTGCCATGTGATTGGTTGACTCAGGGCCGGCCTTAGGTGTTCAGGCGCCCTGTGCGAGCTAACCTTGTGGCGCCCCCCCCCAAAAAAAAAAAAAAACACTGCTTGTTGCTGGCATCATGGCATAGGCTGGCTGACTATCCAACCAAGTAGTTACCAGCCCGCACACCCCAAAGGCCGGTGTAATGTTATACTTCCCTACTTCGCGAGATTTCCCTACCTTCGTCACTTCCGGTCGCACCGGACATGACGTGAGGAGGTGTGCAGCGCCGCGCATGCGCACAACGACAGGTTAGGGAAATTTCACAGCAGAGTGCGCATGCGCCAGGAGCCTCGCCGGCGGTTATGGTAGGGAAAAACTATGGGCCAGTGCGCAGGCGCAGCGATCGGATGGATGTTCTCAGCTGGACACCGGCCGACACTGCGCATGCACCGGGAGCCTCACCAGCGGTTAGAGAAGGGAAAAATTACGTACGGGCCAGTGCTTTTTCCCTACCCTAACCGCTGGTGAGGCTCCCAGCGCATGCGCAGTGTCGGCCGGTGTCCAGCTGAGAACATCCATCCGATCACCGCACCTGTGCACTGGCCCATCATTTTTCCCTACCCTAACCGCCGGCGAGGCTCCCAGCGCATGCGCACTCTGCTGTGAAATTTCCCTAACCCGTCGCTGTGCGCAGTGCGCCCCCCCAATATAATAAACATTGGTGGTGCAGTGCGCCCCCCCAACACCCCAGTATGATAAACATTGGTGGCGCAGTGGGCCCCCCAATATAATAAACATTGGTGGTGCAGTGCGCCCCCCCAACACCCCAGTATGATAAACATTGGTGGCGCAGTGGGCCCCCCAATATAATAAACATTGGTGGTGCAGTGCGCCCCCCCAACACCCCAGTATAATAAACATTGGTGGCGCAGTGCGCCCCCCCCAATATAATAAACATTGGCGCAGTGCGCCCCCAATATAATAAACATTGGTGGTGCAGTGCGCCCCCCCCCCAACACCCCAGTATAATAAACATTGGTGGTGCAGTGCGCCCCCCCCCAAAACACCAGTATAATAAACATTGGTGGCGCAGTGCGCCCCCCAACACCCCAGTATAATAAACATTGGTGGCGCAGTGCGCCCCCCAACACCCCAGTATAATAAACATTGGTGGTGCAGTGCGCCCCCCAACACCCCAGTATAATAAACATTGGTGGCGCAGTGCGCCCCCCCAACACCCCAGTATAATAAACATTGGTGGTGCAGTGCGCCCCCCCAATATAATAAACATTGGTGGTGCAGTGCGCCCCCCAACACCCCAGTATAATAAACATTGGTGGTGCAGTGCGCCCCCCCAATATAATAAACATTGGCGCAGTGCGCCCCCCCAATATAATAAACATTGGTGGTGCAGTGCGCCCCCCCAACACCCCAGTATAATAAACATTGGTGGCGCAGTGCGCCCCCCCAATATAATAAACATTGGTGGCGCAGTGCGCCCCCCCAACACCCCAGTATAATAAACATTGGTGGCGCAGTGCGCCCCCCAACACCCCAGTATAATAAACATTGGTGGCACAGTGCGCCCCCCCCAACACCCCAGTATAATAAACATTGGTGGCGCAGTGCGCCCCCCCAACACCCCAGTATAATAAACATTGGTGGCGCAGTGGGCCCCCCCAATATAATAAACATTGGCACAGTGCGCCCCCCCAATATAATAAACATTGGTGGTGCAGTGCGCCTCCCCCAACACCCCAGTATAATAAACATTGGTGGCGCAATATAATAAACATTGGTGGTGCAGTGCGCCCCCCTCAATATAATAAACATTGGTGGGCAGTGCCAATGAGGGTTAAAAAATAATAAAAAAAATTACCTCACCTCCTCCAGTTGATCGCGTAGCTGCCGGTCTCCTGTTCTTTCTTCAGGACCTGTCAAAGGACCTGTGGTGACATCACTGTGCTCATCACATGATACATCACATGATCCATCACCATGGTAATGGACCATGTGATGAGCTCAGTGACGTCACCACAGGTCCTGAAGAAAGAACAGGAGACCGGCAGCTACGTGATCAACTGGAGGAGGTGAGTTAATTTTTATTATTATTTTTTAACCCTCATTGGCACTTCCCACTGAGCCACCAATGTTTATTATACTGGGGTGTTGGGGGGGGGGGGCGCACTGCGCCACCAATGTTTATTATACAAATACAGGAGGCGGGTGCTGGAATCAAATAGCCGGCACCCGACCTCCATGACAGGGAGCTGTGATCAGCGGCAGTTAACCCCTCAGGTACCGCACCTGAAGGGTTAACTCAACTGCAGCTGATCGCAGCTCCCTGTCATGGAGGTCGGGTGCCGGCTATTTGATTCCAGCACCCGCCTCCTGTATTTGTATTACAGGTCAGTTATCTTCATTGGTGGCGCAGTGGCCACAGCCCCTCCCCTCCTCCTCCCGTCTCTTCTTATTGGCAGCGGCGGGGGCAGCAGGCAGGTCAGACAGGGGAGGTGGAATCAGGTCAGACAGGGGAGGGGGAGATGGAGGGGGCGCCCCGAGGGAGAACACAAGTGCAGCCTCGCCTGCCGCAGATTACATTGCGAGCTGTCGGCCGCACAGCCCGCACACCCCAAAGGCCGGCCCTGGGTTGACTAGATAATTGCATCAATGAGAAATAGAACAGGTGTTCCTAATAATTCTTTAGGTGAGTGTATGTGACCTAATTCACACTCTTTTAAGTGTTTTTAACACGAGTATTCAAATGTATGGGGTTATTTATTGTCTTATCTTATAAGATACATGCATGACTACTGAAATCCAGTCCAGAGATTATCTAATGCACAAAATAATGTGGGATTGTGGGTAACGATATCCCATTTATAAGGAGTGAGGATCCGCTCGCTCAGTGGCCACTGAGGAAGGGGCCGTAGACCCTGAAACGCGTCTGGCATTACAGAGTGAGCGTGGGAATATCACAGACAAAGAAAAAGGAAGCCTGGAACCAAAGGAAATAAGAAATAAAGCAAGAAAACCTGCTTGAATTCAAAAGCTGGAAGAGCAGTCGCCTAATTGACGTCATCAAAGCGTCTATTCGGTCCCCCGTACAACCAGGTCACGTGGGACGCCACGTACGGCCAGCACATCACGTGGGACGCTGTGAGTGCAGGGCCGCCTGGACACAACGCTGCGGAGAGCAGTGAAGAGGGGGAAGACTGCGCTCATTCGTGAGCATTACAGAATCTATGAAGCAATTATAAGCTACACAAAATCAACTGCACCGTGAAGTGAACACTTCGGATTCAGCGGACAGTCGGCACCAGTTGTGTTTCTTGCACGCCACGGAATCCAGTGCAGCACTAACATTGTGCATTGTGGTTTCGGCCACACTATCAGCATCCACGTATATTTATAGGACATTGCTGGCACGCTGCTGTATACATAGAACTTTGGGACTTCAATACACCCACAGGGATTCCCTCCCTACCATTGCTTTACATTATTTGTAAACATTTGCATAGTTATATGTGTGTCTATATGTATGTTTTTATATATATTTAGGGGTATGTTTTTAGACTAATAAAGTCCATTATTCTTTACCACCATTGTGTTTCCCTTCTGAGTGTGCCCCTTCATATTGCTTACAGTCATACTTTCCTTATACAGGCTGGGGCAGAACTAGAAAAAACTGGGCCCTATAGCACATTTTTTAACCTTTCCACACAGTAGTTATACTCCCTTAGTGCCCCACACAGTAGTTATGCCCCCTTAGTGCCCCACACAGTAGTTATGCCCCCTTAGTGCCCCACACAGTAGTTATGCCCCCTTACTGCCCCACACAATAGTTATAGTCCCCTAGTGCCCCACACAGTAGTTATGCCCCCTTAGTGCCCCACACAGTAGTTATACTCCCTTAGTGCCCCACACAGTAGTTATACTCCCTTAGTGCCCCACACAGTAGTTATGCCCCCTTAGTGCCCCACACATTAGTTATGCCCCCTTAGTGCCCCACACAGTAGTTATGCCACCTTAGTGCCCCACACAGTAGTTACACTCCCTTAGTGCCCCACACAGTAGTTATGCCCCCTTAGTGCCCCACACAGTAGTTATGCTCCCTTAGTGCCCCACACAGTAGTTATACTCCCTTAGTGCCCCACACAGTAGTTATACCCCCTTAGTGCCCCACACAGTAGTTATGCCCCCTTAGTGCCCCACACAGTAGTTATACTCCCTTAGTGCCCCACACAGTAGTTATGCCCCCTTAGTGCCCCAAACAGTAGTTATGCCCCCTTAGTGCCCCACACAGTAGTTATGCCCCCTTAGTGCCCCACACAGTAGTTATACTCCCTTAGTGCCCCACACAGTAGTTATACCCCCTTAGTGCCCCACACAGTAGTTATACTCCCTTAGTGCCCCACACAGTAGTTATACCCCCTTAGTGCCCCACACAGTAGTTATACCCCCTTAGTGCCCCACACAGTAGTTATACTCCCTTAGTGCCCCACACAGTAGTTATGCCCCCTTAGTGCCCCACACATTAGTTATGCCCCCTTAGTGCCCCACACAGTAGTTATGCCCCCTTAGTGCCCCACACAGTAGTTATGCCTGCATAGTGCCCCACACAGTAGTTATGCCACCTTAGTGCCCCACACAGTAGTTATACTCCCTTAGTGCCCCACACAGTAGTTATGCCCCCTTAGTGCCCCACACAGTAGTTATGCTCCCTTAGTGCCCCACACAGTAGTTATACTCCCTTAGTGCCCCACACAGTAGTTATACTCCCTTAGTGCCCCACACAGTAGTTATGCCCCTTTAGTGCCCCACACAGTAGTTATACTCCCTTAGTGCCCCACACAGTAGTTATGCCCCCTTAGTGCCCAACACAGTAGTTATACTCCCTTAGTGCCCCACACAGTAGTTATACCCCCTTAGTGCCCCACATAGTAGTTATACTCCCTTAGTGCCCCACACAGTAGTTATACCCCCTTAGTGCCCAAACAGTAGTTATACCCCCTTAGTGCCCCACACAGTAGTTATACCCCCTTAGTGCCCCACACAGTAGTTATACCCCCTTAGTGCCCCACACAGTAGTTATACCCCCTTAGTGCCCAAACAGTAGTTATACTCCCTTAGTGCCCACACAGTAGTTATACTCCCTTAGTGCCCCACACAGTAGTTATACCCCCTTAGTGCCCACACAGTAGTTATACCCCCTTAGTGCCCACACAGTAGTTATACCCCCTTAGTGCCCCACACAGTAGTTATACCCCCTTAGTGCCCCACACAGTAGTTATACCCCCTTAGTGCCCCACACAGTAGTTATACCCCCTTAGTGCCCCACACAGTAGTTATACCCCCTTAGTGCCCCACACAGTAGTTATACCCCCTTAGTGCCCCACACAGTAGTTATGTCCCCACATTGGAGGTGCTCTCCTGGTGTGATCAACCACAAAATCTATATTAGCAGAGATTGGGCCCCCACAGGGGTTCGGATCAGCAGCAAGGCTCTAACCATCCACGTCATTTGGAGTAAATGGACCAATTCTCCAGACGGGCAAACTATTCTATCAAAACAAAAATACTAAATCTGCGTCAGTGTAAAGTATCTGTATTCAGGAGAGTGATTAAAAGTCCATAGATGGATTGTGTTTCTGAGACCGGCTCCTTCTTCAGGCCAGTTTCACATTGGCGTTTATCTTTTCCGGCAGGAGAACAGCCTGCCAGACCCGTACTACAGTGTGCACACGTGTGCTGCCGGAAGTCACTATAATCATTAGAGCGGAGGTCGGCCAGAGACACACAGCATTATAAATCACTATAACCTGTACAAATCATTAGAGTGGAGGTCGGGCAGAGACACACAGCATTATAAATCATTATAACCTGTACAAATCATTAGAGCGGAGGTCGTCAGAGACACACAGCATTATAAATCATTATAACCTGTACAAATCAATAAAGTGATGGTCGGGCAGAGACACACAGCATTATAAATCATTATAACCTGTACAAATCATTAGAGCGGAGGTCGGCAGAGACACACACATTATAAATCATTATAACCTGGACAAATCATTAGAGCGGAGGTTGGGCAGAGACACACAGCATTATAAATCATTATAACCTGTACAAATCATTAGATTGGAGGTCGGGCAGAGACACACAGCATTATACATCATTATAACCTGTATAAATCATTAGATTGGAGGTCGGCAGAGACACACACATTATAAATCATTATAACCTGTATAAATCATTAGAGCGGAGATCGGGCAGAGACACACAGCAGTAAACATCATTATAACCTGTATAAATCATAAGAGCGGAGATCGGGCAGAGACACACAGCATTATAAATCATTATAACCTGTACAAATCATTAGAGTGGAGGTCGGGCAGAGACACACAGCATTATAAATCATTATAACCTGTACAAATCATTAGATTGGAGGTCGGGCAGAGACACACAGCATTATACATCATTATAACCTGTATAAATCATTAGATTGGAGGTCGGCAGAGACACACACATTATAAATCATTATAACCTGTATAAATCATTAGAGCGGAGATCGGGCAGAGACACACAGCAGTAAACATCATTATAACCTGTATAAATCATAAGAGCGGAGATCGGGCAGAGACACACAGCATTATAAATCATTATAACCTGTACAAATCATTAGAGTGGAGGTCGGGCAGAGACACACAGCATTATAATGAGTTCCCTACAGGAATGGCGTACCTGAAATATAGGCAGACCATGGACTACTTTGGGGCCCAGAGGGAGATGGGGTCCGGCACAGAATTTGTTCTTCTCTTCTCCTGTTGAAGACTTCGCATTTTCATGCAGCTGCCACTAGGGGGAGCTCAATTCAGAGGGATTATTACAAGTTCCATGGTAGTTGTATTAATTCCTAGTCACTGAGCTCCCCCTAGTGGTGGCTGCAGGCAGAGAGCTTTGTAATAGAAGCAGGAGATCTAGCAATGTATTTTTGGCAGTTTTCTGGTGTAAAGTCATTGAGAAATATGTTCTTCAAAAGGAGCGCCATATATTTCTTACATATAAGTCAGATAAAGTGGATGAGGCCAAAGGCAACTTTTTATAGCAATTTGGATTTTATTAAAATTTCTTCCACTTAATTAAAATAAATGTAAATTTATCAGAAATCTGGGGCGTTGCTCATGTCATTTCCTGGGAGTGATTGACGCATGTGCGCTGGGACACCAGGTGCAGGGGCCAATAGTAGGTTTTTCTATGGGGCCCTATGAGATCTGTGGATGCCCCAGACCACACCAGCTAAACCGCACATGGACGGCGCCCGAAGCACTGCTGTGCACGGACAATCAGTGATATGAATGTGGCGCTGCAGCCCCTTCACTCTCAAGATCATGGGGGTCCCAGAGGTCTGACGTCATAGTGATATAACGTCACTTGATAACAGAGGAATACCCCTTTAATGTCCTGTACTCCAGCACAGCCTCATCCCTGCAACATCTGATACCTGCCGGACAATGGCGGCTGCGCAGTGTTGTAACCGCTTCTGTTATGGAGCAATGGCTGTGATGTAACACTGGAAGTAAACAATGTACCATTGTATCCGCCGTGCAGGGAGAGTGCTACATCTGATGTAGTGCAGGGTGGCACTATAACTCCCTCCATCCACCAAAACAAACCATGAAGAAATGTGTTGAGTAATTTGGGACTGAACTTCCCAGCAGAGTCTGAAATTAGGGGGGGGGGGGGGGGGTCTGAACTCTGGATGATGACATCACAGGGGTTTAAATGCAGGACAGCCGCAGGAGCTGCACAGAGCCCGGACACCCTGCAGCTCAGCATGAAGACCCCCGCAGCCATCCTCCTCCTCCTCGCTTTGGGTCTGTTCTTCATCCATGGTAAAAACATTTCTATTTATTTGGGCTCATGCACACGACCGTGCCGTTTTTTGCGGTCCGCAAAAAAAAGGATGCCGCCCATATGCCTTCCGCAAGAATAGGACATGCCTCATAATTTTTGCGGGGCCACAGAATGGAGCAACGGATGCGGACAGCACACAGAGTACTCGTTACTTTGTTGCACTATAAAAACACTATTACCGTATTTATATAACACTAATTCTAGTACAAAATATTTATTTTGAGAAGATTGCAATATTGGACTATATTTTGGCAATAATCAACTGAATGAATATAATTAGTTATTGTTTATTAAATATGGATTTTTATATGAAAAAAGATGACTTGTACATATTTGGGGCCCATCTAAATTTATGAAATTGTTTTTTATATACGGTATATTTTTTCTATATTTTCAACATTTGTGTAATATTTGAATAGAATGTATGAAGTATATTAGGGTGTATGTATGTTTATTTCAGTTGGAGGAGTGCCTATTAAAGCATATACAATTTAGATTTATTATATTGGCATTGGACGGGCCAATATATTAGACTTGTTCTTTTACGTCTTGAGGAAAATGCTCCGAAATTTCCATCTAAGAGCGGTAGAAGTATGTGAACCTTTGCTATCAGCTTCTGGTGTGACTGCCTTGTGTCCAGGAATTGTTGACTAGTCCTGCACTTTGGCTTGGAGGGATTTTAACCCATTCCTCTGTACAGAACAGCTTCAGCTCTGCTATGTTGGTGGTTTTGTCCATGAATTGCTCGCTTCAGGTCCTTCCACAACATTTCTATCAGTTTAAACTCTGGGCTGTGACTCGGCCATTCCAGAACATTCCTTTTCTTCCCATTTTTTGGTAGAAGGATTTCTGAGCTTTGGGTCGTTGTCTGGGCCACGTTCTCCTGCCATTCAGCTCATGGACAGATGTTCTGACAGTTTCCTTTAGGATTTGCTGGTATAATTCAGAATTCATTGTTTCAGCCCTGGCCCAGATGCAGCAGGACAGGCCCAGACCATGATCCTACCGGGACCGTGTGGCACAGAGGGGATGAGGTCTTTATGCTGAATGCAGGGTTTTCATTTCTCCAAACATAAAGCTTCTTCTTTACACCAGAAAATTCTGTTTCCATCTCATCCGTCTACAGAACATTGTTCCAATATCCTTCTGGCTTGTCCAGATGATCTTAAAAAAAATGCAGACGAGCAGCAATGTTCTTTTCAAGAGCAGCGGCTTTCTCTTTACAGCCCTGCCATGCTCACCATTGTAGTTCAGTGTCCTCCTAATGGTGGACTCATGAACATTAACTTTGCTTAGAGTTTACCTTTATGTGACCTCATGGACTATTAGATGCCTTGCCTTGGTGAGATCTTTGTTGGTTGACCAGTCCTGGAGAGGGTAATAATGGTTTAGAATTTCCTCTGTTTGTACACAATCTGTATGACTGTGGATTGGTGGAGTCCAGACTCTTTAGAGATGGTTTTGTTACCCTTTCCAGCCTGATGGGCATCAACAACTCTCCTTCTGAGGTCCTCAGAAACCTCCCTTGTTCCAGCCAAGATACACTTCCACAAACGTGTTGTAAAGATCAGACGTTGATAAAAACCCAGTTCTTTACATAAAACAGGTTGCCCGCTCACACCTGATTGTCATCCCATTGACTTAAAACCCATTATGGGTGCTAATCCTAAAGGGTGTGTTAGACGGGCAGATTTCATATGAACGCTCATTAGAGATCATCTGCTGCCAATTGCACGATGAATGAGCAAGCGCTTGTTCATCGGGCAATACAGATCTTATAGCACGCTCAAAGATCAGCATTTGCCGGCGGCAGATTGTGCTGTCTAATTACAATCTGCTGCCGGAAAACCACTATACAGCATGGGGACGAGCGATGGCATAGCGATCACTGCTCCCCATGTTGCTGAGGGGATCGCTGCATGCACTAGCAGTGGTCTCCTCAGCAAACAAGCAGGTGATTGGAGGGAACGCTCTCCCCCGACAATCATCTGCATGATCGGGGTGTCTAATACCCCCTTAAATGTTCACACACTTTTACCGCTCACAGACAGGATATTGGAGCATTGTTCTCAATAAATAAATGACCAAGTCTAATATTTTTGTTTCATTTGGTTCTTTATCTACTTTTAGAACTTTTGTGAAAATCCACTGTAGATTTAGGTCAAATTTATCCAAATAAAAATAATTCTGAAGGTTTCACAAACTTTCAATTAGGCCATATGCGCCTGGTGCTGGTTGCCGGGGGCCAACTAGGAACTTTCCTTGTGTCGGGGTATTTAGTTAATGTTTGGCCCGGGTGAAGGAAAGCCTGGCTACAGCTCTTGGAGTTGCGGGGCCCTAGTCACCCACTGTGCAGTGTTCTGAAGGTTGTGGGGGGCCCAGAGGTTGGACATCAGAACAACATGCTATCGCTTCATAACACAGGTATACCCCTTTAATCTCCTGCTTTCAGTTCAATGGCCGAAACAAATACAAACAATTGAGCAACTCCGGACTGAACTTCCCGGCAGGGCCTGAAATTAGGGGTGGGGTATAGCTATAAATACTGGATGATGACATCACAGTGGTATAAACTCAGGACACCCACAGACAACCTTGAATACCCCACAGCTTAGCATGAAAACTGCCACCTCCGTCGTCCTCTTCCTTGTTTTATGTCTGTTCTTCATCCAAGATAAATACGTTTCTATTTATTTGTTGTTACTTTGTTGCATTTTTTGTTATTACATAGATTAGATACACACTATATTGAGTTCAGTTTCGCGACGTGCATATTATTATTGACTTCAGGCGTGCCATTCAGCGCCATTACAGTGTATAACATCCAGCCTCTAGCCATGCAGTCTACCATTACCACAGTGTATAACATCCAGCCTCTAGCCATGCAGTCTACCATTACCACAGTGTATAACATCCAGCCTCTAGCCATGCAGTCTACCATTACCACAGGTGTATAACATCCAGCCTCTAGCCATGCAGTCTACCATTACCACAGTGTATAACATCCAGCCTCTAGCCATGCAGTCTACCATTACCACAGTGAATAACATCCAGCCTCTAGCCATGCAGTCTACCATTACCACAGTGTATAACATCCAGCCTCTAGCCGTGCAGTCTGCCATTAACACAGTGTATAACATCCAGCCTCTAGCCATGCAGTCTACCATTACCACAGTGTATAACATCCAGCCTCTATCCGTGCAGTCTGCCATTTTCACAGTGTATAACATCCAGCCTCTAGCCATGCAGTCTGCCATTACCACAGTGTATAACATCCAGCCTCTAGTCATGCAGTCTACCATTACCACAGTGTATAACATCCAGCCTCTAGCCATGCAGTCTGCCATTACCACAGTGTATAACATCCAGCCTCTAGCCATGCAGTCTACCATTACCACAGTGTATAACATCCAGCCTCTAGCCATGCAGTCTACCATTACCACAGTGTATAACATCCAGCCTCTAGCCATGCAGTCTACCATTACCACAGTGTATAACATCCAGGCTCTAGCCATGCAGTCTACCATTACCACAGTGTATAACATCCAGCCTCTAGCCATGCAGTCTACCATTACCACAGGTGTATAACATCCAGCCTCTAGCCGTGCAGTCTGCCATTAACACAGTGTATAACATCCAGCCTCTAGCCATGCAGTCTACCATTACCACAGTGTATAACATCCAGCCTCTAGCCATGCAGTCTACCATTACCACAGTGTATAACATCCAGCCTCTAGCCATGCAGTCTACCATTACCACAGGTGTATAACATCCAGCCTCTAGCCATGCAGTCTACCATTACCACAGTGTATAACATCCAGCCTCTAGCCATGCAGTCTACCATTACCACAGTGAATAACATCCAGCCTCTAGCCATGCAGTCTACCAATACCACAGTGTATAACATCCAGCCTCTAGCCGTGCAGTCTGCCATTAACACAGTGTATAACATCCAGCCTCTAGCCATGCAGTCTACCATTACCACAGTGTATAACATCCAGCCTCTATCCGTGCAGTCTGCCATTTTCACAGTGTATAACATCCAGCCTCTAGCCATGCAGTCTGCCATTACCACAGTGTATAACATCCAGCCTCTAGTCATGCAGTCTACCATTACCACAGTGTATAACATCCAGCCTCTAGCCATGCAGTCTGCCATTACCACAGTGTATAACATCCAGCCTCTAGCCATGCAGTCTACCATTACCACAGTGTATAACATCCAGCCTCTAGCCATGCAGTCTACCATTACCACAGTGTATAACATCCAGCCTCTAGCCATGCAGTCTACCATTACCACAGTGTATAACATCCAGCCTCTAGCCATGCAGTCTACCATTACCACAGTGTATAACATCCAGCCTCTAGCCATGCAGTCTGCCATTACCACAGTGTATAACATCCAGCCTCTAGCCATGCAGTCTACCATTACCACAGTGTATAACATCCAGCCTCTAGCCATGCAGTCTACCATTACCACAGTGTATAACATCCAGCCTCTAGCCATGCAGTCTACCATTACCACAGTGTATAACATCCAGCCTCTAGCCATGCAGTCTACCATTACCACAGTGTATAACATCCAGCCTCTAGCCATGCAGTCTACCATTACCACAGTGTATAACATCCAGCCTCTAGCCATGCAGTCTACCATTACCACAGTGTGTAACATCCAGCCTCTAGCCATGCAGTCTACCATTACCACAGTGTGTAACATCCAGCCTCTAGCCGTGCAGTCTACCATTACCACAGTGTATAACATCCAGCCTCTAGCCATGCAGTCTACCATTACCACAGTGTATAACATCCAGCCTCTAGCCATGCAGTCTACCATTACCACAGTGTATAACATCCAGCCTCTAGCCGTGCAGTCTACCATTACCACAGTGTATAACATCCAGCCTCTAGCCATGCAGTCTACCATTACCACAGTGTATAACATCCAGCCTCTAGCCATGCAGTCTACCATTACCACAGTGTATAACATCCAGCCTCTAGCCATGCAGTCTGCCATTACCACAGTGTATAACATCCAGCCTCTAGCCATGCAGTCTGCCATTACCACAGTGTATAACATCCAGCCTCTAGCCATGCAGTCTACCATTACCACAGTGTATAACATCCAGCCTCTAGCCATGCAGTCTACCATTACCACAGTGTATAACATCCAGCCTCTAGCCATGCAGTCTGCCCTTTTTCTGTTCCTCCATGAAGAACTTGACCGGCCGCTCAGAGCCCTGACTTCAACCCCATCCAACACCAGAACAGAGACTGCAAGCCGGACTCTCTCCTCCAACATCAGGGTCTGAAGTCACAAATGCTCTTTTGGATGAAGGAGCGAGAAATCTCATGAAAACACACCAAAATCTTGTAGAAAGCCTTCCCAGGGGAGCAAAGAGGGACCTTCCCAGAAGAGCAGCATGGGAGGTCATAAAAGCTCTTGGAGGTGGAATGTGGGGGGCCCCAATATTCATCTAGTGGGGGTGCAGGCAGCATGTCTCCCCTAGTCTTGCCGCAGTGAAGGATTGTGGGATGCATCCCTGGGTGACATCACCTTGGGGGCTGTAATGGTCGATGTATTGACCTTCTCTAGGCATTTTCACAGTCACTGTGATTTCTCTCTTTCTCTCTGCAGCTGATGCCTTGAAATGCAGGCACGGCTCCTGCATCGAGCTGCGGCCATGTAACCCCAGAACCGTCACCTGCAGACCTGGCGTCGACCGTTGTTTTATCATGATTCAAACTTCCCCTATACGTAAGTCACGACCGAGATTTTAAAGAGTGACAGACATGAAGCTCTCCCTGCAAGGAGCCACAAAGGGAGAGCGAGGGGGAGTCGCTGCAACCCGGTTAGGGATAGTAGTAGTCAGGGCCGTCTTTGCCGCAGGGCAAAAGGGGCAGCTGCCCCGGGGCCTAAGGGAGCTCCGTTTCCCGATTCACTATGCAGTCTTCTTCACAACAACTTACAAGCAAGCACGTCGTCGGCGCCGTCACGTGGTTGGTAAAGGTGGTGTGTGGTGAGTGGCGCCGCGGCGGAGCAGCCAGCAGCAGGGACTAAGTCTTCGCCTCTCAGCTAAAGGGATTGGGTGGTGAGTCATGGACTCACGTGACCACCAGCGACTCACTCACCTGACACAGGCAGACCTGCCACTGCCGCGCCAGGAGGAGGAGGTAGAGGCTAGAGCTGCACGCATATTGACTTTATGTCTATTAGAAATTTAGACCAGTCAGTCAGGTCACCGAATTATTAATTCATAGAAAAAAGGGGTAAGCGAACACTCACACTATGGCGTCCTGTGCAATTATTATTAAAATATATTAAAATGGTGATAGCATAGATGATAACACTAGCAACATTAAATAATAGCAGCAATGCAGTAACAATAGCAACGGTAGGTTATCTAAATCTTCCTGGTATGTTAATATAAATAAATATCGACCACTGAGGAAGGGGTGTGGAATCATCCCGAAACGCGTCTGGTAAAAATACATCGGATATCTTTGCAATACCTCCAAAAGAATCAACGAAAAAGCATGGCCATGCAATCCTAAGTCTTTATGATCCGAATATTGAACTTAATTGCCGAGACCACCGCTGTCTATCAACATTTGGTATACGCCATAAAAGAGAAATCGAAAGTCTCATCTGATCCATCGCGAGACTTGGTTGTTGCCGGTTGGAGACACGTGGGGTGAGACGCTACCGCGTTTCCTGCACCATTCGCACCATCCACCTCCTGGGGCCATTCGAAAATAGCCCATTCTGAAAAAACACATACAGAAGGAGGGAAGATTGATCAACCATATTTGCTCATTTATAGTCCGAGTCGACTATTGAGTGGGTTGGAGCGCTGATATGTGGCTGTATATTCTATTTATCACGCGACACGTGCAGTTAGACGCCACAGAGGCTTCCGCAGTTCCCATACCTTCCACCTTCTGGGACAGTTTGTAAGTTACCTACTCTGCAATATACAGAAGAAAGTAAGATAGATTAATGTATTAACTTACAATTCAAAGCCATCAATTAAGAGCCACAGATATGACGATATAACCGCCACCTGGTGACTGTATCAATCCATAGACTGAATGTACTGGATATTAACTATCAAGCATCAATTCTATTTTTAGATATTTTTACACTAATCACGTGTGACCAGGATCATTGCTGGTATTTTAGAGAATCGCACGTCCAATTGTGTTGGAGTCTTTTCACATTTTTATGATTTTTATTTTCATTTTTAAATTTTTATATTTTTGGGATTTATATTCACATTTTTTCACTTTTATTTGTTCACCTTTGTACTCTTGGGACTATTAATACTACCTGTTACATTTATCTGATCGATATTTATTTATTTATATTAACATACCAGGAAGATTTAGGTAACCTCCTACCGTTGCTATTGTTACTGCATTGCTGCTATTATTTAATGTTGCTAGTGTTATCATCTATGCTATCACCATTTTAATATATTTTAATAAGATATCTATATCATTATTTTATTAATAAAGCAATTGCACAGGACGCCATAGTGTGAGTGCTCGCTTACCCCTTTTTTCTAATAATACTACTTTTCGATTGAGGTAGGGTAGCACCTGACCATAACAGATTGGAAGTGAGCCACTCCTGCAAGTATCATTTGAATTATTAATTAACCCTTACCCCATTCATCAATTAGTGGGGGATTATTATAGAGACGGCCCCAGCCCCAGGAGACAAAGGAGTTGGGTTCTCTCTGTCTGCTGCTGAACTGTGGCCTGGGGCCACCCGGCCATATTTACTAGTCTTTGCTCAGGGGGCCCTCATGGTGTGGACTGGACTGGTCATTTTTACTAAGGAATATAATTTAACCATTTATGTGCAAAAGAGAAAATCAGAAGTCAGCTCCAATCAGATATCTGCACATAGAGCAAGAGTCTTGGTCCATGTGCTGCAGATATCTTATTGGAGCTGACTTAGTGACTTCTTTTTTTCTCTTTTGGACATAAACGGTTAAACTATATTCCTTAGTGAAAATGACCAGTCCACTCCACACCATGAGGGCCCCCTGAGCAAAGGGTGACACCAGCCATAGCAACGCCACTGCCTCTATCTGTAAGTGGCTGCAGTGCACGGCAGGCAGTGGAACTCTGAACGGCTGTACAGTCAGTAGTGGCATGTGACACGTGTGGCAGTAATAATGTGTCTGCTGGGCTGCAGCCTGGTAGAGACCTGTGTCATGTCATGCGTGATGTGCATCCCAATTATGCCATACATACGTGTGCAGATACTGGTCCTGTACTCCTGCAGGGGTCTGGTGTGGACCACTCCTGAGACTGCATGTGCTTGGGCCTCATGCACACGGCCGTTGTTTGGGTCCGCATCCGAGACGCCGTTTTGGCGGCTCGGATGCGGACCCATTCACTGTGTGTTGTGTGTTGTGGTGGAGGGCGTGATTGCATGCTAGGGTGTGTGAAGGCGGGATCCAGGGGGCCCAAGTAAATTCTTGCCCAATCAATATTAAAGACGGCCCTGGTAGTGGAGAGGGGTAGTTTAGGTAAAATAAGCTGGAAGCTGAAAAAGGGGGTGGAATGGTGGGCGGGGGGCTGTGTTCTTTGGACAATAGGGGAGGATTGGACCAGTTACCTGTGTAATAGAATTTACAAGGCAAATCTGTCTATTCTGGAGAACTTCCTCTAGCACTAGGACCCTGCATTGTCCCCAGCAGGTGGCGCTCTTTCCTCCTGTGTTACAATGTATCCGTTACAATCTGCAGTTATTGTTACATTTATCTGTGGTTTGTTCCTTCTGATCTTCCCTTTTCTTCTTCTTCTAGTTACAATTATCCGCGGATGTGCCACTGAAGAAACCTGTGCGAAAATGCAGAACTACGAGCCGTCCACCCGCTGCTGTGATACCGATCTGTGTAACTGAGGCCGCAACGCCGTACAACATGGAGGCCGGAAACAACCGCGTGACGTCCTCCTCTGTGCATTAGGATTCCTTCCACAGGATGGATCTCCAGATCTGTAATAACAGAGACACCCGGATCCGGGCGACCTCCGTGTATTACACGTTTGTGGAGAATCCTCCTCTATATTCAGCTGTTGTTATAATCGTTCTTATAATAAATACATGAAATAATCACCAATAAACGAGCGAGAAAGAAATCACAGAAACATCACTGTGTGAATTCATCTTTATATACATCATGAAAGGTCCGAACTGAGTCTATAGAAAGGAAGGAGACAGGACAGTGGTAGGAGCCTGCAAGATGACAGAGAGTTCCTGGACATACAGCTATATACTCATGCCTACATAACGAGGCTGAGTACGCCGTAACGCGGCGCGAGGGGAGCGCAGGATTCAGCATCCACATGAAGGATTGTATCATCTCACAGGTTCTGTCAGCACAGGAAGGAGAAGACTCCGGCCAGGAGGAGAAGACGCCATGATAGATCTGTGCATGTGAATCTGTATAATCAGGGCCGGACTGGGACAAAAAATAGGACTGAGCAGCCCAATCACATGACCCCAACAGGCCCCACCCCCTTGTAGTCTAGGGGCGGAGCCAAAACCAGAAGCACAATTGAGAGGCGGGGCCATCCACCAGTAAGATAGGAAGGCTTCAGCCAACACACAAGCTTCTTTGGGGGTCCCCAGGTGACATTAGGGGTCTTAGTACGATCCGGCCACCTAATCCGGCAGAAAATGCAAGGAATCGACTGGACACAAAGCACAGCGTGCAGCGGTTTATGTCCCGCTGATTCTCAGATTGTGGCCGGATCTCTGCCGTACCCCAATATAGTTAATGGGGCTGGCGGGCTTTCTGTCTGCCCCCAGCAGTAATTGTGTCCCACAAGTAATAATGCTCCCATAGTCCCCCAGTTGTAATAAAGCCCACCATAATGCCCCGATAGTAATAATTCTCTTTATAATGTGTGACGGTAGAACCCCCCCCCCCCCTTATAATGTGCACAGTACAAAAAATGCCCCGTCGTGTGGCAGTAAAAAAAAAAATACCTCCTCTTAGTGCCCCCAGTAGAGCCAATGTCCCCAGAGTGCCCTCATGTGTTCCAATGACCCGTACTGTGCGCCACTACAAAAAACACTTAGTGCCACCAGTTGAGCTAAGGTGCCCATAGTGACCTTATAATTAGTGCCAGTATAAAATACTCCCATATAGTCCCCCCAGAAGATGCCCCCCATAGTGCTCCTTCCCCGTCTCCATAGTGCCCTCCATAATGTGGCACTATAAAATGCCCCTATAGACTGCCCCACATAGATACCCCCATAATGCTCCTTTCCTCCCTTCCCCATAGTGGCATCAAAATGGGTGCCAGTATTAAATGCCCCTATATAATGCCCTCATAGTGCTCTTGTCCCCCACTTCTCCATAGTGCCCACCTATAATGCGTGCCAGTATATAGGGCCCCCAGTAGATGCCCCCATAGTGCTCCTTCCCCTCTTCTCCATAGTGCCCCCCATAATGTGCCAGTATATAGGGCCCCCATAGTGCTTCCCCTCTTCTCCATAGTGCCCCCGTATTGTGCCAGTATATAGGCCCCCCATATTGTGCCAGTATATATGGCCCCATAGTGCTTCCCCTCATCTCCATAGTGCCGACCCCCCCCTATATTGTGCCAGTATATAGGGCCCCCACCCTCCTTCTTGCCACAGTGTAGTATAAAATTAAGTAATAAAAACAATAAACTCCTATACTTACCTCCATGCTGCTGTCAGCGATGCGATGCAGGCCTCTTCCGGCCTGTGTCCCGCACTGAACGGCTCGGGCGGCGCGCGCGATGACGTCATCGCTCCGCCTGCACCGGCCTCTGATAGGCTACAGGCCTAGTGCCTGTAGCCTATCAGAGGAATGGGCAAGGGAGACGCCTCTCCCCTGCTCCATACATCTGTATCGCTGTCCTGAGGACGGCGATACAGATGAATATGGAGATGAGCGCTTCCACAATGGAGGCGCTCATCTCCACTCCTGCCCGGCTGCTGCCACATTAATTAAAAAAAAACGGCAAATGCCCGGTCTGCCCTATGGCCAGTCCTGCCCTGTGTATAATGTATGCTATGTGTAAGTAAATATATCTCAGCACTATGTCTTTCTCACGTCTTTGCTGGAGACTTTCTTGCACTGGACTTGTTTCATTGTTTCATTGGGCACGGACTTGTTTCATTGGGCACGGATGTTGTCCCCACTTATGCAACCATTTATATGGCTATGCCAGAGGAGGCCTTCATCTGTGTGTCCCACCACTCCTCAAAGGTCTTAAGGTGGTGAAGATACATAGATGATGTCTTCCTTACCTGAGCAGGGAATACTGATGAACTGAAGGATTTTCTTTCTTATATGAAGTCTATTGACCGAGGGGTTCAGCTTTAGTGCAGTCCACTACATCTTTACAATTTATGGATACTATAATATACAAGAGAACGGACAGGCTGGTCAAGGACCTATTTGGTAGAACTACCAACAGAAGCAACCTCCTTGAATTTGACAGTAGATAACCATGATGTATATTACGGTTTTGCCATACAGTCAATTCTTGATTGTATCTCGGATCATGGCGGGTCCCTGGTGGTTAAAATTAGGCTTGAAGAAGCGACTCAGAAATCTATCGCAAGGGTTTATCCTAGGGGACTTGTCCAGGAACGTCGGAGTGATGAGACTCTATTGCCCACACAAACAGTACGCCCCAATAGATCCACTGGGAGAGTTCCTTTTGTCTCCTGATCTGAAGCGAGTGAACAAACAGCTGCAAATACTGGTCAGTATAATGTAAAAATGTAAGACAAGTGCCTAAATGTGAGGACCCAACACTCATATCATTTAGACACTCCAAAAATTTGAGTGATGTTCATAAATGAGGACTTAGGCTTCATCGACCCAAAAAGTACCAACCCCCGTACAGGGGAGACATGTTCTTACACGTGACTCACGTCATGTAAATGTCCGTGTCTTCCATGACATGTGGGAGAGACCACATGGGACTGTGAAAGTCTCCTCAACAGCCACAGACCGAGGAGGAGCGAGGGGTCTGCGCCCAGAAGAAAGGAACTGGGGTGGATTTCGAGGTTAAACGGTATTGACTCAATGTGGACTTTAAACTGGGAGATGTCCACAGCCGGCAGCCTGCCCCTCCCTCCTGTGTGTCCGATCAGTAATGGGGCATACTGCACAATGCTGTTTCATCTCACCAAATGGTATCTGTTCTCTTTATCGGAGGCTGCACAGTCATACTTTCCCTTACAGGCAGGGGCGTAACTAGAAAAAGCTGGGCCTCATAGCACATTGTTTAACCTTTCCACACAGTAGTTATGCCCCCTCAGTGCCCCACACAGTAGTTAGAAACATAGAAACCTAGAATGTGTCGGCAGATAAGAACCATTTGGCCCATCTAGTCTGCCCAATATACTGAATACTATGGATAGCCCCCGGCCCTATCTTATATGAAGGATGGCCTTATGCCTATCCCATGCATGCTTAAACCCCTTAACTGTATTTGCAGCTACCACTTCTGCAGGAAGGCTATTCCATGCATCCACTACTCTCTCAGTAAAGTAATACTTCCTTATATTACTTTTAAACCTTTGCCCCTCTAATTTAAAACTGTGTCCTCTTGTGGTAGTTTTTCTTCTTTTAAATATGCTCTCTTCCTTTACCGAGTTGATTCCCTTTATGTATTTAAAAGTTTCTATCATATCCCCTCTGTCTCTTCTTTCTTCCAAGCTATACATATTAAGGTCCTTTAACCTTTCCTGGTAAGTTTTATCCTGCAATCCATGTACTAGTTTAGTAGCTCTTCTCTGAACTCTCTCTAGAGTATCTATATCCTTCTGGAGATATGGCCTCCAGTACTGCGCACAATACTCCAAGTGAGGTCTCACCAGTGTTCTGTACAGCGGCATAAGCACTTCACTCTTTCTACTGCTTATACCTCTCCCTATACATCCAAGCATTCTGCTGGCATTTCGTGCTGCTCTATTACATTGTCTTCCCACCTTTAAGTCTTCTGAAATAATTACTCCTAAATCCCTTTCCTCAGATACTGAGGTCAGGACTGTGTCAAATATTCTATATTCTGCCCTTGGGTTTTTACGCCCCAGGTGCATTATCTTGCACTTATCCACATTAAATTTCAGTTGCCAGAGTTCTGACCATTCTTCTAGTTTTCCTAAATCCTTTTCCATTTGGCGTTTCCCTCCAGGAACATCAACCCTGTTACATATCTTTGTGTCATCAGCAAAAAGACAAACCTTACCAGCGAGGCCTTTTGCAATATCACTTATGAAGATATTAAACAAAATCGGTCCCAGTACAGATCCCTGTGGAACCCCACTGGTAACATGACCTTGTTTTGAATGTTCTCCATTGACTACAACCCTCTGCTGTCTGTCACTCAGCCACTGCCTAATCCACTCAACAATATGGGAGTCCATGCTCAATGACTGCAGTTTATTGATAAGTCTTCTATGTGGGACAGTGTCAAAAGCCTTACTAAAATCTAGATATGCGATGTCTACTGCACCTCCACCGTCTATTATTTTATTCACCCAGTCAAAAAAATCTATAAGATTTGTTTGACATGATCTCCCTGAAGTAAACCCATGTTGTTTTTCATCTTGCAATCCATGGGATTTTAGATGTTCCACAATCCTATCCTTTAATAGGGTTTCCATTAATTTGCCTACTATTGATGTCAGACTCACTGGTCTATAGTTGCTCGATTCCTCCCTACTACCTTTCTTGTGAATGGGCACGACATTTGCCAATTTCCAATCTTCCGGGACGACTCCTGTTACTAATGATTGGTTAAATAAATCTGTTAACGGTTTTGCCAGCTCACCACTAAGCTCTTTTAATAATTTTGGGTGTATCTCATCAGGCCCCTGTGACTTATCTGTCTTCACCTTAGACAGCAAACTTAGAACATCTTCCTCTGTAAAGACACATGCATCAAACGATTTAATAGTCATCTTTTCTAGTGGAGGTCCTTCTCCTTTTTCTTTTGTAAAAACTGAACAGAAGTATTCATTAAGGCAGTCGGCTAGCCCTTTATTCTCTTCTACATACCTTCCGTCCTTTGTTTTGAATTTAGTTATTCCTTGTTTTAATTTCCTTTTTTCATTTATATATCTGAAGAATGTCTTATCCCCTTTTTTCATAGACTGAGCTAGTTTTTCTTCTGCCTGCGCTTTAGAAGTTCTTATAACTTGCTTGGCCTCTTTCTGCCTAATCTTGTAGATTTCCTTATCTTCATTGCTCTGGTTTTTTTTATAATTACAAAATACTAGCTTTTTATTTTTAATGATTTGGGCCACTTCTGCTGAGTACCACATTGGTCTCCTCCTTTTTTTGCTTTTACTGACAAGTCTAATGCAATTTTCTGTTGCCTTCAATAATGCACCTTTTTAAGTAGTCCCATTTCTCCTGGACTCCATGTAATCCGTTCCAGTCTGATAAGGACTCATTTATGACTAATTTCATTTTTGAAAAGTCTGTTTTTCTAAAATCTAAAACTTTTGTTTTTGTGTGGTGGGACTCTTTCACAGTTCTTATATTAAACCACACTGACTGGTGATCACTAGATCCCAAGGTTTCGCCTACAATGACATCATATACCGAATCCCCGTTTGTGAATACCAAATCCAAAATGGCCTCCCTCCGGGTTGGCTCCTCAACCACTTGTTGTAGAGATAACCCCAGTAGGGAATTTAGAATATCTGTACTCCTGGTAGAACTTGCTATTTTGGTTTTCCAGTTTATATCTGGAAGATTGAAATCTCCCATAATTATAACTTCTCCTTTCATTGTCATTTTAGCTATTTCTTCAACTAGTAGATCATCTAGTTCTTTAACTTGACCAGGTGGTCTATATATCACACCTACACGAGTTACTGCATGGTTAGCAAACTGCAACGTAACCCAAACTGACTCTATGTTGGCCTCACCAACTTGTATTAGGTTAGATTTAATGCTATCTTTCACATACAGGGCCACTCCTCCTCCTTTCTTGCCTTCTCTGTCTCTTCTGTATAAAGAGTACCCTGGTATGGTTATGTCCCAGTCATTTCTTTCATTAAACCATGTCTCCGTAACAGCCACTAAATCTACATTCTCAGATGCCATTATTGACCCAAGTTCATTGATTTTTTTACCTAAACTGCGAGCATTTGTAGACAGGACTCTGAGCTTATCATTTCTTAACCTCTGTGCTTCTGGCCTGTTCTGGCATTGTTTCGGGGGGCAATTGGACTCTTTTATTTTCACTCTTTTGCCCCCCCTTCCTAGTTTAAATACTCTTTCGCAAATTCTTGGAGTTGTTCACTAAGTACATTTGTTCCTTTGAGAGAAAGATGCAAACCATCTTTTTTGTACAGTTCCTTTCTATTCCAAGTAGAGCTATCATGAGAAACAAAGCCAAATCCTTGCTCTTGACACCATTTACCAAGCCATATGTTGAACTCCTTTATGCGCCTCTGCCTATCATTCTGAACATTATGCACAGGCAGAACTTCAGAAAATGAAATGGTGGATGCAAAATCCTGTACGTCATTACCCAGTGTGATAAAAGATTTTTTCACCTCTGACACTTCATTGCAAGCCAGGTCATTTGTCCCTAGATGGACAAGAACATCCACGTCCCCTTCCTGCTTTGCTTGCTTAACAATATTAATAATACGTCTTCTATCTCTTCTAGCAGTAGCCCCAGGGAGACATCTCACAAAACCATTTTCTTTAAGCTCCACACTTCTTATGATTGAATCACCCAGCAACAGCTGCTTCCTTTGAGACTTCACTTTATCTTTTTTGTTGCATACATTAGACATAGGAGTCGATGGTTTCACACCCTCTGTGCTTGAGTCCATATCCATGTTGTCCTTACATTCTGAGAGTGCTGCAAATGAATTATGGAGAACCACCGACTGTGGGACATGTCTTCTATCCACCACTCTAAGACTTCCAGAACCTACATTAACCCATCTGCCATTTCTGGGGGTCCTTTGTGGCAGCTGCATTGCAGCAGTCCTAGCTGGAGTTTGTTTAACAGATAATTTAAATATTTCAGCTTTCAAAAATGCAATTTCCTGCTGCAGTAAGGAGAACTGTCTACAGATCTGACAGCATCCGAATCTCCAAAGAGTGGAACATGAAATAAATGCACAACAATTCCTGCACTGAACCAAGTCTGCCATTTTAAAGAGGAGAAAAAAAATAAAAAAATAAATTTGTAACTTTAAATCAAACAAATCAAACAAATCTTACCTTTTTTTTTTGTATTGTTTCCACCTTCCAGCCTACCTCCTGACTATCTCCTGCAATATCTCTTTACTAGTACTTAATGTAGTACTTGAAGCTAGTACTTGCAGCTAATGAATTAGGCCAGCTAATGAGTCTGTCTCTATATATACACACACTCCTCCCCCAGCAACAAATGTAACACCTTAGTGAGCTAGGCTCATTAGCAAACGCACAATAGCAAACAATAGTTATGCCCCCTTAGTGCCCCACACAGTAGTTATACCCCCTTTGTGCCCCACACAGTAGTTATGCCCCCTTAGTGCCCCACACAGTAGTTATGCCCCCTTAGTGCCCCACACAGTAGTTATACCCCCTTAGTGCCTCACACAGAAGTTATGCCCCCTTAGTGCCCCACACAATAGTTTTAGTCCCCTAGTGCCCCCCACAGTAGTTATGCCCCCTTAGTGCCCCACTCATTAGTTATGCCCCTTAGTGCCCCACACAGTAGTTATCCCCGCATAGTGCCCCACACAGTAGTTATACTCCCTTAGTGCCCCACACAGTAGTTATGCCCCCTTAGTGCCCCACACAGTAGTTATGCCCCCTTAGTGCCCAAACAGTAGTTATACTCCCTTAGTGCCCACACAGTAGTTATACTCCCTTAGTGCCCCACACAGTAGTTATGCCCCCTTAGTGCCCCACACAGTAGTTATACCCCCTTAGTGCCCAAACAGTAGTTATACTCCCTTAGTGCCCACACAGTAGTTATACTCCCTTAGTGCCCCACACAGTAGTTATACCCCCTTAGTGCCCACACAGTAGTTATACTCCCTTAGTGCCCCACACAGTAGTTATGCCCCCTTAGTGCCCCACACAGTAGTTATATCCCCTTAGTGCCCCACACAGTAGTTATACTCCCTTAGTGCCCCACACAGTAGTTATACCCCCTTAGTGCCCCACACAGTAGTTATACCCCCTTAGTGCCCCACACAGTAGTTATACCCCCTTAGTGCCCCACACAGTAGTTATGTCCCCACATTGGAGGTGCTCTCCTGGTGTGATCAACCACAAAATCTATATTAGCAGAGATTGGGCCCCCACAGGGGTTCGGATCAGCAGCAAGGCTCTTACCATCCACGTCATTTGGAGTAAATGGACCAATTCTCCAGACGGGCAAACTATTCTATCAAAACAAAAATACTAAATCTGCGTCAGTGTAAAGTATCTGTATTCAGGAGAGTGATTAAAAGTCCATAGATGGATTGTGTTTCTGAGACCGACTCCTTCTTCAGGCCAGTTTCACATTGGCGTTTATCTTTTCCGGCAGGAGAACAGCCTGCCAGACCCGTACTACAGTGTGCACATGTGTGCTGCCGGAAGTCACTATAATCATTAGAGCGGAGGTCGGCCAGAGACACACAGCATTATAAATCATTATAACCTGTACAAATCATTAGAGCGGAGGTCGGGCAGAGACACACAGCATTATAAATCATTATAACCTGTACAAATCAATAGAGCGGAGGTCGGGCAGAGACACACAGCATTATAAATCATTATAACCTGTACAAATCATTAGATTGGAGGTCGGCAGAGACACACAGCATTATAAATCATTATAACCTGTACAAATCATTAGAGTGGAGGTCGGGCAGAGACACACAGGATTATAAATCATTATAACCTGTACAAATCAATAAAGCGGAGGTCGGGCAGAGACACACAGCATTATAAATCATTATAACCCTGCTGTCCGTACAGAGGAGCAGAGTTCCCTACAGGAATTCACGCTCCCACACGCAGTGAACACACTTATCTGAAACTGACCTTACACTACATCCAGTGGCGTACCTGAAATATAGGCAGACCATGGACTACTTTGGGGCCCAGAGGGAGATGGGGTCCGGCACAGAATTTGTTCTTCTCTTCTCCTGTTGAAGACTTCACATTTTCATGCAGGTGCCACTAGGGGGAGCTCAATTCAAAGGGATTATTACAAGTTCCATGGTAGTTGTATTAATTCCTAGTCACTGAGCTCCCCCTAGTGGTGGCTGCAGGCAGAGAGCTTTGTAATAGAAGCAGGAGATCTAGCAATGTATTTTTGGCAGTTTTCTGGTGTAAAGTCATTGAGAAATATGTTCTTCAGAAGGAGCGCCATATATTTCTTACATATAAGTCAGATAAAGTGGATGAGGCCAAAGGCAACTTTTTATTGCAATTTGGATTTTATTAAAATTTCTTCCACTTAATTAAAATAAATGTAAATTTATCAGAAATCTGGGGCGTTGCTCATGTCATTTCCTGGGAGTGATTGACGCATGTGCACTGGGAAGCCAGGTGCAGGGGCCAATAGTAGGTTTTTCTATGGGGCCCTATGAGATCTGTGGATGCCCCAGACCACACCAGCTAAACCGCACATGGACGGCGCCCGAAGCACTGCTGTGCACGGACAATCAGTGATATGAATGTAGCGCTGCAGCCCCTTCACTCTCAAGATCATGGGGGTCCCAGAGGTCTGACGTCATAGTGATATAACGTCACTTGATAACAGAGGAATACCCCTTTAATCTCCTGTACTCCAGCACAGCCTCATCCCTGCAACATCTGATACCTGCCGGACAATGGCGGCTGCGCAGTGTTGTAACCGCTTCTGTTATGGAGCAATGGCTGTGATGTAACACTGGAAGTAAACAATGTAACTTTGTATCCGCCGTGCAGGGAGAGTGCTACATCTGATGTAGTGCAGGGTGGTGGCGCTATAACTCCCTCCATCCACCAAAACAAACCATGAAGAAATGTGTTGAGTAATTTGGGACTGAACTTCCCGGCAGAGTCTGAAATTAGGGGGGAAGGGGGGGGGGGGCTGAACTCTGGATGATGACATCACAGGGGTTTAAATGCAGGACAGCCGCAGGAGCTGCACAGAGCCCGGACACCCTGCAGCTCAGCATGAAGACCCCCGCAGCCATCCTCCTCCTCCTCGCTTTGGGTCTGTTCTTCATCCACGGTAAAAACATTTCTATTTATTTGGGCTCATGCACATGACTGTGCCGTTTTTTGCGGTCCGCAAAAAAAAGGATGCCGCCCATGTGCCTTCCGCAAGAATAGGACATGCTTCATAATTGAGAACGGAGCAACGGATGCGGACAGCACACATAGTACTGTCCGCATCTTTTGCAGACCCATAGAAATTAATGGTTCTGTATACGGAACGCAAAAAAAACGTTTGTGTGCATGAGCCAGTTATTCGTTACTTTGTTGCACTTTAAAAACGCTATATATTATTATATACAATGTATAAATGGCGCGAGTAGTGACCCCCACCTCACGGATGAGTGACGTGGCAGGAACCACTGGCGCAGTGGGGACCCACCTCGAATTATCAGGTTCTGGGACTGGCCAGTCATTTGACAACCCATCCCCCACTGCGCAAATGTGTCGGGGTCCCCTCTGTCAAGAAAACTGCATTTCTTCAGATGTTTTATCAGCTTCTGGGAAAGCTGGGTGACGGGGAGAGTTATTCCACTAACACAGCCACTCAGCTTTCCCGGGCTCCTGACAGCGCGCCTAGTCGTGCCGCAGGACTTTGGGATGTGTGACCAGTCAGCGCTCGGGGGCAGTAATGGTCGCTGTATGGACTGTCGCCCAGCTTTTCAGAACCATAATGAGTGGATGTGATCGTCAATACATAGGGGCAGTGCTGATGACTGAGTGAGAGGTGGAAGCGTCACTGGCATGTAAAGTATGGTGGATACTGACCCCAGCACAGGGCAGGTAAGTGACTCTGTATCTGTATCTGAGTAGCTGTGATTTCCTCCGCAGCTGACGCCTTGACATGCAGGCAGAGCTCCTGTCGGGGGATAGGCTCCTGCTTCACCAGAACCGTCACCTGCAGAGATGATATGGACCATTGCTTTGTCATGATGAAAACCTACCCTTCAGGTAAGTCACACCGAGGCAGGAGTAACAAAAAGATCATAAAAGTGAGGAGCCGAGGCCCAGTACAGGAAGGATAGGAGTAGTAGTAGGGGAACGAGGGGTAGCACAGGTAAAGCGGTGATAAAGGGGCAGATTTGTAGGCAGAGGGGCTTTGTCCTAGGACCCAGGATAATGGACCAGGCGGGATACCTGTACACAAGACGTTACCACCTGAGGTGGGCACTGGGAGTTTTCCCGGGTTGTGTTTGGGGGACACGGCTGAGTAGTGGCGGGAGGGAGGTTGGGAGCCAGTGGCTATCCTGGGGTAACACCAAGGGGTAGGTGGGGGGGATATCCAGATGGGGGGTGGGAGGCTGAGGCAATGACAAGAGCATGATCACCCCTTCGACGATTGCAATGCCCTGGCTGAGATTTATTGTACTGTTCATCCTGGGCATCCTGGTGCACATATTGAATTCCAAGTTTCAAGTGAAGTAGAAGAAAGGGATTAGAAAAGGGGAAATATCATTTATGCCTGTAACATATGTCTCTGGAAAGCTGGGTGACCACTAATGGTCAGAACGATTAAAGGGCCAGTCCAGTCTGCTGACCCTCATTTGTGGGGGAGGGGGGGGGGGTCTTTGGTCAACAGATGGAGGAAGCTGAGGTCCAAAGGTAAATCTATAGGGTATTGGACTATTGGGCTCTCCGTGGGGTCCCCTTAGTACCCTCAGTACCAGGGTAGAGTACTTCACGTACACCTCCGCCAACACATACTTAGAGGCACTGCCCCGAGTGACATTTCTATGTGTTTTTCCGTGATTTTCACATCTTTGTTTTTTTTTTAAAAGATTGGCTTTGTGACAAATGACTTCATCACAAAGAGCATTTCTTTGTAAGAAGGGGGTGCAATGGCGGTGAACGGCGATTGGGCTGCCCCCCCATTATTTAACCCCTAAGATGCCGCGTTCATCGCTGATCGCGGCATCTGAAATAAATATTAAGGCCTTTCAGGAGTTGATCAGTTAAAAAAATAATTCATTGTACTCACCTCATCCATTTGATCGTGAAGCCATCTTGCCTTAAGATCCAGCACGAAATCTCGCGCGGTGCGTGATGACGACATAACGCTGGCCGGCGTGGTAATGTCATACGTCAACGTACATGAGATTTCGTGCAGGATCTTCAAGGAAGATAGCCGCAGCAGCCTCTCCGCGATCAAATGGATGAGGTCAGCATGATTCTTTTATATTTTTACTGCCATTTCAGGGAAAGTAGATTTTTTTATCACAAAGAACGAGGAAATTCAGCTTCACAGCCTGAAATTCGGATCGAAGTCCACTTCGGACACTTTGATTCGCTGAACACTAATCACAATTCTGTTTATTGGATTTGTCCTTTCTCATGTCATTGTGATATCAGGACCTTCATTCACCCTCTGATTATTTAATAAATCTTGGCTGTGGACGACTTCCTCCTCCGCTAGCACTAGGACCCAGCAGGTGGTGATCTTTCTTCCATCCTGTGTTACAATGTATCCATTAGAATCTGCAGTTATTACTACATTTATCTGTGATGTGTTCATCCTGATCTTCCTTGTTCCTCTTCTAGTTGTAATGACCCGCGGATGCATCAAAGAGTCAAACTGTCAGATAATGAAAGCCTACGAGCCGTCCACCCGCTGCTGTAAAACCGATCTGTGTAACTGAGGCCGCGACGCCGTACAACATGGAGGCCGGAAACAACCGCGCGACGTCCTCCTCTGTGCATTAGGATTCCTTCCACAGGATGGATCACCAGATCTGTAATAACAGAGACACCCGGATCCGGGCGACGTCCGTGTATTACACGTTTGTGGAGAATTCTCCTCTATATTCAGCTGTTGTTATAATCGTTCTCTTCTTCTTGTAACATAATAAATACTTTCTTCTTCTTCTTGATTTGGATCAGTAGTTGACGCTCCTCCATTCTATATCACTGGGGCTCTGTTTCTTCTAAGGGGTCACTATAAGAAGTCCTGAACCTGAGACCACAGATGTCATCTGTGGGGGAATCTGAAGGTTCGATATCCCTGCAGCGCCCCCACAGGGGAAATGAAGCATTACACAGAGCTATAATTGGTGGTCTGAGTAATATAGGACAGGTCCTCCAGAGAGACAGACGCTGCTTGTCCTCACTCCCACCAATACATAAGGTTTCAGACTTCCATCTATTCACTCAGAATTAGATAATTCCGTTTTTCAATAGGGTGGGTACCTGCGCAGGGTATGAGCTGCAGTGCCCTGTTACTAAGAGTCCCGCATTGAGGTTTATGGGAAAAAAGAAGAGGCTGCAGCGCGGTTCCTTCGAGCGCCTGATCAGTCAGATGAATCCCCACAACTCTACATTTATGGCCAAAGGTACAGATAGGTCATCAGATTGTGTAATGTGAGAAAACTCTATTTAATCTGTAGGCCAAGAGCCACCACTAGAGGGAGCTGAGGATAGAGACCAGCACTAGAGAGCAGTCACTCCCTGATCCGTGACCCCAGCTCAGCTGCATTGACTGAAATCTGCCTCCTGTCTCATCATGGGCTCAGGAATTCTTTCCTCATGCTTTACACTGCATCTCTGCTTGTAGGGATCGGTTGAATGATTATAAACTATAAGCCAGGGCAGGGGCGTTGCTAGGCTAAAACATTCGGGGCCCCTGATGTTTTGTCCCAGGCCCCGAATGTCCTGCCTGCCAGATAGATACAACTGTAAGTCCTCAGGACGGCAATACAACTGAATCTAATGCCCTGCAAGAGCTGAAGGACCCGTAATGACATCACAGTCCATGTGATCAGTTCTTAAAGAGGAACTTTCATGTTTTTTTTTTATTCTAGATAAATACCTTTACTTGCGGGGGAACCCTGCTGATGCTGCCACCCTGCCTGTTTCTTTAAAATACCGCTCCTACGCCCCGCTGTGCCCCCTGTAGTTTTCCCGCTCAGTATGTTAATATTACAGGGAGGAGGAGACGCCAGGGTTTCTCAATGGGCGTCTCCTTCTGCCTGTCTGTGCCGCGGTCCAATCACAGCGGAGAGCGTCACAGCCCGGGAGAAGGAGACGCCCATTGAGAAACTCTGGCGTCTCCTCCTCCCTGTAATATTAACATACTGAGCAGGAAAACTACAGGGGGCACAGCGGGGCGTAGGAGCGGTGTTTCAAAGAAACAGGCAGGGTGGCAGTAGGGTTGCCACCTTTTCTTAAAGCCAAACCCGAACAGAAGGGAGGGAGGGTCTGAAGTCAGCGCTGCCCTGGGCTAGCATCACATCCCTCCCAGCTGACCGCTGTGCCCGGGTCTGAGAAAGGCTTGTACCCGGGCACAGGATTACAAACCTGGACTGTCCGGGTCATTCCCGTACGGGTGGCAGCATGAGCGGGGGATACCCCACAAGTAACGGTATTTATCTAAAATAATAAATAAAAAAACATTTAATGCAGTAGCTGAAAAGGACCTGCGATGATGTCATCATCATGTGACCAGCAGTGAGGAGGAGAAGTCCTGGGGAAGAAGCTGTGGTGATGTCTGCTACATGAGGAGAGGTAAGTGAAGGGAGAGCCAGAGCAATGCTGGGAGTTGTAGTTATTTAACTGGGACTGTATGTTAGGGAAGTTATTTACATGGGACTGAAAGTTGAGGGAGTGATGTTATTTACATAGGAATGTATGTTGAAGGCGGCTGTGGGAGGGAGTGATATTATTTACATGGGACTGAATGTTGAGGGGTAATGTTATTTACATGGGACTGCATGTTGGAGCTGGCTGGGAGGGGTGATTTTATTTATATGGGACTGTATGTTGAAGGTGTCTAGGGGAGGGAGTGATGTTATTTACATGGGACAGAATATTAAGGGGGTGATGTTATTTACATGGGACTGTATGTTGAAAATGGCTGGGGAGGGGTGGGTGTTCTTTACATGGGACTGTATGTTAAAGGCGGCCGGGGAGGGGTTGATGTTATTTTCGTGGGACTGTATTTTGGAGGAGGCTGTAGATAGAGAGGGATGTTATTTACATGGGACTGTATATTGGAAGAGATTGGAGAGATGGTGAGATGGTATTTACATGGGACTGTATGGCGGAGGGTGGGGAAATAATGTTATTTACATGGGGCTGTATGGTGGAGGGGCTGAGGAATTATAATTTCTGAGGACACTAAACAGAGGAAATATAACTACAGGGCGAGCATTATAACAGTAGGGGGCGATATAAATACTGGGGGCACTGGGGGGCAGTATAAATACTGGGGGCACTGGGGGGCAGTATAAATACTTGGGGCACTGGGGGGCAGTATAAATACTGGGGCACTGGGGGGCAGTATAAATACTGGGGACATTAGGCGTTCTTATTACTACTGGGGGCTCTATAGGAGGGTCTTACAGATCCACATTTTTTCTACTAAGAGCACTATGGGGGCCTAATTACTGCTGGGGGGGGGGGGGGGGGTCTGAACAATAGGGGGGCTTATTTCTACTGGGGGCTCTGTGAGCGTATTACAGACATCCCAACCTGCAAAAACTCATTTCAAGGAGGTTTTCTTTTTTTTTCTTTCACAAACTTTTTATTACATTTTCCAGACATCTGCAGCATCTGCACACTGTGCTCTATGGTGTGGAGGACGGGGCTCATCACCCCGCCCCAAATTATCCTATTTATGTATATGATTAAAGGGATTCTGTCACCACCTATAAGCCCAGTGAACTAAACATCTGCTCATGTCCAGGTAGCATTCTGATTTCTAAGGTGGCCTTATAAAAGCTATTTGTGGCTTTATTCTGCGGAAAAACTGGTTTTACTAACCTGTCGATTATTGAATGAAGGTGCCCAAGCAGGGGAGGTCTGTGGATGCATGGTGCCCGGCCGCACGCAGCGCCGCCTTCTACTCCTCAGTGCCGCCTCTCCCTCCCCCCCTCCTCCCGCTCTGAGATCCCGCGCGTGCGCACAGGCTCAGCCTAATACGCCGTTGCGGACTGCTGGCATCGGCTTCTTCTTGCACTGTGCGCACGCGCCGAGAAGAGGACGCTGCTACAGGTTGCCGGAAAGGTTTACTGCGAGTAAACTAGAGATGGGAAGTTCGGATCTTTCACATGAATCGGTTCATTCGCTGAGCTGACAAGAAGCAAGTGAAGCGAAGCTTAGGTTGCGCAATGCGCATGCGCGGAAGCTTGGATTCACTCGCTGAGTCGGCTCTTGTTCTGAGTCAGGAAGTTTATTCTTTAAAACCCTGTGTGTAATTATCTACCCCACTGTAGGAAAAAAACAAGCATCCGGGGGGTGAATTTAACACTGGGGTAAATAATAGAATTAAAATGGAGGGTTAAATGTGTAAATGTATTTAAAAAAATCCATCTCTCACAATAGTTCTATAGCTACTGAATGAGACGGAAGAAGGGATGCCTTTAACATATAGATCTCCTTGAGAAGCCAATTTGACCCTAAAAGGTTAATTCAACCTGTAATGTAAACTCTGTCCTGTCACTTCTCTTCTCTCTCTGCTCTGCGACTGAGATAAACCTTTCCGGGATATATTGTCTCACATGCGGGTGTCAGGGAGCCGCTATCTAATGGCGGGAGACTCCCTGAACCTCCGGGAGACTTGAGATCCCTGGTATTATTAATACTGGAGGGCTCTTCTACTAATGGGGGCACTCTAGAAGGGAATTACTTTACTATTAGTGGGACTATGAGGAGCACTATTACTATGAGGAGCACTATTACTATAAGAAGTACTGTTATTATGGGGGGGCACTCATTTTTCTTCCGGATAGTATTTGGGGGTACAGAAAAGTGAGGAAGCTAAGATGTCCGTGTGTCACACTCTGCAGAGACGAGGCGGCTGAGAGAAGTGTCCGGACCGAGTGGAGAAGATGATGAGAAGATCTCCATCGGAGGAGACGTCACCTGGAGGCACCTGCTGCTGCTGTATAGAGAGTACAGCGATTGTTCATCTTAGAGAATTGGGTCTTGGGCCCCGGATCTTTTGAGACCCTAGCAACGCCCCTGAACCAGGGACACCCAACCTGCGGTCCTCCAGCTGTTGTAAAACTACAATTCCCAGCATGCCTCAACACCTTATAGCTATCAGGGCATGCTGGGAGTTGTAGTTCCGCAGGTTGAGGATGCCTGCTATAAGCAATTAACCCCAATGAGAAATATAAAAACACAAGGAAGTTGCCTCACATGGAGGAGCCAGAGACGTAGCTGCGGAGGGGGGGGGGGGGGGCATAAGAAGGGAGGAGCTTCAATAAGAAGTGGGGCCCTGGTCGCCCACCATACAGCATTCTCCAGATTGTGGGGGTCTCAGAGGTCAGAGTACCCCTTTAATCTCCTGCACTCCAGAGCAGCCTCATCCCTGCAGCACCTGATACCTGCGGGACAATAGCAGCTGCTCAGTGACGCTGTATCCGCGGTGCGGAGGGACTACTACTCCTTTTGTAGTGCAGGCGCTACTATAACTCCCTCCATCCACTGATGAAGCAAAGCAAATACAAACAAGGAAGGACCTTGTGGAGTATTTGTTCTCGGCCAGGGTCTGAAATCAGGAAGGAGGGGGGGGGGGGGGGGGTTAGGCAACATAAATGCTGGAGGATGACATCACAGAGAGGTATAAATACAGAGGAGCCGCACAGAGCCCGGACACCCGCAGCTCAGCATGAAGACCCCCATCCTCCTCCTCACTTTGGCTCTGTTCTTCATCCGCGGTAAATACATTTCTATTGATTTATTTGTTACTTTGTTGCACCTTAAGATACTTGTTAATGATATATATGCTGTGTATAGCTAGACATTTACAGCAGGGATCAGTACTGCTGACTAGTGTTGAGCGCGAAAATTCTAATCGTGAATTTTTATCTCAAATTTCGGCACTTCGAGAAGTCGCGAAGATCTAGAATATAATGCTTTTTAGCACTAGATAAACCTATAATCTTTTCTCACTTCTTATTAATGATCGCCTTGCGGTTCGCCTGGGGGTCAGTTTGCGGCGAACTTTGCACGTTCGCGATCCACCGAACATGCAAACATATGGAGATGTCAGCGCGCCCTATATTCTTTTGCATTGCGTTGAACTTTGACCCATAACACATCCATCAGGGGGGACAGCACAGCCAATGGAGACGCTTCAGCACATGGACACCCCCCCTAGCTAATAGGGCCACAAAAGTCCTTTTATGGACTGGTATAGGTGCGCTATCGATAGGTGTGACATACTGAGGGGTGTAATATACTTATAATATACTTTCTAACAAAGAAATGATATTATAGTGCATTTGTACGCATCCAGAAAATACTGATTGAGGCCTGCCATATATCAGCTTCCACAAAATAGTGGTAGAGGTTTTCCATATACCTGCGTCCACAAAATTACTGATAGACCAGCTTCAACTAACAACTGATTGAGGCCTGCGATATACCTGCTTCCTCAAATACTGCTCTTCTATAGGGACTTTGGCACAGGGTCATTTTGAAAATGACAGGCAGAGGAAGAGGCAGACCGTTCCGCAGGGGTAGTAGGGGTTGGGCAGGTGCACCAGGCTGAAGCCTAAGTGGGAAGTTGGAGAAGGTGTGTGCGATTACGTCAAAGGACGCACCAGAGTTGGTTGAGGGGCTCACTCAGCCTTCCGCTTCTGCACCCTCCTCATCCTCTGTATCTGCACCCTCCTCACTCTCTGTATCTGCACCCTCCTCACTCTCTGTATCTGCACCCTCCTCACTCTCTGTATCTGCACCCTCCTCACTCTCTGTATCTGCACCCTCCTCACTCTCTGCTGTGTGCACCCCCAAAGACACCACCACCACCATAGCCCCTCCACTCGAGTAAAAAAAAAAAATGTTTACAATTTTTGTCACCCTAATGATAATGATCTAGGTGCGCAGGTCCCCCAAGCTATCCAACTCAAATCAGGGAACTTTGAGGCTTACTGGCTCTCAGTCAGATGGGAGCTGGTTTGGAATGTCT
The DNA here is from genome assembly GCF_905171765.1 of Bufo bufo. Classification (NCBI taxonomy): domain Eukaryota; kingdom Metazoa; phylum Chordata; class Amphibia; order Anura; family Bufonidae; genus Bufo; species Bufo bufo. The sequence continues at coordinate 5,919,124 of NC_053397.1, read as the reverse complement.
CATAGTGCACAAGGCTGCCATTGTAAGGTATGCCGACTGTTATCTGTCTCATAGATACTGTAGGTTGTTGGCTTGCACATACCCAGCTTTTGTGTGATTGTCTGTTATATGATATAGGCAATGAAATTGCACGTGCAATACGCGCATATAACATGGGCAATTTTTGCAATCTCTAATTTGCGAATTTATGGCGAATATTTAGTTAAAAATTTGCGAAATATCGCTAATTCGGATATTGCCTATGCCGCTCATCACTTTGACTGATTGAGAGGTGAGAGAGACACTGGCATGTAAAGTATGGTGGATACCGATTTCCAGCACAGGGCTGGTGCGCTGGCGGGTAAGTGACCTTGTATCCTGAGAGTCTGTATCTGAGTGGCTGTGATTTCTCTCCGCAGCCGACGCCTTGAACTGCAGACAGAGCTCCTGTGTGGGGTCACGCCAATGCTCCTCCAGAACCGTCACCTGTGCACCCGGTGTGGATCTCTGCTTTGTCTTAATGAAAACCTCCCCTCTGTGTAAGTCAGTCTGTGGATTCCATTTATTAAACAGGATTAACTGTGGGCAGGTTAGGGGTAGTAGTAGGAGAAAGAGGGTAGGGTAGGTACAATGGTGCTGGGAGCTCATAAACGGGGGGGGGGGGGGGAGGGTTCGGGATTAGACCAGGTGTACACAGACGGCGGGGTTACCTGTTTGATAGAAGTCAGCAGTAAGGGTTTGGTGTCTCCTGCTCAGACCACTGACCCTCACAATAGCACGACACATCCAGCCCTGTAGAAATAACCTCCCAGCAGTCATCTCATTCTCATCACGAGTAGGATTACAGTGATATGTAACACCTATAGATAACACAGGATCTACCATTCATAATAGGTGATGTCACACCTATTATGTCCTCCCCTTCCCTGCACAACGACCTCTGCAAAGGTCACAGAACATGTCTACAATACTCTTTGCATTAGAATCAATAGGTGACATCACAGATCATCTCCTCCTCTTCCCTGCACAATGACCCCTACAGGTCACAGAGCATGCCTACAACTCCCCCATAGAAGTCTGTGGGTGATGATCCCAGCTCACCTCCTCCCCTCCCTGCAGAGTCACACAGCATGCCCACATTAACATCTCCAGACTACAGTTTGCTTTGTCTGTGGTTGCTGCAAAACACGTCTCTAAATGCTGTGAAAAAACTCAGACAAGATGCCCCCCATAATCATACACTGAGAATAAGATAAATATCTGGGGGGGTTTTTCCGTAAAAAAATGTAGCTGATAGGTTGCCTTTAATGCTATGTGTGGCAGAGCTTTCCTATTAAAGTACAACTGTTTTTATGGTTCATCCTGAGCCTCCTGGTTCACAGACATCCAGGTAGAGAGGGGTTAGCTAATGGGGTTGTAGCTTACACCTGTAACATATGTCATGCAGGGTATGTAGAGAGCTGGGTGACAGCCATGATTGGCCACCTCCGAGTACACAGAGCAGAGAGATTTTTTTTTAGAAAATCAGCCCATTCTGGACGACTTCCTCCTCCACTAGCACTAGGACCCTGTATTGGTCCCAGCAGGTGGCGCTCTTTCTTCCATCCTGTGCTACAATTATTATTATTATTATTATTTATTATTAAAGTGCATTCATTCCATAGCGCTGTACATATGATAAGCGGTGCACATACATAATACAGACAATTGCACTAATCATAAACAAGACGAGTTACAGACTGGTACAGAAGGAGAGAGGGCCCTGCCCGCGAGGCTTACAATCTACATGGTATGGGAGAAGGACACAGTAGGTGCGGGTGAAGCTGGTCGTGGCGGTATAGAGGCAGCAGGGTCACTGGTTGTAGGCTTGTCTGAAGAGGTGGGTTTTCAGGTTTCTTTTGAAGGATCCCACTGTCGGTGAGAGTCTGATATGTTGGGGCAGCGAGTTCCAGAGTGTGGGGGATGCACGGGAGAAATCCTGGAGGAGATTGTGGGAAGAGGTGATAAGAGGAGAGGAGAGAAGGAGGTCTTGTGAGGATCGGAGAGTGCGTGTGGGGGTGTATCGGGAAAGTAGCTCAGAGATGTAGGGAGGGGACAGGTTATGGACGGCCTTGTATGTATTTGTTAGTACTTTGAAGTGAATTCGCTGGGCAATGGGGAGCCAGTGAAGGGATTGGCAGAGGGGAGAGGCAGAGGAGTAACAGGGTGAGAGGTGGATTAGTCGGGCAGCAGAGTTGAGGATAGATTGGAGGGGTGCGAGAGTGCTAGATGGAAGGCCACAGAGGAGATTGTGGGAAGAGGCGATAAGAGGAGAGAAGGAGGTCTTGTGAGGATCGGAGAGTGCGTGTGGGGGTGTATCGGGAGGTCAGAGATGTAGGGAGGGGACAGGTTATGGACGGCCTTGTATGTATTGGTTAGTACTTTGAAGTGAATTCGCTGGGCGATGGGGAGCCAGTGAAGTGATTGGCAGAGGGGAGAGGCAGAGGAGTAATAGGGTGAGAGGTGGATTAGTCGGACAGCAGAGTTGAGGATAGATTGGAGGGGTGCGAGAGTGCTAGATGGGAGGCCACAGAGGAGAGTGTTGCAGTAGTCTAGGCGGGAGATGATGAGGGCATGTACGAGCATTTTCGCAGATTCAAAGTTAAGGAAAGCACGGATGCGGGAGATGTTTTTGAGTTGGAGGCAGCAGGTGGTGGAAAGGGCTTGGATGTGTGGTCGGAAGGAGAGGGCAGAATCCAAGGTCACTCCGAGGCAGCGGACTTGGTTGACCGGGGAGAGTGTGCAGCTATTGATCGTGATAGATAGGTCTGTTGGGGGGGAGGGGGGGTTTGAACAAGATGGGGGAAAAGAGGATGAATTCTGTTTTATCCATGTTAAAGGGGTTGTCCAAGTTATGAAAAAAAATAATATAGCACTGAAAATCTGATATATAACTAAGCTAAGCAAGTTTTATGCAAAAAAATTTTTTTTTTCAAATTTCCCTGGTTCTTTTCTGGCCCTTTGTTTACATGCAATAAAAACAACCTCTGCCCCTCCCCCTGCTCTGCTAAGGGAGTGGATACAAGAGCTGCCCTGAGTGACATGTCTGCCTGCTGGGAGACTCTGCAGCATGTTGTAAGTGTAGAACTACAAGTCCCAGCTGTATAATGACACTGCTAATACACACAGGATCTTCCCCCTACCTTCTTGTGCAATGCTCTCTGTAGTCTGTCAGCTCCTGTGCCCAGCATTGTCTCCTCACTGCCTGCAGCGCTACCCAGTGTGTGCAGCTGAAGGGGTTAAGAATACTAGCAGAGAGCAGACGGCAGTGAAGGGGGGGGGGGGCGTGGCCAGCACAGTGACGTCTCGTTTACAGGCTTGTAAACGACCTTTATCAGAGCAGGGAGAGAAGCTGACATCACAGGTCATATGACCCTCAGTCAAATCTGAGAAACCAGGCACTGGAGATAAAGTGAGTGAATTGGAAAGCTGTTATATTTGCTTAGTTAGAAACATAGAAAGAACAAAAAAATAACTCGGATAACCCCTTTAAGTTTTAGAAAGCGAGAGGCGAAGAAGGATGATATAGAAGATAGACATTGTGGGATTCTGGATAGTAAGGTGGTGATGTCTGGACCAGAGAGGTAGATTTGTGTGTCGTCAGCATAAGAGGGATACTGAAAGCCATGGGACTCTATGAACTGTCCCAGGCCAAAAGTGTAGATAGAGAAGAGCAGAGGTCCTAGGACAGATCCTTGCGGGACACCAACAGAGAGGAAATGAGACGAGGAGGTGGTGTGGGAGTGGGAGACGCTAAACGTCCGGTCTGTGAGGTATGATGTGATCCAGGAGAGGGCCAGGTCAGTGATGCCAAGAGATGAGAGAGTTTGCAACAGAAGAGCGTGGTCAACAGTGTCGAAGGCAGAGGACAGCTCAAGGAGAAGGAGGACAGAGTAATGGAGAAGGCAGAGGACAGGTCAAGGAGAAGGAGGACAGAGTAATGGAGAAGGCAGAGGACAGGTCAAGGAGAAGGAGGACAGAGTATTGTTTATTGGTTTTGGCTGTTAGTAGGTCATTGGTGACTTTGGTGAGGGCAGTCTCAGTCGAGTGGTGGGGTCCGAAGCCAGATTGTAGGTGGTCAAAGAGGGAGCAGGAGGAGAGGTGGGAGGACAGTTCAGAATGGACATGTTGTTCAATTAGCTTTGAGGCATACGGAAGAAGTGATATGGGGCGATAACTGGACAAAGAAGATGGGTCAAGTGAAGGTTTTGAGGATGGGTGTAATGGTGGCATGTTTAAAAGGAGAGAGGAAGACACCAGAGGTTAGTGATAGGTGGAAGAGATGAGTTAGGGCTGGGATAAACACTGTGGTGAGGTTAGGGGTGAGGTGGGATGGGATGGGGTCAAGTGCACAGGTGGTGAGATGTGATCTGGGGAGCAGAGTGGAGAGTTTTTCTTCTGTAATGATGGAGAAGCGGGTTTTGGGAGAAGAGGACCGAGCAGTTGTGTAGAGGGTCTGTGGGGACTGTGTAGTGAAGCTTTCTCTGATGTGGACTATCTTTTGTTTGAAGTATTTGGCAAAGTCCTCAGCTGAGAAGAGAGGAGAGGGCGGGGGCGCTGGGGGACGGAGAAGGGAGGTAAAAGTGCTAAAAAGTTTATATAAATGTTAGAATCTGCAGTTATTGCTACATTTATCTGTGGTGTGTTCATCCTGATCTTCCTTGTTTCTTAACTAGTTATAATGACCCGCGGATGTATCACTGAGGCAAACTGTCAGATAATGAAAGCCTACGAGCCGTCCACCCGTTGCTGTAGAACCAATCTGTGTAACTGAGGCCGCGACGCCGTTCAACATGGAGGCCGGAAACAACCGCGCGACGTCCTCCTCTGTGCATTAGGATTCCTTCCACAGGATGGATCACCAGATCTGTAATAACAGAGACACCCGGATCCGGGCGACGTCCGTGTATTACACGTTTGTGGAGAATCCTCCTCTATATTCAGCTGTTGTTATAATCGATCTTATAATAAATACTTGAAATTAATCACCAATAAACGAGCGAGAAAAAAATCACAGAAACATCACTGTGTGAATTCATTCTTATACACTACTCCTAAAAAGTTTGGGATGTTTGTCTTGTGGGTGAAATCTCAGGATGAACCTAAAATGCCCTCTGACCTTTACAGGTGAAGTTAATGTGACCTTCTGAATGCACATGTCCAACTGTTCAGTGTTTCAGGACTTTCTGCACAACTTGCTGTTCTCTAACAAGGAGCTTAACGGCAAAATTCACACCAGGTATTTGATCCAATAAATGTCCTTGTTCAATTAGAATTGGTATTAAAGAGTCCTCCTCATCACGCTGCTCACATTGTGACATCATAAGACTAAGACGACACCTAACAATTATTTAACATTACCTCGCCATTGCGAGGCTTCAAGCCATCTCAGATGGAAGTGGCCCCTGAGCTTACAGTGTCACAGAGTGTCATCAGCAGGTTGTATAAGAGATACAGAGACTGGAAAAGTCACAGAAAGGCAGAGAAGTGGACGTCCTGGGGCCACATCCCACACTGATGACCGCTTCACTGTGAACAATGTCCTGCGGAACCGGATGACGAATGCCGCACAACTCCAGGCACATTTAAGGGAGGTGAGAGGCACCAAGTGTCACCTCAGACCATTTGAAACCATTTACATCAGCGTGGTCTGCGTTCTAGACGACCTGCAAGGTACCTGACCGCACCACCAGGCACAGGTGTCATTGTCTTGTATGGGCCAGGGAGCATCTATGCTGGACCAGGGACCAGTGGGCCTCAGCCCTGTTCACTGATGAAAATTGATTTAAGCTGAGCAGAAATAATGGCCACCAATGATGTTGGAGACATCAAGGAGAGCGCTGTGCATCAGCCACTGTTGTCACTAGACGAGCTTTTGGTGGCGGCGGTGTCACAGTGTGGGCAGGTGTGTCTAGTCCATACAGAAGTGCCCTACACTGTTTGAATGGTCCAGTGACAGCCCAGACTACCTGAAGAACATCATTACTCCAGTCATTGTGCCTCTGCAGGAACAACACAGGCCTAATGTCATCTTCATGGAGGACCATGCGCCAGATCATGGAGGTTGCATCATTAGGTAATGGCTGCTAGAGACTGGGGGACCTCAAATGGAGTGGCCTGCATTTCCTCCAGACCTGAATCCCATATAAAACCTAAGGGATTAGCTATGTTGAGGCTCGTAACTCTGTAACTCAGGACCTCAATGACCTGAACTTCAAGAAGAGTGGGGTGCCATTCCTCAGCAGACAATAAGTCGACGTGAGAACAGCAGGAGACGTCACTGTCAAGTTGGAATTGATGCTCAAGGTCACAGGACAAGTTCCTGAGACACTGACATCTTGTGGCTGTATACCCAGCACTGGGGTCGGCTTTTGTTTCAATAAATAGTTTGAGATGAGAAAATCACCATTGCTGCTTCTACTTAAATCCCTGACTTTCATGATATAATATCACTGGAGCCAGAACTTTTTACGCTTTCCATAAATTTCACCCGAAAGCCAAATAGTAGTGTATGTATCATCAAAGGAAAAAACTGAGTCTATAGACTAGAAGGAGACAGGACAGAGATGGGAGGCCTGTAATAGACACATAACAGAGAGTCCCTGGAGATATATACAGTAAGTGTAGGAGTGAGATGAGTGAGGAGGGACGGCCCCCGAGGGGATAAACCCTGATAATACATCAACCCCCAAAGTACCACCCGCAACCATCTACTGACTGCACCACAGCAGTAACAGTCCACAATACCAGGGACCCATGAGAAATGCTTTAGGGGTGGTTACTCAAAGGACGTATGGGGTCATTTATCAAACTAGTGTAAAATAGAACTGGTGTAGTCACCCGCAGCAACCAATCAGATTCCACCTTTCATTTGTTACAGATCCTTTAAAAAATGAAAGGTGGAATCTGATTGGTTGATATGGATAACTACACCAGTTCAACTTTACACCAGTTTTATACAGTCAGGTCCATAAATATTGGGACATGGACACAATTCTAACATTTTTGGCTCTATACACCACCACAATGGATTTGAAATGAAACGGACAAGATGTGCTTTACCTGCAGACTGTCAGCTGTAATGTGAGGGGATTTACATCCGAATCTGGTGAACGGTGCAGGAATTACAGCAGTTTGCATATGTGCCTCCCACTTGTTAAGGGACCAAAAGTAATGGGACAGAATAATAATCATAAATCAAACTTTCACTTTTTAATACTTGGTTGCAAATCTTTTGCAGTCAATTACAGCCTGAAGTCTGGAACGCATAGACATCACCAGACGCTGGGTTTCATCCCTGGTGATGCTCTGCCAGGCCTCTACTGCAACTGTCTTCAGCTCCTGCTTGTTCTTGGGACATTTTCCCTTCAGTTTTGTCTTCAGCAAGTGAAATGCTCAATCGGATTCAGGTCCGGTGATTGACTTGGCCATTGCAGAACATTCCACTTCTTTCCCTTAAAAAACTCTCTGGTTGCTTTTGCAGTATGCTTTGGGTCATTGTCCATCTGCACTGTGAAGCGCCGTCCAATGAGTTCTGAAGCATTTGGCTGAATATGAGCCGATAATATTGCCTGAAACACTTCAGAATCCATCCTGCTGCTTTTGTCAGCAGTCACATCATCAATAAATACAAGAGAAGCAGCTCCATTGGCAGCCATACATGCCCACGCCATGACACCACCACCACCATGCTTCACTGATGAGGTGGTATGCTTAGGATCATGAGCAGTTCCTTTCCTTCTCCATACTCTTCTCTTCCCATCACTCTGGTACAAGTTGATCTTGGTCTCATCTGTCCATAGGATGTTGTTCCAGAACTGTGAAGGCTTTTTTAGATGTCGTTTGGCAAACTCTAATCTGGCCTTCCTATTTTTGAGGCTCACCAATGGTTTACATCTTGTGGTGAACCCTCTGTATTCACTCTGGTGAAGTCTTCTCCTGATTGTTGACTTTGACACACATACACCTACCTCCTGGAGAGTGTTCTTGATCTGGCCAACTGTGGGGAAGGGGGTTTTCTTCACCAGGGAAATAATTCTTTGGTCATCCACCACAGTTGTTTTCTATGGTCTTCCGGGTCTTTTGGTGTTGCTGAGCTCACCGGTGCGTTCCTTCTTTTTAAGAATGTCCCAAACAGTTGTTATGGCCGCGCCTAATGTTTTTGCTATCTCTCTGATGGGTTTGTTGTGTTTTTTCAGCCTAATGATGGCTTCACTGATAGTGACAGCTCTTTGGATCTCATCTTGAGAGTGGACAGCAACAGATTCCAAATGCAAATAGCAGACTGGAAATGACCTCTGGACCTTTTATCTGCTCATTGCAATTGGGATAATGAGGGAATAACACACGCCTGGCCATGGAACAGCCGAGAAGCCAATTGTCCCATTACTTTTGGTCCGATAAGAAGTAAAAGGCACATATGCAAACTGTTGTAATTCCTGCACCGTTCACCTGATTTGGATGTAAATACCTTCAAATTACAGCTGACAGTCTGCAGGTAAAGCACATCTTGTTCGTTTCATTTCAAATCCATTGTGGTGATGTATAGAGCCAAAAATGTTAGAATTGTGTCGATGTCCCAATATTTATGGACCTGACTGTATATATATATATATATATATATATATAAGCAATCATTTAATGCTTTGCTAGATTATGAGTCTTGATTCTTCTGCAGGTAGAATGAAGCCTCACAATATCCTAAGATATAATTTCACCTACACTATCCTATTAGTCTTAATAAAATGAAATGTCATTCTTTGTGTCTCTTACCAAGTCCTAGTAGGAATCTCACTTCTGCTCCTAGGAAAGCTGGGTGGTCCATCATAGCGCATCTCACCATGGCTTTCATCTTGATAGACCCCTCTTTCTTTCTTTCCTTTTTTTTCTCCTCTGTGAGCTTTTCTTCTCCCTCTCTGTTTTTCTTCTCCCTCTCTGTGTTTTTCTTCTCCTTCTGTGTGTGGTTTATGATCACAAACTTATCAGTTAGACACCCCTTCCTAGTTTGTAACTTTCCAATAATTGTTGGATGGGTGTTACCACTGATAAGAAATGTGACATCATAACATTACCCAGAATGCACTTTTGCTACTGTTGTAATGTCACCTACTCATACCTAGGTGGCCATGGTGTATAAGCTATTCGCATCATAATATAAAGGGTTAACTATGTAAGTCTGAAAAAAACGTATTCTATACATTTGACCTTAGAAGCTTTAATTCAAAGCTATAGGGATTAATTCTGACACTTGTAGCAATTAGAGACAGTGTGTTTCTCACACTGGTGATCTATGGACTGTAATGATATGAATGGGCCTAGTTTTCTCACAGAGATATCAGTACCTCCTCTTTCATACCAAAGATGTGATTAATTGTTACAAAACACACATCTTTACAGACACTCTTTTAGAGACGAATATTCTAGTGAAAAATATATATAATATACTGGATACATTTTGTCTTCATAACATATAACAATATAATATAAATAAATATATATATATATATATATATATATCCTACTGATTGTCTTATGCTAAGGACTAACTAAGGCTCATTAAATGAATACATACATATTATATATTTTGATTTATCAATAAATACCTAATTGTATAGGTAATTATCACCAGCTGCTTCTTATCTTATCTCCCGTCATAAATGTATAAGTAGACAAGGAGGCTTCTTCTCAGACTGGTACATTCATGAGAAGAATAACACTAAAAAGCAGAAACCTTTATACACAGAAACCTTTGTGCGACCTTACTTCAGCCTACTCAAGACATACAAAATTGTAAATAAAGTCGAGCATGGCTCTTAAAGGAAATGAACATCCATCTTGACTAGAATAATTGGATATCAATGTATATACCTATGAAAAGGCACAACAAATCCCCCTTTTTCAGCATATTCAATTTCGTTATTAGAAGGTTGACTAGGCTGAAATGCAATACAGGATTAAATGCTCCAAATCATTATGGATTGGGGAACGCAGGTTTTACCTTGGAATAAATGTATCACAATTTTGTGTGTACTTTTACGACACAAATCTAACGCACAAACTCTATGATTAGTTTAACTACAAGTATGTTACGTTCCTTGTATTAGTGATAAACGCGCCGGTTCATAGAATGCATATTATAAAATTGTTCTTTTTTTTTTATTTTATGACCACTGTAGAGAGAAAGACTTTTAGGTCATTTTTCTGGACTTTCTGGAAACGTGTCTCTAGTTAAGATCTTTCTTTGGTCCTCTAACTTAATAACGTTGCTGCTAAAATGAAAAACTCGAAGTAATAGCTTCCTGGCTTGTCAGCAACTTGGCAACTCGAATTAGGGAGCGGTGCTTGGCATCATATCTTCATGTCTGCGATCTCGAATACTTTGTCATGTTGCATTGGTGTGATGTACTTTTGCAGCGGCTGTCGAATCTCCTGGGGCTCTGCCCACTTGTCCTTCCTGGATACATCTTGGATACATCTGGGTTGGCTCCGACTGGACGTCTCTTGCGTCACGGATAGCCTTGTCCTCGGGTTATCTTGGTTCCGGATACAAAGAATTTTAGGATTCCGCCCTCTGTCCTTCCATCAACACGTGATCCCATCTTGGGCTATCATCCAAGCTTAAGAAAACAACAGACAGTATGAGCAACAACGCAGCAAAAACTTTATCAGACATATACCTGCCTATTTTAGGCCATTGACTTATGCCATATTTTAGCCATCAGCTAGTTGAGGACTTTTATGTTGTTTTTTTTTTTTTTTTTTTTTCAAAGAAAAACAAACTACAGGGTATCATGAATAGATATATATATTCTTCCTCTGCTAGGCTAATACAGCCTTAGGTGTTGTGCCTATTTAGGATAATAACCCAATCAATACTTTGAGACTACCTCGAAACAGAGTAATATATATGCGTCTATATATCTGCATGGAATACAGTGACGACAAGTTAGTCACAATTGATAGAAATCAGTTCAGCTCTTGGCGTTTTTAGCACTGAAATAAAACTCTACACAAACATCATGTTAATGATCCTGTGGAAAAATTTGATTAGTAATCAATATCTTAATCATTTATTGACTTGCTATAATTATTAATTCTCAATGAAGCAGTTTGTTTTGTTTACTGGACATTCCTGTCTCAGCGAAGTATTAAACAACTTTTCCTTTACTCTTTATTCACTTCATGAGATAAAGGATTTACATTCAATGGAGTTGGGAGAATCTTACTCTTCCTTTCCATTAGTCTGACTTAAGAAATCAGCTCTCAGCACAGCTCTGCGACCTCTGACCTCTTCACTGACATGGACCTAGCACTTAGGAATGTGCTCCTTCCCCCCTCCCATCTTTAAGATGGTGGGCAAAATTTTGGGACATACAGCATCTGCAGGAAAACTGATTGTACCCATGACACAGCTCTGTGACCACTGGGAGTACACTGGGGTCTGCTGTTACCGCAAACTACCCCTCATCCCTCCCTTAGGAGACTTTTTAAGGCAATTAGGGTTAGTTAACAGAGCTATTTAAATACAGTTTTGCGCTTTTCACTACTAAAACACATTAGCAGGTTCTAGGTACTCTGCTTAAAAAAATTCAAACAGATAAAAAATCTGAAACGATTAATCAGAAATAGATAAAACAATTCCCTTCTTGGGGGATTATCATACCTGCAACAATTGCAAATTGCACATTAGGATCCTATAAGAAAGCATGGTTACATTAGCATATATAGCAATTAACCTGTTTGATTACCTTGTGGTTGCCCTGAGTTACTACTCACATTCCCCTGTAATCTAGCACTTCCTATTGAGTCAAATTAGTGACTGGAGTGCGTTACTTTTATGGGTATCTTCTCCAAATATAGGAGGAGGTATTGGGCTTAAATTGTAAGAAAATTCTGAGTCAAAATATGGACGATAGCCATAGACCCACTTTCTCACCTAGGCTTGCAAAGCCTGTGTTGGTTCCCTAAGTGACTTAACATTTTGGGAACAACTATATCAATTTTAGGTGATTTACACAATTATGTTTCATAGACAAAACGGCTTCCTATAGGCGGTTTATAGGTCTTGCATTTATGCAACTTAGAACCAGGAAAATTAAAAAGAAGAACAGGGTTACATCAACATCACTAACCTGTTTAACACTGTTCTCTTATAGATTCTATTTATCCATAACATCGGGTCAGACTTTATGTATAACGTTCCTCTATTATCCTGTAACGCCCTGAGCTTCTAAACTCAACCTCCCTGTAATCTGGGACCTCAATAAAATCAACTACTGTGATCCGAGTCCATTACATAGATGGGGGTAAATCTCCAACTATGGGAGTTAACTGGCCAGGAATTATTTGGAAGGTTCCTGAGTCAAACAAAGGACTAGAACCAGACCCTGTACCGCCTAGGCCAGTGATGGCTAACCTTGGCACTCCAGCTGTGGTAAAACTACAACTCCCAAGATGCCCCCCTTGCTTGGCTGCTCTCAGAACTCTATAGAAATAAATTGAGCATGCTGGGAGTTGTAGTTTCACCACAGCTGGAGTGCCAAGGTTAGCCATCACTGGCCTAGGCTAATGAGATCTGTTCCTTATCTTGGGACCATTTACAATTAATTTCTGGCGATACAAAAACATCAATTGTGTTTAGCATAGACAAACAACTCCTGAGTTGATTTACATGTCATGCACTGGTTGCTTTCGTGTAATAACACTTTACTGCAACAACTCATCTGCGGTTCTGGTATGGGCTTAACCCCTTCAGTACCAGGACAGTAATATTGACTATGTATAGGCCACGCCCTTCTAAGGGTTGTAAACGTGATCTGGCTGTAGCATTCTAATGCCAGCAACAATATACATGACAATTAATCATTAATATGTCATCTCATCAATCATCTCGCTAGGGCCTCCATTTATGTCGGGCGGTAATAATTAAATTTAGAATTATTAATTATGGTCATAAAATAATTAACCATGAAAAAAATAAAATGCATAAAATTTGTCATAAATTCGTAAAATCATGACCTGGTGAGTTGTAGACAACCTACTCGATACAATTCACATCTGAGTTTGACTATTTCCTCAGATAATAAGTTCTTTTGACGTGAGATGATGTTAATGATAAAAGTTTTGCATTATACAATAATACACAGGTATTGTAAAAATATGCAGATTCATTGGTTACAAGATTATAAACATACATAAGTAAATAAACACAATGATACATGCAAATGAATATATTCAGCATTGATATAAAGCATTACAAGCTTAAGGGTACTTTAGCGTTAGTGTGATCTGGCAGGCAGTTCCGTCGTCGGAGCCAGATACGTAACGTCAGCCAGATACATAACGATTTTTCTGATGACAGAAACCCTTTAAAGTGCAATAAATAAATAAAAGTATACATATTAGGTATCGTCACATCCGTAACAACCAGCTCTATAAAAATATCACATGACTTAACTCCTCAGGTGAACACCGTAAAAATAAAAAAATAAAAACAGTGCAAAAAAAAAGCTATTTTTTGTCACCTTACATGACAAAAATTGCAACACCAAGCGATAAAAAAAGCGTATGCCCTCCAAAATAGTACCAATCAAACTATCACCTCATCCCGCAGAAAATGAGATCCTAAGTAAGACAATAGGTAAAAAAAGCTATGGCTCTCAGACTATGGAAACACTAAAACATCATTTTCTTTTGTTTCAAAAATGCTATTATTGTGTACAACTTAAATAAATAAGAAAAGGTATACATGTTAGGTACTGCCACATCCGTAACGATCTGCTCTATAAAAATGTCACATGACCTAACCCCTCAGGTGAACGCTGTAAAAACAAATTAATAAAAACTGTGCTCAAACAACCAATTTTTTGGTCAAGTAGCCCCATAAAGTGTAATAATGAATGATCAAAAAATCATATGTACCCAAAAATGGTACCAATAAAAACGTCAACTCTTCATGCTAAAAAACGAGCCCCTGCACAAAACGATCGGCAGAAAAATAAAAACAATATGGCGTTCAGAATATGGAGACACAAAAAACATAATTTTTTTTTCAATAAGGCTTTATTATGTAAAACTGAAACTAGCAAACAAAGAAAGTAGACATATTTGATATCATTGCGTCCGTAACAACCTGCTCTATAAAAATAGCACATGATCTACCCTGTCAGATGAATGTTGTAAAAAATAAAAACTGTGCCAAAAGAGAAATCTTTTGGTTACCTTGCCTTACAAAAAAAGTAATATAGAGCAATAAAAAATTATATGTACCCCAAAATAGTACAAATAAAACTGTCACCTTATCCCTGGGCAGCACGGTGGCTCAGTGGTTAGCACTGGGGTCCTAGGTTCGAATCCGACCAAGGACAACATCTGCATGGAGTTTGTATGTTTTCCCGTGTACTCTGATTTCCTCCCACACTCCAAAGTCATACTGATAGGGACATTAGATTGTGAGCCCCAATGGGGACAGTAAGGCGCTGCGGAATATAGTAGCGCTATGTAAGTGCATGAAATGAATAAATCCCCTAGTTTCCAAAATAGGGTCACTTTTTGGTAGTTTCTACTGTAAGGGTGCATCAGGGGGGCTTCAAATGGGACATGGCATCTAAAAACCCGTTCAGAAAAATCTGCCTTCCAAAAACCATATGGCGTTCCCTTCTGCGCCCTGCCATGTGCCCTTACATCAGTTTACGACCACATGTGGGTGTTTCTGTAAACTGCAGAGTCAGGGTTTTGTTAGGCTGTTAAACCTCGATGCGTTAAAGAAAAAAATGGATTAAAATGGAAAATCTGCCAAAAAAGTGAAATTTAGAAATATAATATCCATTTTCCTTTAATTCTTGTGGAACACCTAAAGGGTTAACAAAGTTAGTAAGTCTTGAGTAACTTGAGGGGTGTACTTTCTACAATGGGGTCATTTATGGGGGGTTTCCACCATGTAAGCCTCACAAAGAAGAAAGGAACTGTGGTGGATTTCGAGGTTAAACGGTATTGACTCAATGTGGACTTTAAACTGGGAGATGTCCACAGCCGGCAGCCTGCCCCTCCCTCCTGTGTGTCCGATCAGTAATGGGGCATACTGCACAATGCTGTTTCATCTCACCAAATGGTATCTGTTATCTTTATCGGAGGCTTCACAGTCATACTTTCCCTTACAGGCAGGGGCGTAACTAGAAAAAGTTGGGCCCCATAGCACATTTTTTAACTGATCCACACAGTAGTTATGCCCCCTCAGTGCCCAACACAGTAGTTATGCCCCCTTAGTGCCCCACACAGTAGTTATGCCCCCTTAGTGCCCCACACAATATTTATATCCCTTAGTGCCTCACACAATAGTTATGCCCCCTTATTGCCCCACACAGTAGTTATGCCCCCTTAGTGTCCCACACAGTAGTTATACCCCCTTAGTTCCCCATACAGTAGTTATAACCCCTTAGTGCCCCACACAATAGTTATACCCCCTTAGTGTCCCCACACAATATTGATACCCCCTTAGTGCCCCCACACAGTAGTATACCCCCTTAGTGCCCTACACAGTAGTTATAGCCCCTTAGTGCCCCACGCAGTAGTTATACCCCCTTAGTACCACACACAGTAGTTATACCCCCTTGGAGCCTCACACAATAGTTATGCCCCCTTAGTGCCCGACGCAGTAGTTATACCCCCTTAATGCCCCACACAGTAGTTATGCCCCCTTAATGCCCCACACAGTAGTTATGCAACCTTAGTGCCCCACACAGTAGTTATAACCCCTTACTGCCCCATACAGTACTTATGCTCCCTTACTGCCCCCACACAGAAGTTATACACCCTTAGTGCCGCTCACAGTAGTTATGCCCCCTTACCGCCCCCACACAGTTGTTAGCCCCCCCTCACAATAGTGCTCCCCCTAATACCCTCACATATCGATGAGCACCCTTTGTGACAGAGCCCACATTGGAGGTGCTCCCCTGGTGTGATCAGCCACAAAAACTATATTAGCAGAGATTGGGCCCCCACAGGGGTTCGGATCAGCAGCAAGGCTCTTACCATCCACGTCACTTGGAGTAAATGGATCAATTCTCCAGACGGGCAAACTATTCTATCAAAACAAAAATACAAAATCGCTGGTACCTGCGCGAGTATAAAGTATCTGTATTCAGGATAGTGATTAAAAGTCCATAATGTCAAGGATGAATTTGCAGATAGCTGGAACTTATAAATAAACGACTGACTGGCTTGATCCCAAACTAAGGAGCATATAGGTGAGCCCTTTAAAACCCTAAGAGCTCTCCCTGACTGCTATGCACATGCAAGGGTCTCAATGGTAGACGATTGCATGCCCACGTACCTAAGACTGTGTGACACCTGAAAACCCTATAATAGTGAGGGGACACGACCACCGGCTCCCTGCACTTAATACGGACGGAGTCAGGGTCACCTAGAATCAAGCCAGCAAGGAAACACAATAAAGGAAAAGACTTATCTGAGCAAACAGCAGCAGCAGCCTCCAGCAGTGAACACTTCATCCAGGAAGTAGTATAAACCGCAAAGTGAGGCAGTATGGGAGGGAATATAAAGGGAGACGATTATTCTACATAAGTGACACCTGGCAGAAGGAAAGGAGATGACAAAGTGAAACCAAAACAAAGAACGTCATACAAGAGATAGAGAAGAACGTCTGTCAGACCTTCTCACAGAACTGGCGGTGACACATAGATGGAATGTGTTTCTGAGACCGGCTCCTTCTTCAGGCCAGTTTCACATTGGCGTTTATCTTTTACGGCAGGAGAACAGCCTGCCAGACCCGTACTACAGTGTGCACATGTGTGCTGCCGGAAGTCACTATAATCATTAGAGTGGAGGTCGGCCAGAGACACACAGCATTATAAATCATTATAACCTGTATAAATTATTAGAGCGGAGATCGGGCAGAGACACACAGCATTATAAATCATTATAACCTGTATAAATCATTAGAGTGGAGGTCAGGCAGAGACACACAGCATTATAAATCATTATAACCTGTACAAATCATTAAAGCAGAGGTCAGGCAGAGACACAGCCTTATAAATCATTATAACCTGTATAAGTTATTAAAGTGGAGGTCTGGCAGAGACACACAGCATTATAACTCATTATAACCTATATGTCACGGCCATATTGTTGTTTGACCGTGACGCGGTTGCTGTGCAGACTGGTTGCCAGTGGCAACGTGTGTTGTCGGTTTGCACGTCCCCTTTAAAGTGTGTCTCTCTGTGGTTTGGTGAGCGAGGGGTTAATCATCTAGCTAGTGGGGATTTTGGTGTGTCCTGGGTGTGGCCATTATGTGGATATTGGTGTACATTTTGGCCAAAGCGTAATAAGCCACTCACCGCGTCAAGGTTGCCTCCATTTGAGTGGTCCCTAACACTGTTCCCACCTGTTCATGGGCCATGACAGCCACACAAAATCCAGGGAATGCAGGTCAGCGTGCACGCCAAGCACACTCTGCTTTTAACCCCGTCCGGTGCCATTACAGCTTTCATCGGATCCAAGGATGCAAGTACCAACATGCACGCTGAGCCCACCATATACTTCTCCTGGAGCCAAATGGCCACTGGTAGGTTCTATATAAGCAGACTCAGTTTTATACTGACTTTAAAACCAGGCTCCAGGGCAAACTAACTGGTCAGGTGTGCAATGACTCCAAGGAGATCGCCACGCCTCCAATACATACTACAAAGAAAAACTTTTGGGGAATTGAGTCAGCACAACCTGCATATAGGTGCAGATCACTATGGCGAAATACATATACAAACGGAGAATACAAATGTGATCGCACTCTGCAACCAGCATTCTGCCCTGCCTCCATGCTGGATGAGACATTGGTGTACATTTTGGCCAAAGCGTAATAAGCCACTCACCACGTCAAGGTCGCCTCATGAGTGGTCCCTAACACTGTTCCTACCTGTTTATGGGCCTTGACAGCCACACAAAGTCCAGGGAATGCAGGTCAGCATGCACGCCAAGCACACTCTGCTTTTAACCCCGTCCGGTGCCATTACAGCTTTCATCGGATTCAAGGATGCAAGTACCAACATGCACGCTGAGCCCACCATATACTTCTCCTGGAGCCAAATGGCCACTGGTAGGTTCTATATAAGCAGACTCAGTTTTCCCTGGATTTTGTGTGGCTGTCATGGCCCATGAACAGGTGGGAACAGTGTTAGGGACCACTCAAATGGAGGCAACCTTGACGCGGTGAGTGGCTTATTACGCTTTGGCCAAAATGTACACCAATGTCTCATCCAGCATGGAGGCAGGGCAGAGTGCTGGATGTAGTGTGCGATCACATTTGTATTCTCCGTTTCTATATGTATTTCGCCATAGTGATCTGCACCTATATGCAGGTTGTGCTGACTCAATTCCCCAAAAAATTTCTTTGTAGTATATATTGGAGGCGTGGCGATCTCCTTTGAGTCATGCACACCTGGCCAGTCAATCTGTCCTGGAGGCTGGTTTTAAAGTCAGTATAAAACTGAGTTTGCTTATATGGAACCTACCAGTGGCCATTTGGCTCCAGGAGAAGTATATGGTGGGCTCAGCGTGCATGTTGGTACTTGCATCCCTGGATCCTATGAAAGCTGTAATGGCACCGGACGGGGTTAAAAGCAGAGTGTGCTTGGCGTGCTTGCTGACCTGCATTCCCTGGATTTTGTGTGGCTGTCATGGCCCATAAACAGGTAGGAACTAGTGTTAGGGACCACTCAAATGGAGGCAACCTTGACGTGCTGAGTGGCTTATTACGCTTTGGCCAAAATGTACACCAATGCCTCATCCAGCATGGAGGGCAGAATGCTGGATGTAGTGTGCGATCACATTTGTATTCTCCGTTTGTATATGTATTTCGCCATAGTGATCTGCACCTATATGCAGGTTGTGCTGACTCAATTCCCCAAAATTTTTTCATTATGTGGATATTACCTGTGGCTTCCTGGCAGGGGGCAGTGGTACTCCAGCCTTGTTTGGTGTTGGAGCTCTGCTCCTTTCCTGGGTGATTCTGCCCAGTCCTTGAGGGCCACCTTGTTGGACATAATTTGTATGCTCCTTATACCCTACCTCACTTTTTGCATGAATTTGTTGGTTGGCAGAGTATCTCAGATTTCTGATAATACCCAGGGGGCGCCACATAAACTCCAATATTTCTTATTTAGTTTTAATAGATATCTCTTTTGTATTAGCAGAATGTCGCACTTACTTCACCGGGGAGGAGGGCATAGGATAAAGCTCAAGATACCTATGCCCAAACCAACCCCGCCGAGATCGCTTCACAAGATGTAGCAGTGGCTTCCTGGTCCCCAAAGAATGACACACCGGGGCTCCAACGTAAGGAGGAAGTCTTTTATTGGTTCACCTCGCGTTTTGGGAATAAATCCCTTTCTCAAGAGCATATACATACCATCGGAGACACGTGGGCCGGGGCAGTGATATGACGTCACTGCGCCAGCCCGCGCGTCCCTGAACGCGCACATCGGGGCCGCGCCATATGCTAACAGGCGGGAGAAGCCTTTGATCTCCCGCCTGTAGAATTTTGCATTCCGGGCAGTGCGATGGTAATCGCGCTGCTGAAATGCGCATAATAGAAGGAGGGGAGGTTTCTCCCTTCCTTCTATCATGCATAATTATCTCCAGCAGCGCTGGAGATAATTACAACAAAGGACTCAGATTCTGTTGAATCTGAGTCCTTTGTAGTCATCAGGATGACCGGACCTTAGTCCGGTCATTCTGATGCAATCAACCGGATTTCATCAGTGTGAATGCTTCGGGCACATTCACACCGATGCACCTGGTTTCAGGTGGATAGTAGGGATATCTATACCCAGATAAATATATATTATAAGGGGCACAGCACAGATATATATACTAAGGTGGCACAGATATATATACTATGGGGGCACAGATATGTTATGAGGGGGATTATAAGGGGGCACAGCTTCCAGGGACCACATATTTCCAACAGGGGCCACAATGAGCCCCTGTGGGCCACCAAGGCCAGATGTGCGCAGATGCTGGTCACATCTGCGCACATCATCCTATGATGTGGCAGTCCGTGCATGCATATATATCATACATGCACGCATGTGTTTGCATGCATGTATGGATATATATGCATACGTCTCAACCCTTCCTCAACATAACCTGTATAAATCATTAGAGTGGAGGTCGGGCAGAGACACACAGCATTATAAATCATTATAACCCTGCTGTCCGTTCAGAGGAGCAGAGTTCCCTACAGGAATTCACGCTCCCACACGCAGTGAACACACTTATCTGAAACTGACCTTACACTGCATCCAGTGGCGTACCTGAAATATAGGCAGACCATGGACTACTTTGGGGCCCAGAGGGAGATGGGGCCCGGCACAGAATTTGTTCTTCTCTTCTCCTGTTGAAGACTTCGCATTTTCATGCAGCTGCCACTAGGGGGAGCTCAATTTAAAGGGATTATTACAAGTTCCATAGTAGTTATATTAATTCCTAGTCACTGAGCTCCCCCTAGTGGTGGCTGCAGGCAGAGAGCTTTGTAATAGAAGCAGGAGATCTAGCAATGTATTTTTGGCAGTTTTCTGGTGTAAAGTCATTGAGAAATATGTTCTTCAGAAGGAGCGCCATATATTTCTTACATACACTGCTCAAAAAAATAAAGGGAACACAAAAATAACACATCCTAGATCTAAATTAATTAAATATTCTTCTGAAATACTTTGTTCTTTACAAAGTTGAATGTGCTGACAACAAAATCACACAAAAATAAAAAAATGGAAATCAAATTTTTCAACCCATGGAGGTCTGGATTTGGAGTCACACTCAAAATTAAAAACACACTACAGGCTGATCCAACTTTGATGTAATGTCCTTAAAACAAGTCAAAATGAGGCTCAGTAGTGTGTGTGGCCTCCACGTGCCTGTATGACCTCCCTACAACGCCTGTGCATGCTCCTGATGAGGTGGAGGACGGTCTCCTGAGGGATCTCCTCCCAGACCTGGACTAAAGCATCTGCCAACTCCTGGACAGTCTGTGGTGCAACGTGACGTTGGTGGATAGAGCGAGACATGATGTCCCAGATGTGCTCAATTGGATTCAGGTCTGGGGAACGGGCGGGCCAGTCCATAGCATCAATGCCTTCGTCTTGCAGGAACTGCTGACACACTCCAGCCACATGAGGTCTAGCATTGTCTTGCATTAGGAGGAACCCAGGGCCAACCGCACCAGCATATGGTCTCACAAGGGGTCTTAGGATCTCATCTCGGTACCTAATGGCAGTCAGGCTACCTCTGGCGAGCACATGGAGGGCTGTGCGGCCCTCCAAAGAAATGCCACCCCACACCATTACTGACCCAATGCCAAACCGGTCATGCTGGAGGATGTTGCAGGCAGCAGAACGTTCTCCACGGCGTCTCCAGACTCTGTCACGTCTGTCACATGTGCTCAGTGTGAACCTGCTTTCATCTGTGAAGAGCACAGGGCGCCAGTGGCGAATTTGCCAATCTTGGTGTTCTCTGGCAAATGCCAAACGTCCTGCACGGTGTTGGGCTGTAAGCCCAACCCCCACCTGTGGACGTCGGGCCCTCATATCACCCTCATGGAGTCTGTTTCTGACCGTTTGAGCAGACACATGCACATTTGTGGCCTGCTGGAGGTCATTTTGCAGGGCTCTGGCAGTGCTCCTCCTGTTCCTCCTTGCACAAAGGCGGAGGTAGCGGTCCTGCTGCTGGGTTGTTGCCCTCCTACGGCCTCCTCCACGTCTCCTGATGTACTGGCCTGTCTCCTGGTAGCGCCTCCATGCTCTGGACACTACGCTGACAGACACAGCAAACCTTCTTGCCACAGCTCGCATTGATGTGCCATCCTGGATAAGCTGCACTACCTGAGCCACTTGTGTGGGTTGTAGACTCCGTCTCATGCTACCACTAGAGTGAAAGCACCGCCAGCATTCAAAAGTGACCAAAACATCAGCCAGGAAGCATAGGAACTGAGAAGTGGTCTGTGGTCACCACCTGCAGAACCACTCCTTTATTGGGGGTGTCTTGCTAATTGCCTATAATTTCCACCTGTTGTCTATCCCATTTGCACAACAGCATGTGAAATTGATTGTCACTCAGTGTTGCTTCCTAAGGGGACAGTTTGATTTCACAGAAGTGCGATTGACTTGGAGTTACATTGTGTTGTTTAAGTGTTCCCTTTATTTTTTTGAGCAATGTATAAGTCAGATAAAGTGGATGAGGCCAAAGGCAACTTTTTATTGCAATTTGGATTTTATAAAAATTTCTTCCACTTAATTAAAATAAGTATAAGCAGGATATTGCTGCATTTGTGGGAGGGGAGGCTGATTACAAGACTATTCATACGTACCTGTGGGTCCAGGCTGGCTGATTACTAGGCTATTCATACGTACCTGTGGGTCCAGGCTGGCTGATTACTAGGCTATTTATAGGCACCTGTGGGTCCAGGCTGACGCCGATTCAGCTGATTTCACTACCTCTGAGTCAGCTCTAGGATACAGCATGGTGTGGGGGCTCCTTACGGCTGGGCGACGGCAGAATGTCTCAGGAGGGCGCAAGTATTCATGGTAGGATCTGAGTTGTTTGCACGGGACCCACGCTGCGGTCCGCGACATATAGCGCTCTGGGATGAAGCAGAGTTTGGGCGCTAATGGTCAAACGATGGTTGTTAGTATTGTTTTGTCTGGCTATTCAGAGGCCTGGTGGGGCCATTGCATACAGTTATTAGGGTAGCATGTGCTTAGAGTAGGCATGGTTGTATGTTTTCCGATACCTAGTTACATGCAGGGCGCGTGTCTGCAGGGGGCTCAAGCTATGCACACTGTGTTAAGTAATGGTAAATATGGATCAATGGTCGATTTTAAAAAAAAAAACAAAAAAAAACCCTGCAGCATTGTATGGCAGCTCGTTCACATCTGGGTAAACGGCAAAAGGTGCCATGTGAATGCTGGCGCTCACGGTAGCATCGACCTTGCTGCACAGGACTCACACTGCGGTCCGCGATTTGCAGTGTTCTGGGACGAAGGGGTTTTTGCGCTAATGGTCGAATGATTGTGGTTAGGATTGTTACCTTCAAAACTACGTCTGTGTGTCTGCATTTACATTTTGTCCTATACACCATTCACTACTAGAGCTGCGTTCATACGTCCGCTGTTGCATTACGTTAATACTCTACTCACTTCAGATTGCTTTCATACGGCTGCTTTATACCATGCTCTTTATGCTCGTACTCAGAGCTGTGCCCATACCATGTTTTAGACACCACTCACATCCAGAGCTGCATTCACCCACTTGTTCTTACATTACGTGTTATACTCTGCTTCCACTTGAAGCTGCATTTCTTTTCATTTCTACATCATGGTTACTCCCTATTCTTACTAGGGCAAACAGCACACCGCTCTGATACTACTCTTCCGATAAACATAGCTGCTTTCTTTTCAGGCTTACGTTTCTTTCCTTGGTGGTTTGTTACATTCCATAGGTCTACTTTTTCTGTTCACTTCAAAAAAAAAAAAAAAAATTGTGGTGTTCTTTAGTCCTGGTTTGCATTCACTAAGACTGGTCTCCTTGACTTCTGGTTCGTATTCACTCAGATTGGTATCCTGCCCCAGTTAACCAAATGGCTCCCCAGCGGTCAGTGGGCCAATAGGAGTAAGGCCCTACTATATTTTCACAGTAGTTCATTCGTTTTGTCACGATAAGGGTCTTCTCTTAGCGAACTGCAATGCCTCTGGCTCTTGTTTTTCTCCCATCTGTTTCAATATTGCGGTTGGTTTATTGTTTCGTTTATACGCGTGGTTCGGATCACTAATGTCTATGCATTTTTCTTTAGGTCTGGGTCACGTTTTAATTAATTGTCACTGTAAGGTCATTCAGTTCAGTCTCTTGGCTTCGGGGGGCTTCATGGCCTCGGGGGCCCGATGACCGTTCAGGTTCGTTAGGTGTACAATATGGTTGTAGGCTGGTTAGCGTCCTAGGTTTATTATCGGAGAGGGTCATTGGTTATGCGAGTCCACAAGGCATACTGGTGCGGCTAAGTGGTTTATATTTTATAAAAAAAAGGGAATCCGCCATTAGAGTCTCACGCATGGCTTCTCCGTTTTTAGTCTCACGCATGGCTCCGCCATTAGTCTCTCACGGATGACTCCGCCATTAGTCTCTTACGGATGACTCCGCCATTAGTCTCTTACGGATGACTCCGCCATTAGTCTCTTACGGATGACTCCGCCATTAGTCTCTTACGGATGACTCCGCCATTAGTCTCTTACGGATGACTCCGCCATTAGTCTCTCACGTATGGCTTCTCCGTTTTTATTACACGCATGACTCCGCCATTAGTCTCTCACGTATGGCTTCTCCGTTTTTATTACATGCATGACTCCGCCATTAGTCTCTCACGCATGACTCCGCCATTAGTCTCTCACGTATGGCTTCTCCGTTTTAGTTACATGTATGACTCCGCCATTAGTCTTTCACGGATGACTCCATTAGTCTCTCACGCATGGCTTCTCCGCCATTAGTCTCTCACGGATGACTCCGCCATTAGTCTCTCACAGATGACTCCGCCATTAGTCTCTCACGGGTGGCTTCTCAGTTTTAGTTTACACATGTGGCTTCGCCATTAGAGTCTCTCGCGCATGGCTTCTCCGTTTAGGTTTACGCATACGACTCCGCCATTAGTCTCTCGCGCATAGCTCCGCCATGAGTCTCTCACGCATGGCTTCTCCGTCTAGGTTTACGCATACGACTCCGCCATTAGAGTCCCTCACGCATGGCTCAGCCATTAGAGTCTGCCGCGCATGGCTTCTCCGTTTAGGTTTACACATATGACTCCGCCATTAGAGTCCCTCACGCATGGCTCAGCCATTAGAGTCTCTCGCGCATGGCTTCTCCGTTTAGGTTTAC